>NC_088401.1:49991692-50305859 GCF_034236695.1 Oncorhynchus nerka
AAGGTTGTAGGTTCAATTCCCAAGGGGGACCAGTACTAAAATGTATGTACTCTGGATAAGAGTGCCTGCTAAATTACTCAAATGGAAATAACTATAGAACAACATATACTGTATTATGGGACCAGCCTGGCATGAAGAGGCATCATTCCTTCTTCAGCAATTGCATCCAGAGGAACATATCTGACCGACCAAGACTTTCTGTGGCCTTTCTCATTAATTGATGACTTTTTCTTTCTTCAAAAATGATATATATATATATTCATAGATTTCATAAAATGTTTTTTGTTTTTTTTGCAAAGCGATATATACTGTATCCGTTGTTTAGCGGGAATGGAATCTTCGTATGCTGTATATTTGACTGTGGTTGTCTCACTTAAGATGAATTCACTTACTGCACTTGTTCACTGGAAGTCACTCTGGATAACATCATCTGCTAAATTACTCAAATGTAAATGTTTAACATACAAATCTCTTCTTACTATATTGAATATAGATGTCACAAATGTATAATTTGTACAGTTCTTTATTAAAAATGTCGTTATTTGTTGCATTTGACTGTGTAAAACATAGCAGTACAATTTCTTATCTGAGAGTAGATATATAGTATTTTGCAATAAAACATTATTATTTGTCTCTATGAACTGAAACCATCAAGTTATTTTAAACAGATGTCTGTCATTGAAAAACCCTATGCATGCCATGATCATATAGTGAAAAAACACACCAATCTCTTTCATAATTTCTTTAAACAATAAACGTTTGGGCAAGCAAAATGTCACAAAGTGAAATGGTGTTAATAAAGTTTTAGCAAAGGATTTACACTTATCATCACTATCAACAAAACAGCTATATTTTTCTATCCTCGGGCTGTAATGCTACACAGAACATGTCGTGTTACGGAGCTCTGGGAGGAACTGTCTATCTCCAGCTGATGAATGATGCCACAGGATCCGAACTCACATTCAAAAAAGACCCCACTGGTGCGAGTACAGAGATATTCAGAATAAAACAAAACAAAATAATCCATGAATTCATTAAAGCCAGATCAGAGTTCTTTATCAATAATGGGACATTTCAAATAAATAACACAGAGAGAAGTGATCCTGCTGAATATTGTTTTGAAATCTTTAAATCAGATACTTGGAGACCAGAGAAGTACCACTGATCATTGGAGGTCAGGATCTTAAAAAACTCACATCTATTTGCCAAATAAGATTATTCCAAAGAAGCCAAATGCTATTTATATTGAAAGATTGAACGTTGTCATGCATGATTTGTGAGGGACTGTGTCAAATTAATTATAAATCTTTGAAAACATGTTTTTGGGTGGGTTAAATACGCCTTTGAAGGCTTACATACAGTAACCCTCATGTGTGGTCTACAGCTTATCATGAGATACTCTACCTCAAGTGAGAAAAACCTTGAAACTTCCTTAATATTAGATTTGGGGCACCAGCTGTTGTTTACGAATACACACAGACCGCCATCTCTTGTCTTACCGGAGGCAGATGTTCTATCTTGCCATTGCAGCGTACATCCCCCGCCAGCTGTATTTTATCAATGTCGTCGTTCAGCCATGACTCTGTGAAACATGTGCTACTGCAGATGTTAATGTCCCGTTGGTAGGATATTCGTTATTGTAGCTCGTCTATTTTGTTATCCAATGATTGTACGTTGGCAAATAGGACTGATACTGATACTGTTACTGTAACAAATTATATTATTAATTTTCCCATATTACTGTTTATATTTCATGAAATTCACTACTGAGGGTTTTGTACATTCTTTACCTAAATAAATAACCCAACAACTGTCTACATTTGTCATATTCTCTGTTACTGGTTGAATGTTTCATTTATTGATGCAATATTTTTTAAATTTTTTTTACAAACTCTCTCAACAAGGTTATTGTGCAGTAGTAAACGTTTGACATTCACTGCAGAAATGTGTGATTGAAAGGATAGACCTCTCGTGTGTCCTCTAAGGAAGACTGATTCCTTTTTCGTTTTCCGTTCCTATTTGGCATCTAATGAACAAACCCAATTCATCACGGTTTGAGCTCACAGGAAGTGCTCTGTAAGTGCAGTCCATTATGATGTATTGTTATTCTGTCTAGCTGCAACCCAAAAGGTATCAGTTCCAACCGGTCGATGTCATCAATGAGTCACAAACAACCATTTGGGAAGTATTGGAATTTGAGTCTGCGTGTCCTCTTCTGTTTCACTTTGTATTTCTCTCACCTGTCCTCCTCTCGCTCTCTCGCTCTCTCACTCTCTCGCTCTCTCACTCTCTCACTCTCTCACTCTCTCGCTCTCTCGCTCTCTCCCTCTCTCGCTCTCTCGCTCTCTCACTCTCTCGCTCTCTCCCTCTCTCCCTCTCTCGCTCTCTCGCTCTCTCACTCTCTCCCTCTCTCGCTCTCTCCCTCTCTCACTCTCTCCCTCTCTCTCTCGCTCTCTCGCTCTCTCGCTCTCTCACTCTCTCCCTCTCTCGCTCTCTCGCTCTCTCACTCTCTCCCTCTCTCGCTCTCTCCCTCTCTCGCTCTCTCCCTCTCTCGCTCTCTCGCTCTCTCACTCTCTCCCTCTCTCGCTCTCTCCCTCTCTCACTCTCTCCCTCTCTCGCTCTCTCGCTCTCTCACTCTCTCTCCTTCATGCATTTTTTATAGTGTCACAATCTTAGCTGGACTGAAAAATACAAGTTGTATTGTGAAGAAGGTAATGTGTTAGTTTCAGTGATGAAAAGCTTGCACAGTATGTTAGAGCTGACCACTGCCCTGACAAAGCGAACAAGGTGTAATTTTCTCAGGCGCTAACATTTCTTTACACTTAAAAGTACACTCTTAGAGGGAGAAGCCTTCTGAATTCCATATAGAACCCTCTGTAGAAAGGGAACAGTCGAAGAACCCTTTTAGGTTCTCGATATAACCTATTTGTCTGAGAGTGTAGACTCACTTAGCACTTTTGTACAACTCTGATATTACTCATCAAGAGACATGAATAAAGCCAGCCTGGCTGTTTATGTAGTGAACAAGTGAAACTTTGATGAGGCTGTTCCTCTTTCCTCTGTGTCAGAGCCTATTAATAATTTATTTTGCTTGTCAACAACTAAGTGAATTCTAATGATTGACGAGGACAGCTGGAGTGTCTGTCATACCACCTTTGCATAGGTTTTTGTTTATGTTGTAAATTGTCAAGTTATGGAAATTCAGCACTGAATGGAAAACAGAGGATTTTGTTACAGTACAGGATATCTTCATTTGTTAACTTGAGCCCTGTGGTGTGAAGAGACATGAAGGCTCTGTTTGGACTGTTGGTGATGTTAGCAGCAGTGTCTCATGGTAAGAAGTTTCTTGATGTGTTGATTTCCCTCTTGTTTTACGCATGCTATACAGTAAGGAGCCTTGTTAATATCATGTAGAACGTGAACCACGAGCTCAAAGCTCTTTGTGGTATACTACAGGCTACTCAGAATCACTTTTGTCAAATGAATCCCTCTCATAATGACTAATGACAGATACAGAGGCAATATTCAAAACACTGCAAAAGACAGTTGTCTCGTTATTCATTGTCCTGTGATAATTATAACTGACTGAGGTACTGTTATGTTTTTTAATACCTTGATGTCATTGGTTTGGTTACACCGTTGCTTGTATTCTCATCCATAAAATTAAACCTTAAACATAGGACAGTGATAGTCAGTCACTACAGTGTCTATTTTCCTCTTGATTTTCAGGCATGGAGACCCCCTGTGATGCTACACTGGATGGAGCTCGGTGTTATGGAACTCTGGGAGGAACTGTCTTTCTCCAGCTGATGACCATTGTCGGTGGAGTCCCTGACATATCATTAAAAACCGAATCCAATGATGCTGCTAAAATTATACTCAAAATTAGAAACAAACACCCCAAAATAGTGAAAATCCACAAATCCATTGAAACCAGGGCACACTTCTTTATCAACAACGGGACGCTTAGGATAGATAACACAGAAAGGAATGATTCTGCTGAATATAGACTAGAAACATTTAATGCAGATGGGAAAACATTAGGGACCAGGAAACTACAACTGTTTATTGAAGGTACAGTAACTAGGAAACCTTTTCTCATATTGACAAATACTTATTATTAACTATAACTATAATAACTAGACTGCAAAAGCTTCTACTTCTAGAAGAAGTGTTGTTTTCTCATTTGTTTGTGCGAAAGTCTGCAGATGTCTTCAGATGTCGATTCTTCTTCCTCCACAGCCCCAGTGTCCTCTCAGCTGTCCTCTCAGTGTCTGACCCATGGAGAGATGAGGGTGTCCTGCTCCTCTGAGGGGGACGGTCCTCAGTACAGCTGGACTCTGGACGGACACCCACTGAGAGACACTGAGGCCTCTCCTGGTGACAAGACAAACACCATTACACTGAAGAGAGGCCAGTCTGGAGATCTCACGTGCACCGTCAAAAACAACATCAACAGTGTTACTGTGAGCAAAATAATCTCCCCCTGTGAGGGTAAGCTACTGTTTAATAAATGTTGTTAATCCAATGTATTATGAAACACATTATCAGTGATTATAATAATGATGATGATCAATCTTTATCAATGGACATTGAACTGTTAAGAAAGCACTATCCATTTGCCAGTGTTCAATTCAGATACATATAAGATCCCTGTTTATTTGATCATATGCAGGGCTTATGTATGTTAACTGCACTTCCAACGGGACAAAGATATCAGAGTGGGTGATTGCCACTGGTAATACCCTGTGTATTGAACTTACAACAGTGGCACACACAACTGTGACAAATGCCTTCACCAGTAAAACAGAGGCAACCAAAGGTAAGTGACCTGACAATCTAGTGACCTCCACTCTAAATCATCCCACTCTAAATCTTTATCATACTATATTATAATTCTTTGTAGCGCTATTTTTAGTACACTGTTTAAACTTGTTGTCCTATTTTCTGTCCGCCATCAACTTTAATGGAATTTCCTCAAATTACTAAAGGACCCATTGTGACATCATGACTTCCAAAATTATATTCCATTCACTCTAAACAATGTCACTTTTGACCTAAATCAGCTACTTTGACCACTCCCAACAATTTAGACGATAGACTTAGAAAGTGTATGAAATATAAGTTTGCTTCTGTGCTATTCAAATTTGAAATCAGAACAGAATTATCTTCTGCCCATCAAATTAAACAGCTGTTTTAGTAATCACGTCAACTACATTTCCTCTTAGCTTTTTATTTTTTATTTTTATTTTTTTGACATTTTGATCACTTTTCCATCAAGTTAGAATACAGATTTGAGCATATGACTGCTCATATGACTGCTCATATGACTGCTCATATGACTGCTCCGCCTACTTCTCTGCTATTCAAATCTGAAATCAGAACATAATGATCTTCTACCGATCAAATTATACAGTTGTTATAGTAATAACATCAACTACATTTTCTGTAAACTTTTACAAACAACAGACATATTGATCACTTTCCAAACCAGTTAGACAACAACTTGAAGGGTATGATATCTTGGTCTAATCTCTGCTATTCAAATCTGAAATCAGATCAGAATGGTCATCTGCCAATCAACAGTAAGAGCTGTTGTATTAATTGCATCAACTACTTTTCGTGTCGACTTTTACAGACAACTGACATTTTGACCACTTTCACAACAATTTAGACAAACACTTGGAGCCAATGAAATCTTCACCTACTTCTCTGCTTGTCAAATCTCAAATCTGAACACTTTTTCAACTACCACAAAAATCATTTAAAACAGCTAAAGCAAGTCCCACAATTTACTATCTAGTTATCATTAATATGAATGATGGATGTCATGGCCTTTTATGTAGTAACAGTGGTGGAAATGAAACAACCTTCTTGCTTATATGTTGTTCTGTCTCTGTTTCCTCTGTTTTACCCAGAGATCATAGGGATGGTAGCAGCGTCTCTGGCAGGTGTAGTCCTTGTCCTAGTAATGGTGTTGGCAGTTTACTGTGTCCAGAAGAAAAAGAAACCTCCAAAGACTTCAGGTTAGAGGATATTTAGCTGTAGCTCTTCATTTTTAGTACTACAATATCAAATCAAAGCGCCGAATACAACAGTGAAATGCTTACTTACGAGCCCCCAACCAACAGTGCAGTTTCAAAAAACACGGATAATTTACAATGTCAGTCTTGCCAGTGAAATAATAAGACGCAATCTCTCTCTCTCTCTCTCTCTCTCTCTCTCTCTCTCTCTCTCTCTCTCTCTACACAGTTCATGTTGACAGTCAGGATGTGGAATACGCGAATGTCAGGACACTGAAGAAGCAGATGAGACTGCAGGAAAGAAAGGTGGAGTACGGACAGGTGAAAATCACTGGGGCTCCCCAGCAGCCATTGGAGGTGTTTGGACAGAATAAAACATTAGAGGGTCCCCGGTGGAAGGTATGCACACCTGAGGAGGGGGACTGTGTGTACGCCAGGGTACGCAAAGGCCAGTGAGCAAGGTACTGTCCAGATTCAATATAACAGAAGGAGGCTGATTTATAGGAAAGTATAACGCAGTGTCCATCTTTCTATTTGCATATCATCCCTAACAGGTATTGTATATCTTACAGATTGTGTCCCATTATTACCAGATTCAGGTTTTCAAAGGTGGTCATTACTTAATTTGCAATATGTACACCAAGTCTTAAAGAACCACCAAGTTAAATCATTTGACAAACTAAGTTCAGACTTCCATTTGCCAAAGTCAGATTTCTTTAGCTATTTACAACTAAGATACTATTTACTGAAACACCCCAAATAGGTAATAACAAAGGGTGAGTACTCTCCCATAGAAAAACTCAATCATCAGAAAATGGCAACTAGTAGTCAACAAGTAAAACTGCACCAATGTGATGATATCATGGCACTGCGCAATACTCCGTAAACTAAGTGCAAGTGGGAACCTGAACTTGGGGAGAACATTGAACATGAAACTTAGGAGGAAATACCATTTTGGGTACTTTCTAACTCCATACACAATGGTGAAGATAAGTCAAGAAACAACCAGTGAATACTGGAGAAAATGTGGGGAATTGTTCACAAACTACCCACTTATTTTGGGATCTTGTTCCAGAATGATGAAATTATGTTATTATGTTTTTATTATTATGTTTTTGACTTTGTTAACAATATGTTTAAATGCTCCCTGGCAAAGGACCCAACGAGTATTACAAAATGCCTATCTATTGATTATACTCCTGTCTGCAGCAAATAAATGTATTACAGCACATTTGTTAAATAAGGACATTCATACTATGAGTGGAATTGTAGAGTGAATTGAATATATTTCTTGTAGAATAAACTTTTTCCACATTGTGTTGTTACAGCCATAATTTTAAATTGATTCAATTGAGATTTTGTGTCACTGGCTTACTCACAATAATGTCAAAGTGGAATTTTTTTTTTTTTATGTTTACAAATGAATAAAAACTGAAAATCAGAAATGTCTTGAGTCAGTAAGTTTTCAAGCCTTTTGTTATAGAATGCAAAAATAAGTTCAGGAGTAAAATGTTCTTTAACACGTCACCTCTGCATGCAATAGTAGAGTGGCAAAGAAATTAACTTCATATCCTGAATACAAAATGTTATGTTTGGGGCAAATCCAACACAACACATAAATGAGTATCACTCTTCATATTTTTAAAAATGATGGTGGCTGCATCATGTTATGGGTATGTTTGTTATCGGCAAGGACTAGGGAGTTTTTTTAGGATAAAAAGAAATGGAATAGAGCTAAGCACAGGCAAAATCCTAGAGGAAAAGCTGGTTCTGTCTGCTTTCCAACATACACTGGGATACAAATTCACCTTTCAGCAGGACAATAACCTAAAACATAAGGCCAAATATACACTAGAGTTGCTTACCAAGATGACATGGAATGTTCCTGAGTGGTCTAGTTACTGTCTTAACTTAAATTGGATTGAAAATCTACGGCAAGACTTGAAAACGGCTGTTTTGCAATGATCAACAACCACCTTTACATAGCTGGAAGAACTTTTAAAAGAATAATGTGTAAATATTTTCCTACCCAGGTGTGCAAAGCTCTTACAGACTTACGCAGAAAGACTCACAGCTGTAATCACTGCCAAAGGTGATTCTAACGTGTATTGACTCAGGGGTGTGAATACAGGGGTGCGAAAAATAAATGAGATATTTCAATAAATTTGCAACAATTTCTAAAAACATTTTTTCACGTCATTATTGGGTATTGTGTGTAGATGGGTGAGAGGAAATATCAGGACTCAGGATAAGACCAGATGCAGACAGTTTGAATAACAGACGTTTATTATACAACAGGAGGCAGGCAAACGACAGGTCAAGGGCAGGCAGAGGTCTGTAGTCCAGGGCAGAGTAAGGTACAGAGTGGCAGGCAGGCTCAGGGTCAGGGCAGGCAGAGGTTAGTAATCCAGGGCAGTGGCGAAAGGTACAGAATGGCAGGCAGGCTCAGGGTCAGGGCAGTGATCAAAACCGGGATAACTAGTAAACAGGCTTGTGATCAAAACCGGGAAAACAAGTAAACAGGCTTTGTAGGCTTGATGAGACAAGACGAACTGGCAACAGACAAACAGAGAACACAGGTATAAATTCACACGGGATAATGGGGAAGATGGGCGACACCCGGAAAGGGGTGGAGACGAGCACAAAGACAGGCGAAACAGATCAAGGTGTGTTTTTTTTTATTTTATCAATTTTGAATTCAGGCTGTAAAACAACAAACTGTGGAATACGTAAATGGGTATGAACACTTTCTGAAGGCACTGTAATTATATAGTTATCTGGTTTGTTGTGTACCTGTTTGTATCTCAGAAGACCAGAACCTTAATAATACAAATAATAACAATAATAGTAACTTACTTCACAAACACTAATTAAACTACATACATTTCTGATCATATCTAAGATAGTACATGATAGAATCATCTTAATTCAGCACACAGTACCTGTACAGCAAATAAGGGAATATTACATGTTTTGTGATTGTTATTTATATTTTGAGCTAGTGCAATAATAAGCTAATGTTGTAAATACATTCTAAGATACTTTGCCATATCTTTTCACACCATCAGAATGTATTTTTCTTCCTCTGAACATTTCCACATCTCTGGTTTCGGTGGGTTAAAGTTGCTGATGCATTAACTGTTTGAGTCACATGATTACCAGTCGAAAAACCAGAGGTGATGGACAGACTGATTGGTTAAAACCAACATACTGTGGCTTTTCTTCGGGACATTAACATTTTCGGTTAGCTCCTCGGATGAACTAAAAGTAAAGCATATATGATTTCACCATATGTCAGTCTCAAACAAAATAAATGAATAAAAGAAAACAAATTGACAACAGGATGTTGAGAAATAAAGATCATGATGTTTCTAACAAAGTGTTGATAGCATAATGTAATCTTCTGTAAGATGCAGTGGAATTACTTGTGATGCTTCATTCTTGATGCCACTGCGTGATGGGAAGTTGCAATTTGAAAATAAAATCCTGTTTTTTTTTTTAAACAAGCAAAAGTTGTGCCTGTCTTCTCTGATACTACAGTATAGAGGTAAAAAATGCAGAGCCTTGGGCTACCATTCATCCCATATGAGAAGTAGTAAACACAGTCTACATAAAATCAAATGTTATTGGTTGCATACTGTTGATTCTTGCTAGAAATATACT
The DNA here is from genome assembly GCF_034236695.1 of Oncorhynchus nerka. Lineage (NCBI taxonomy): Eukaryota > Metazoa > Chordata > Actinopteri > Salmoniformes > Salmonidae > Oncorhynchus > Oncorhynchus nerka. Next base: position 50,001,379 of record NC_088401.1, read on the forward strand.
TATTCGTGTCACCATACCATCACTTATTGATTACTTTACATGTACAATAATGTATAAGTTGGGGTTAATGAAGGATGGATAGCAATTTGGTGTATGGAATTACTGAGTGAGACAAGGTGAAGTGCAGAAAGCTAATATTCTGTTCCTAAGGAGGGAGGCAAGGGACAACAGGCTAGTTTCAGTTCTTGATAAGGAGCGAGGAATTCGGCTCGAGGTCAAGTCAAAAGATGAAATGAGTAGAAACCTCTGGGAGGAGGGACAGGGGGGCCCACCACAACGACTCTCCTACTACAGTCCTATCTCACACACATACATTTCCCCGCCCACAAAGGTTCTAGCACCAGGCAGGGCCATGACTACACCAGTGAGAGGAAACAATTAAGAACCTGCCTAGCAACAGAGATGTATTGGCTGTCTAGATGTGTAAGGAGTTGACCCCGCCTCGTAGGAGGTTATAAATAGATGTGCTTGTCTAATCATGCTTTGTCTTTGCAGCTGTATGACCCATTGGGTGAATAAACTTGGTTTGAGTTTTTCCTAGTTGTCCGTTTAAATTTTTATTCTGTTTGTTTAGAACCTAACAATACACATATTTAGCACATGTTATTGCAGGTGTAGAGAAATGATTGGGTTCCTAATTCCAACAGTGCAGTAATATCGAACAATACAAAACAATACACACAAAAATAAAAAGTAAAAAATGGAATTAAGAAATATATTAATATAATTATTAGGATGAACATATGTCGGAGTCCGGAGTATAAATATATACACACTGAACAAAAATATAAACGCAACATTTCTCTCACATGTTGTGCACAAATTCATTTACATCCTTGTTAGTGAGCTTTTCTCCATTGCCAAGATAATCCATCCACCTGACAGGTGTGGCATATCAAGAAGCTGATTATACAGCATGATCATTATACAGGTTCACCTTGTGCTGGCAACAATAAAAGGCCACGTTAAAATGTGCAGTTTCGTCACGCAACAGAATGCCACATATGTCTCAAGTTTTGAGGAAGCGTGCAATTCACATGCTGACTGCAGGAATGTCCACCAGAGCTAATGACAGAGAATTGAATGTTAATTTCTCTACCATAAGCTGCCTTCAAAGTTGTTTTAGAGAATTTGGCAGTGTGTCCAACCGGCCTTACAACGGCAGACCGGGGGGGGGGGGGGGGGCAGAGGAGAATTTCTGTCTGGAATAAAGCTATTTTTGGGGGAAAAACTCATTCTGATTGGCTGGGCCTGACTCTCCAGCGGGTGCACACCTGCCGGTGCACCCCTGCCCAGTCATGTGAAATAAATAGATTAGGGCCTAAAGAATTTATTATGTATATATGTTGAACAATAATAGAAACGCAATATGCAACAATTTCAAAGATTTTACTGAGTTACAGTTCATAGAAGGAAATCACTCAATTTAAATCAATTCAATATATACAGTAACAGTCAAAAGGTTGGACACACCTACTCATTCCAAGATTTTTCTATATTTTTACATTGTCGAATAATAGGGAAGACATCTAAACTATGAAATAACACATATGGAATCATATAGTAACCGAAAAAGTGTTAACCAAATCAAAATATTTTTTTTACTTGAGATTCTTCAAAGTAGCCACTGTTTGCCTTGATGACAGCTTTGCACACTCTTGTCATTCTCTCAACCAGCGTCACGAGGTAGTCACCGAGAATGCATTTCAATTTACAGGTGTGCCTTGTTAAAAGTTCATTTGTGGAATTTCTTTCCTTCATAATGCATTTGAGCCAGTCAGTTGTGTTGTGACAAGGTAAACAGAAGATGGTAAAAGACCAAGTCCAGATTATGGCAAGAACAGCTCAAATAAGCAAAGAGAAACGACAGAGGATTGAGAAAAAAAGATTTGTCCATCACAATTCTGACATTTGCTGACTTTGCACTTGCCTATTTATCAAGCAATGCATGAGAAACTAAGAGTTGGCCTAGTCTTTACATAGGGAAGCTAAATGGGTTGTTCTGTTTGTGTACAAAACCTCAGTAAACATTCAGCTAATCAAAAATGTGTTCCCTGTGATAAAAGAAGCCATGACACAAGTGTAATGTCTAATGTCTTATTTAAAAGGTGTTACAGATATTTATCTTGGGAAGAAATCCTCAATATGGGCTCCCGAGTGGTGCATGAGCTCCCGGGTGGCACAGCGGTCTACGGCACTACATTTCAGTGCTTGAGGAGTCACTACAGACACCCTGGTTCGATTCCAGGCTGTATCACAACCGGCCGTGATTATTAGTCCCATAGGGCGGTGCACAGTTGGCCCAGCATCATCTGGGTTTGGCTGGTGTAGGCCATCATTGTAAATACGAATTTGTTCTTAACTGACTTGCCTAGTTAAACAAAGTAAAAAAATCTATATATAATTAATACACTTCTCAGGGAAATGTATTCATGCAGAGGTCAATATGATGCTATGCCATATCCAATACACAGCTCTGCCAATCCATCCCATTATTGATACCCAGCCAGAGGGCCACAACTGTTTAAAATATATTTATTTTAATCTTCATCAATCGAAGTCATTGGCTCCTCATAGTGAAAAGAAACGGAGCCATCTCCTAGGCCTGGAAGTCTGCATTCTTCATCCCACTGGTCGGAGCTTGGAATCGTTCCGTATCTCACCCTCTGTTGCGTCATTGACCTCTCCAGTGACCTAGTTATCAATTCTCTCATACACGGAATCAAACGACATTCACACAGAACCAAAACACTCATACAGGTGAAAGTGGCCCTCAACACAGTGATTATGACAATTTTCCATTTCCCAAACATACTGCCAAACCAATTTGTAAGAGAATTATCCACCCCTGAGTTCTCTGCTATTTCGTGAGCTAATGTGGTTAAACCAGCCAGGGCCTTGGTCATTGATCCGTCTGGAGCTGTGTTATTAAAAAATAAACGTACAGCAATGATCCCCAATCATTCTACATACCCTGCCCTTTTCTGCCAATTAACATATCGAGTGTCAATCTATTTTACCAGGTCATGGGGGAGGTGGCAGATAATTGGTCAGAGAACCCCTTTACTGCATCCCCAGTCTCATTCATAAATCTCTGTTGCTTATAATAGATGTCATTAATCCAATCCACATTTTTATTTATTGTCAACCACCAAAATAAAGTCTTCACCTATTTGATTCATAGCTTTGTATTAATCTGGAACTTCCATGAGGATGCCAATAGCATCCATCTAGACTCCCATCCTGGTCAAAACTCCTCCTGTGCCTACTTTAGCCTCCTATAACTGGCCTCCTATAACTGGCCTCTGATGACTAACTCAAACTTATTGGACCAATAACCCCAGGGCACAAGTTCTTGACCACCCTTTCTGGTAGTTTCTGACATATGCGTCCCTTGCTGGTACGAGCCCACCCTACATCACTTATAGGTGCTGTGAGGTTAAGAATTGTCTCCTGTACTTCCAAACCTAAGTCAGTCACATTAATTATTACCTTTCAGCCATTAAAATCATCTAAGTTCTCGGTGCCATTTTTGTATCTATAACACTGGTACTCATCAGGAGTTAAAGGGAACAGAGGTGGGTTGGCCGAGTACTTCAATCTGGCCATCCCAATCCCTGTACAGTTATTTGCTTTATTTGCTAGGAAATTGTTTAATGTTTACCTTAAATCGTACATCTAGGTCTTCTTTTACTCCTTATTCTGTAAGTCTCTTATCAGTGTATTATATAGTTTATCTTTTACTTCTTATCAATGACAATGGCGTCCTATAATTAGTACCGGCAGGTGGTGGATCTGGATGTATCAGAAAGGTTTCAAAGACTAGGATGCAGCTCAGAGCCCCTACTCTTCCCAAAAAACGCCAACCCTCTCCTGCCCTTAGTCGGTCTGCTAGGTACCACCCCATACTCACACTTCTAGGATCACCCACAGTGATGAAGGGTCGGGATAAGAAATCTTTGTTAAAGAGGTAACCCCCGGGCCCTGTTGGTACTCAGTTCTTCTCCTAACTCTGTGTGTGATCAGCAGTGCTTATATGTGTACATACCTCCTTGCAGTGGCAACGTAGACCCAAGTGACTCTCTCAGCTATTCTAATAGCAAAGGCGGTGGTTTAACAGAACCTGGTATGGGCCTTCTTAGCGGGGCTGCTTCCAGTCTATTCTTCTCATGGACTGGATCCACACCCTAGTCTCCTTGTTGGATTGAGTGAATCACCTTCTCCTGTAATTCACCTGTTGAACACAAAATCTTGGATGTATGTATGTCTTCTCATGGGTTCTGCTAGTATATCTTCTATGTCTATCTGTTCTGGTCCCTAACTCTGGCATTTTATTTGTTCTACCTGATTAGCTAAAATGTCATCCATTATTTAAAGACAGACATCCTAGTAAACCAACTCTAGGGATAATATCTCAACCTAATATTTTATCTACCCTAATTGTGTCCGCCAAGTAAGTTGGGAATGCTTCTACCTATTTGCTATATTTATCTATTATAATACACATTTAAGTCGTTCGTTCTCCCCTAGGCAACAACATCTTTCCTAACCTGCAGTGTTTCCTAACCTGCTTCCTGTCTACCCTGGTGCTTATTCTGTGCACATATACCACACCGTGAACATTTGTTTTTTTTACTAGTTAGTTATTCCATATGCTACAAAGTGTTGTCTAATTATCCCTACCATTCATCCGGTTGATACGTGGCTCTGCCCATGTATCAATGTTGCTACATATCTAACCAACGACTTAGGTAAAATAGGGAGGTTCCCTTTGTGCCTTTTGTCAACGGCCCCCATCTTAACCCATCTAGTAACTTCCTTAACTGGGGCTCGAAGCTGACTGTCCTTCAGTAATTCTGTGTCAATACTAACTTCCTCCTTCAAGTCAGAATCTGTGGGAGAGTGTGGCTTTTCACCAGCTCTCTTAGATTCCGTATCTGCCTTTCTGTTGCCAATGCTGACGGAGTCAGTGCCTTTCGTATGTGCTTCGCATTTACAAATCACTATCTTCTCTGGTAATAAGACTGAATCTAGCAAATGTAAAATGATCTGCGCATGTGTAATGGGTTTACCTGACGTAGTAATCATACCCCTGTTTCTCCACTGAGCTGCAAATACATGGACGGTGTTAAAAGCATAAGCACTATCCGTATGTATGTTCATTTTTTGGTAATGCTTCAGCTTCCAACACCTCAGTAAGAGTCACTATTGCATAACCAGTGGCATTTGAGCCATCTGGGTTCTTTCTAAAAGACCCATCCACAGACATAGTAAATTCCGCATCAGGCAAAGGCATATCAATTAGATCTGGTCTAGGGAGAACAACTTTCTCCGTCTCTGCTACCCAGTCATGGGGACACCCATCAGTGGCTATGGGGATTAAAGTGGAGGGGTTTAAGGTTGTACATCATTCAATTGTCAGATTTGGCATATTTAATAGAATTATCATACCAGACAAATGTGTCGCTGATGACATACAAGCCCTTTTATGTTCCAATAATAAAATTGATACAGCATGCGGTACCCTCAACGTTAAATCATGGTAAAGTACTACAGAGGCTGAATCCTCCACAGCCCGTGCAGCCACCACAGACTGCAAACACAGAGGCATTGACTGTGTCACTCCATCAAAGACGGGAGGAGTAATAAGCCACTGGCTTATTCTTCCCTCCGTGTCTCTGAGTCAACGCCGATGTCATAAACCCTTCCCTACAGTCTACTGTTTGTGTAAAGGGACGATCATATCTGGGAAACGCTAGAACTGAGCTAGACTTCAATGACTTTTTTATGTTTACAAACTGTCCTTGCTGCCATAGCTTTACCATAAATCAACTCACTAAGTTGTTCTGTATGCAAGGCAAAGTATGGTACCCATGCTCGACAATAGTTAATCATTCCAAGAACTCTCAATGATCCTGGATCACCACAGATGCCATAAATCCCTGTCAACGTTCTACTTTTTAAATAAAAATCTTCTAATGATCAAATAAAGCCAAAACGAATGCTAACCATAGCATATGCTTTCTGTACTAATGAAATCTCTCCTTCAATTTTATCTAACAATAACACGGGTTAATCTTAAATCAGCCTCAATAATTGAAAATATGTTGCATATTGTGGGATCCATTATCGACAGTAATTTACCATCCCTAAGAACTGAAACATATTTCTTTTGATAATTCATTTTAATGCTTATCAAATCACTATTTTTTTTTATCTCAATCTATTTTCCTGCCCTATTGGCTTAAAATATGTCCTGTCCAAACCTCAAAGGACCATACCCTCCCCCATTTTTAACACACTCTCCTTATCAATTTCAGGAATTACCTTGAAATCAGTAAAGAAGTGTTTCTTACTCTATTAGACAAATGAAAGAAAAATCATCAAACATTTTCTACATGTTGTATCCCAGGTTTCCAGAACATTTCCTTTTTCTAAAGAATTCACGTTTTTAATTAAAACTTCTAATAGTCCAGATGTATGTGTACCCCTTTAAAATAAAATTAACTCAACCTGCAATTCACTTTACTGACCTGACAAGGTTCCACACAATGGAAACAAATTATAATGTTATAATACATTAACTTCCTGTTCAAATTCACTAGTGTTACCTAAACAACCAAACCCCAAAAAACAACCATCAAAAAACACAAATCGCAAAGTTTTAACTGTTCAGTCCTCTCTTGTCTCGCTACCGCTATCCTCTGCCTCTGAATCTAGTCACACCTCCTCTTCCTCCACTGACTCAGGCTGTTGGCGCCTGCTTCTTTAGTCCCTTCTACCTTTCTTGCCCCGACAATCACGGTGATTGTGTCCTACTTTCTTGCAGTGCCTGCATGGTGCCTCACAATCCCTCACAAGTGACCCGACTTGTTACAATTAAAACATCTATCATTATCTCTATCTCTGTCCTTATCTCCTCTTCTGCTAGCCTTCCATCCCTTTCTGTCAGAGCCCTTACTGGCTATCTCACCCAGAGTGACCATCAAGTATTCTGCCCCTTTCAGCTTATTCTTAGTCTCTTCGCTTTTACCGTGCTGTTCATAATGAAATGTATATCTTTTTACTTCCCCCAGTTCTGCTAGTCCCCACCCCACCAAGGTTTTCTTTATGGTACTGCTAATCTCGGGGTGCATTCCGCTGAGGAAAGCTATCTTCAGCTGCTGGTGATATGCAGTGTTAAAACCATCTGCTATGGGGGGCTCTGTTAAACCACTGGCACATCCTTCAGTCTCTCTAAGCACTGACTGATGGTCTCACCATCTCCCTGCCTGCATTCAGACACTTTAGAGAAGTCTGTGTGTCGGTTATAATAATCCTTCAAATTATTCTGTAATAATTCTGTAATTTTAACAACGTAATCACCCTCTGCCGTCCATGGCCCTGTAATTAAATGGTTATGCCCTGGCACCCATTGCCCTCGTACAGCTGCCTAGTCCTTCCCCACCAACTGCCGTACCGCTCTCTCCACTTCTCCTGTGTTTAACTTGAAGCTGGCTGTCAAACCTTCTAGATCCCTTCTAAATCCTTCCATGCCTGTTTTTTACCATTCCTTCCACCGCTCTTTCTACATTGCTATGTGTCCATGCCCTATACACTTCTAAAATAGGTTCCTGTCCTGCGTCCCCAGCCCGTGGGTTGGGCACGGCAATTAGAGGATACTGACTAGCCTCCTTTTCATCTTCGTCATCCAGCCACTCTGCTACTCCTCTCCTCACTGGGCTCTGGTTATGCGACTTCAGCCTTCTGAGTGGTAAAGCCCTGTCTCTACCTCTTTCCCCCTTGTTCATCCTATGTCCTCGTTCGGTTAAATCTTTCATGACCTTCCCTATGGTAACTAGCCCTATCCTATCCTCATCCGTGGGAGTTATTGCTCTCTGTTGCTGGCAACTTACATCTTCCTTCTTTTTCCTTTCTCCCTCAGCTCTCTTCCTCGCCTCGGCTAACCATACCCTCGCTGTGTCTAGCCCCTCTGCTTGTTGTTTATCTGCCTGGTCCCCACAAACCCTATTTATTTGTTTAATCATTGATTCCAATTTTTCTATATTTTAAACGTCTGTCAAATTGGTACTTACTCCTCCATTTCGGGCCGAAATAGTTGTTCCTTTTTTCTTTTCCCTGCATATATTTCTCATCAGTGCTGACCTCCTTTGAGGATTTACTGCCCATTGTTAGTAACCCGTGTAGTTCCTATACCTATTCTCAAAATCGGTGTGTATGTATTTCTATGATCTATGTATGTGTTTTTTCCCGTTATCCAATTACTATAGTTGTTATTCCTGCACAATCTATGTGTGTGTCTCTTTTCGTGGGATTGTCAGACCCATTTTGCGCGCCTCCGGTAGTTCTTGTTTGAATGTTAAATGACAAGACAGAGGCATTGATGCGAGTAACCAGTCTTGTTCAGTACATGACAACCCATACGGTTATCTCAAGCACCCCGGTAAAACACAAGAGTTGCAGTAATGAACATTTACCAACAGATGGCATCACTGTGCCATCTTACACCCGTAACATCTTCCATTTAATAAAATAGGACAGGAGGTGTCAATTCACTAACAAAACAAACCTAGTAACAATTTCCAACATGAACAGTTTAGTATTTTTTTTCTTTTTTTTCTCAGGTAACAACAACACATTTTGATATTCTCTTCACTTTTATCTCTGTCAACAATCCCTGGTGGGAAACCTACAGATTAAGTATTTTTGGTGGCTGGGACAGACACCCGCAGTGTGAAAAGACAGGGGGCTTGTCTGCGAGGACTGCGGGTTCCCGCACAGGCATGTCACCTGAATGTCTAAGGGGAGAATTGATGGGCGAGGGAGCGGCCGACCTGTGATCCCCTGGCTCTTCGCCCAGTGCCTCAGGCCCCATGTGACTTGCTGGGGTTCTGTCTTTTGTCATGCGACCCCTTTGGCCATCAGGGTTCTGAGTAGGTGCTGGCTCAGCAATCCGAAGGTCAACCCTGTTACGACGGTACAGTGATCCATTCACTTCGACCAAGTAGGAGCGTGGTGCCACTTTCTGTACACAGGATCCGAGTCTCCAGAGGCCTGTCCGGTCCCCTGGTAGTGGCTTCATTCGCACCGTTTCACCCACCCTGAGCTCAGGTAAGTCTTTTGCTTATTTGTCGTAGATGAACATGGAGACCTGTCTTCTGTGACGTAGCTTCACCAGCACGTCTGTCACCACACATGGCTCCAGGAGAGTGCTGGCTACTGGCAGAGCTGTTTTTAAGCGCCGTGCCATGAGGCGCTGTGCCGGGCTGCTGTCCATGCCTTCTGTTGGGGTATTGCGCCACTGCAGGATTGCTTTCCAGGCATCTTTGCCCTCTCGCAGAGCCTTTTTGCAGAGGTTCTTTGCGATTTTTACTGCGGACTCTGCCTTCCCATTAGCTTTTGGGTGTCGTGGTGATGAAGTGAGGTGTCGTGGTGATGAAGTGACGTGCTCGAATTCCCATCCTGCAGCAAATTTTCGGAACTCAACTCCGGAGAATTGGGGTCCATTGTCTGAAATTACCCTGGTATCTGGCTGGCCATAGCGGGCAAACTGAGCCTTGCAGCGTTTGAGTTGTCTCTGCTGAGAGGTCGGGGAGGAGGTCAATCTCCCAAAAGTCTGAGTAATGATCGACTACCAGCAGGAAGTCTTTGCCACTGTGCTGGAAGAGATCTCGACTTACTATCTGCCAGGGGCGCATCGGTAGCTCGTGGGACATCATCGTCTCTCTCTGTTGCTCAAAGGCATATTCATTGCAGATTGTGCATTTACTGACATAGTCTTTGATTTCACTCTGCATTCCTGGCCAATACAGTGTGTCACGTGCGTGTCTGTAACAGGCCTCACCTCCTATGTGACTTGAGTGCACACGTGCCAACATCTCAGGGCGCAGAGACCGGGGAATAACGACTCTCTGACTCTTGAATATTACTCCGTTTTGAACACTGAGCTCCTCTTTGACTGGCCAATATTCTCTGACGGCTAAAGCAGTTTCTTCCCTGCAGTCGGGCCAGCCCATCAGAATCACAGACCTCAATGCCTGGAGTTGCCCGTCCCTGTCTGTGTGCTGTCTGATTTGTATAAGGCGCTGGTCCGTAACATTAAGGTAGTCAGCCTGGTTGATGTGTTCAACATCCACTTGCTCTGTTTGTAAGCTGCACACTGCGTGTTGTTCATGCATGGAGCGTGTGTGAGTGCCTGATGCAGTAGCCCTGCTGAGCGTGTCACTCACATTGAGGTTGTAGTTTTGTAGGGCCAGTAGCATGCTCTGCAGTTGTTTTGGGGCATTCAGGAGAGGCTTGCTGAATATAGCAATAAGGGGCTTGTGATCTGTCTCTGCGGTAATATTGTCGCACCCGTACAGGTAGTGGTGGAAGCGTTGGCATGCAAACACAATGCTGAGGCACTCCTTCTCTATCTGGGCATAGTTCTGCTCTGTTGGGGTGAGTGCCCTAGAGGCGACTGCCACAGGCTGGCCCTCCTGCATGAGGCAACAGCCAAGTCCATACTGGCTTGAGTCACTCTGAATCGTGACAGGTTTTGACACATTGGAGTATCGCAATACAGGTGTCTGGGTGACCAGTTGTTTTATTTCCCTCACCGATGCGTCATGTTTTGGGAGCCAATGCCAGATGGTGTCCTTGTCCATGAGCCTCCTCAGTGGCTCACACACTTCAGAGAGCCGTGGTAGGAATTTGGCCAGGTAGGTGACGAATCCGACGAAGCGCTGCACTCCCTTCACGTCAGATGGGTGGGGCATTTCCAAGACAGCCTTCACTTTTTCAGGATCCGCCTTCAATCCGGTGGAGGACAAGATGTGCCCATGAAAGCGGACCTCTGGCACTTTAAACTGAAGCTTTTTTATGCTTAGCCTTAGCTTGACCTGTCTGCATCTGACCATCAGGGCCAGCAGCTTGGCGTCATGGTCACATTCTGCCTCCTCATCACTGTCCCCACAGCCCACTACGAGGATGTCATCTGCTATTGGTTCCATGCCACTGAGTCCCATCAACAGCTCATGCTGTTTCCGCTGATACACCTCTGGAGCCACGGAGACACCAAACGGAAGCTTCAACCACCTCTTCCTGCCCCAGGGTGTCCAAAAGGTGGTCATGTAGCTACTGGGCTCGTCGAGCTTGCACTGCAGGAAGGCATCTCTGGCATCCACGAGCGTGAAGACTCTGGCCTTTGGGAGCTTGTAAAGAACATCCTCCAACGTGGGCATAATGTAATGTGAACGTCGCAGAGCCCGGTTGAGGTGTTTAGGATCAATGCATATCCGTAGCTTGTCTGGTTTCTTGACGATAACCATATTACTTATCCAGTCCGTAGGCTCGTTGACGGATATGATGTGGCCATCTGCTTCGTATTTGTCAAGCTGAGCTGTCGTAGCTGCTTTCATGGCCACTGGTACATTGCGGGGTGCACACTGGACAGGCTGGATTGCTGCGTCCAACTCAAAGTGGACTTCCCCAGGAACTGACTCGACCGGTGCGTTGAAGACATCATGGTACTTGCTTAGGAGTGTCTCCTTGTTCAGGGGCCCAGCCTGGACTTTGTCTATAATGTTAAGATCAGCTGGGATGGTGAAGTCCAAGGCGCTCGCATGTAGAACCTGACAGTAATGGCTGTTGACTAGCCTCAACTATTTCAAACTCAAGGGTGTATTTCTGGCCACGTAAAACACACTCTGTCACAAACAGGCCTAAAGAGTTCATGAACTGGCCTGAATACAGTTTCAGCTCGGTGCTACTCTGTGTGAGTTTGTCTCTGGGCGCGAGCCTCCTTTTGTCTTTAAGGCTCATAACGTTGCATGTGGCCCCTGAATCTAGCTGTCATTGCTGTGGTTTATTATTAAGTAGCAGAGTGACAAACCACTTTTGTCCTTTTGCCCTCACTGCCCCTATGCACTCGCTAGCATGTACATCCTCTGTGCTGTCGTTCCCTTCATCTGTGTTTGTTTCCATGGAGTGCACTTTACCCTCCTTTCTCTTGCTTTTCATGCAGACCTTTGCGAAGTGATTAGCTGTACCACAGGATTTGCATATTTTTCCATAGGCTGGGCAGTGTTCTTTTCCTCGTCCATGAGAAATGCCACAATATCGGCATGTATTGGGGTTGTCTACTGCAGAGTTGTCTACTTCCGGGTTGGAGCGAGCGGTCGCATCCGCACTTCAGTCCGCAGGTAGTATAACTTTTCATTACATTTCATTACATTTCATTATAGTACAACGGTTTGATTTGTCTAATCTTAGCAATTTCTTCTTAGCTAGCTACATAGCCGTCATTGTATCAAAGATAATTGCGTAATTATCGTATTTCGTCGTCCTAACGTAGTCTACACTGCTATCTGCCCAGCAGCTAGCCAGCTAGCAAACGTCCACCGTCTACCGAATAGCAGCACTGTAGTAACTATTACACTCAACTGAACGACTTGATTAGTGTAGTGTTAGCTAGCTACATAGTTGTCTTTGCTGTCTTCGTATCCAAGATAATTGTGTAGTTTAGAGTGTGTAGTTTTAGACTGATTATCTTAATTTACCGAGGTTAGCTAGCCAGCTATTTGTCGTCCTTAACGTAGGAGACACTGCTAGCTAGCCAACAGCTAGCCAACGTCTACCGAATAGAACTTCCGCACTCAACAACCCGGTCGCATTCCGCTTCGCTCCACAGGTAGTATCACATTCTCATTTCATTTCATTACAGTACAACGGTTTGATTTGTTTGATCGTAGCTAGCTACATAGCCGTCTTTGTATCAAAGATAATTGTGTAGTCTAGAGCGATTTTCTAGGTTAGCTAGCCAGCTATTGTCGTTCTTTTAACGCAACGTAACGTAATCAACACTGCTAGCTAGCCAGCTAGCCCCCGAATAGCAGCACTGTAGTAACTATTCCACTCAACGGAACGACTTGATTAGTGTAGTGTCAACAACGCAGCCACTGCCAGCTAGACTACTTCAGCAGTACTGTATCATTTTAATCATTTTAGTCAATAAGATTCTTGCTACGTAAGCTTAACTTTCTGAACATTCGAGACGTGTAGTCCACTTGTCATTCCAATCTCCTTTGCATTAGCGTAGCCTCTTCTGTAGCCTGTCAACTATGTGTCTGTCTATCCCTGTTCTCTCCTCTCTGCACAGACCATACAAACGCTCCACACCGCGTGGCCGCGGCCACCTAATCTGGTGGTCCCAGCGCACGACCCACGTGGAGTTCCAGGTCTCCGGTAGCCTCTGGAACTGCCGATCTGTGGCCAACAAGGCAGAGTTCATCTCAGCCTATGCCTCCCTCCAGTCCCTCGACTTCTTGGCACTGACGGAAACATGGATCACCACAGATAACACTGCTACTCCTACTGCTCTCTCTTCGTCCGCCCACGTGTTCTCGCACACCCCGAGAGCTTCTGGTCAGCGGGGTGGTGGCACCGGGATCCTCATCTCTCCCAAGTGGTCATTCTCTCTTTCTCCCCTTACCCATCTGTCTATTGCCTCCTTTGAATTCCATGCTGTCACAGTTACCAGCCCTTTCAAGCTTAACATCCTTATCATTTATCGCCCTCCAGGTTCCCTCGGAGAGTTCATCAATGAGCTTGATGCCTTGATAAGCTCCTTTCCTGAGGACGGCTCACCTCTCACAGTTCTGGGCGACTTTAACCTCCCCACGTCTACCTTTGACTCATTCCTCTCTGCCTCCTTCTTTCCACTCCTCTCCTCTTTTGACCTCACCCTCTCACCTTCCCCCTACTCACAAGGCAGGCAATACGCTCGACCTCATCTTTACTAGATGCTGTTCTTCCACTAACCTCATTGCAACTCCCTCCAAGTCTCCGACCACTACCTTGTATCCTTTTCCCTCTCGCTCTCATCCAACACTTCCCACACTGCCCCTACTCGGATGGTATCGCGCCGTCCCAACCTTCGCTCTCTCTCCCCCGCTACTCTCTCCTCTTCCATCCTATCATCTCTTCCCTCTGCTCAAACCTTCTCCAACCTATCTCCTGATTCTGCCTCCTCAACCCTCCTCTCCTCCCTTTCTGCATCCTTTGACTCTCTATGTCCCCTATCCTCCAGGCCGGCTCGGTCCTCCCCTCCCGCTCCGTGGCTCGACGACTCATTGCGAGCTCACAGAACAGGGCTCCGGGCAGCCGAGCGGAAATGGAGGAAAACTCGCCTCCCTGCGGACCTGGCATCCTTTCACTCCCTCCTCTCTACATTTTCCTCTTCTGTCTCTGCTGCTAAAGCCACTTTCTACCACTCTAAATTCCAAGCATCTGCCTCTAACCCTAGGAAGCTCTTTGCCACCTTCTCCTCCCTCCTGAATCCCCCCCCCCCCCTCCCCTCTGCAGATGACTTCGTCAACCATTTTGAAAAGAAGGTCGACGACATCCGATCCTCGTTTGCTAAGTCAAACGACACCGCTGGTTCTGCTCACACTGCCCTACCCTGTGCTCTGACCTCTTTCTCCCCTCTCTCTCCAGATGAAATCTTGCGTCTTGTGACGGCCGGCCGCCCAACAACCTGCCCGCTTGACCCTATCCCCTCCTCTCTTCTCCAGACCATTTCCGGAGACCTTCTCCCTTACCTCACCTCGCTCATCAACTCATCCCTGACCGCTGGCTACGTCCCTTCCGTCCTCAAGAGAGCGAGAGTTGCACCCCTTCTGAAAAAACCTACACTCGATCCCTCCGATGTCAACAACTACAGACCAGTATCCCTTCTTTCTTTTCTCTCCAAAACTCTTGAACGTGCCGTCCTTGGCCAGCTCTCCCGCTATCTCTCTCAGAATGACCTTCTTGATCCAAATCAGTCAGGTTTCAAGACTAGTCATTCAACTGAGACTGCTCTTCTCTGTATCACGGAGGCGCGCCCGCACTGCTAAAGCTAACTCTCTCTCCTCTGCTCTCATCCTTCTAGACCTATCGGCTGCCTTCGATACTGTGAACCATCAGATCCTCCTCTCCACCCTCTCCGAGTTGGGCATCTCCGGCGCGGCCCACGCTTGGATTGCGTCCTACCTGACAGGTCGCTCCTACCAGGTGGCGTGGCGAGAATCTGTCTCCTCACCACGTGCTCTCACCACTGGTGTCCCCCAGGGCTCTGTTCTAGGCCCTCTCCTATTCTCGCTATACACCAAGTCACTTGGCTCTGTCATAACCTCACATGGTCTCTCCTATCATTGCTATGCAGACGACACACAATTAATCTTCTCCTTTCCCCTTCTGACGACCAGGTGGCGAATCGCATCTCTGCATGTCTGGCAGACATATCAGTGTGGATGACGGATCACCACCTCAAGCTGAACCTCGGCAAGACGGAGCTGCTCTTCCTCCCGGGAAGGACTGCCCGTTCCATGATCTCGCCATCACGGTTGACAACTCCATTGTGTCCTCCTCCCAGAGCGCTAAGAACCTTGGTGTGATCCTGGACAACACCCTGTCGTTCTCAAATAACATCAAGGCGGTGGCCCGTTCCTGTAGGTTCATGCTCTACAACATCCGCAGAGTACGACCCTGCCTCACACAGGAAGCGGCGCAGGTCCTAATCCAGGCACTTGTCATCTCCCGTCTGGATTACTGCAACTCGCTGTTGGCTGGGCTCCCTGCCTGTGCCATTAAACCCCTACAACTCATCCAGAACGCCGCAGCCCGTCTGGTGTTCAACCTTCCCAAGTTCTCTCACGTCACCCCGCTCCTCCGCTCTCTCCACTGGCTTCCAGTTGAAGCTCGCATCCGCTACAAGACCATGGTGCTTGCCTACGGAGCTGTGAGGGGAACGGCACCTCAGTACCTCCAGGCTCTGATCAGGCCCTACACCCAAACAAGGGCACTGCGTTCATCCACCTCTGGCCTGCTCGCCTCCCTACCACTAAGGAAGTACAGTTCCCGCTCAGCCCAGTCAAAACTGTTCGCTGCTCTGGCCCCCCAATGGTGGAACAAACTCCCTCACGACGCCAGGACAGCGGAGTCAATCACCACCTTCCGGAGACACCTGAAACCCCACCTCTTTAAGGAATACCTAGGATAGGATAAAGTAATCCTTCTCACCCCCTTAAAAGATTTAGATGCACTATTGTAAAGTGGCTGTTCCACTGGATGTCATAAGGTGAATGCACCAATTTGTAAGTCGCTCTGGATAAGAGCGTCTGCTAAATGACTTAAATGTAAATGTAAATGTAATGTATTAGCATTAGCTGTGGCAAAGGGGAATTTCTTTACTGGCTGCCTGAATGTAGCATTGACATTGTCCGTATGTTGCCTTTCTAGCATCATTATCCGTATATCAGTAAGCTCTGCTGCACGGCATGTCTCCACTGCCAAGGCCAGCGTCAGGTCACGTTCTCTCAGCAAACGTCTGCGGGTGCCCTCATCAGTTATGCCAAGCACAATCGTATCTCTGATCAGTTAATCTCTTAAAGCACCATAGTCACATGCAGCTGCCCTTTCCCTTAACCTAGTGACAAAGCTGTCAATGGACTCCCCGTCCTCCTGTTTGCAACGACCGAAAACATAACGCTCGTAGATGACGTTCTTTGCTGCCGTAAAGTAATGTTCAAGAGCATCAAGAATAGCTGTTGTGTTACCTTGCTAAGCTGCTGTTAGGTCAGGTAGTGTTTGTATACGTGTCGGCATTCAGTTCCCATTATAGTCCTCAAAGTGGCAGCCACTACCTCATCTTCCCTTTCCAGAAGTCCCGTTGCTAGCGCATGTCCTCCCATTCTCCTCTAAACGTATCCCAGTTCGTGCTCCAATCCCCGCTGAGCTTCATAACAGCAGGAGGGGGAATGTTCGCTGCCATGTCTAACCGGTGCTAACAACACTGAAGCTAACTACCAAACTCACTCTAGCTAAGGCCAATTCCGTGCAAAATTTTACACAAATAAGCATTTGTTTGTAAACCAGAGCAGGTGACTCTAATTTGCGGAAAGCATGGTTAGTTATCCGACTCTGACACCATGTTTGAATGTTAAATGACGAGACAGAGGCAATGATGCGAGTAACCAGTCTTGTTCAGTACATGACAACCCATCCGGGTATCTGAAGCACCCCGGTAAAACACAAGAGTTGCAGTAATGAACATTTACCAACAGATGGCATCACTGTGCCATCTTACACCCATAACAGTTCTTGCCTCTCTCCCTGCTAATATACTTTAGATCAATTACAGTTAGATCTTAGTATGTTAGATCGGCTAATGTATATTGGCCAAGTTAATGGTTAGGTCTCAACATACATAGTTTAGTGCAGATACCTTCGCGCCATTACGGATCTGTGTTTTTCCTTTCTTGAAACTTTATCTATAGAGGTGTCTATCGGACGACAAGCTAATTTCCAGGGGTCGTAAATCCCTAGTCAGCAGCCTATTTTTCTGTTGTTGCTTGTTCTTTTGACTTTAATATCTCGTATCTCCCTCCGCTAAGACCTAGATGCGCATAGATCTGACTCTCACCTTTCTGCTAATATACTCCAGATCAATTGCTGTTAGATCTTAGTGTGTTAGATTGGCTAATGTATCTTGACCAATTTAGCGGTTAGGTCTCAACATTAGATAGTTTATTGGTAGTGGCCACAGATACCCTGGGTCATTACGGACCCCCTTCTCTTTCTGCCTAGGTGGCTCTACACCCAATTCCTATTTTTCAATTGCCTAGAATACTACCCATATCAGGGTTCTCTACACAAAATTCAAAAAATAGGTCACCAGGTAAGAATGCCCTGTGGGATTTTTAAAATCAACACCTAAACTACACAAAAACAATCAAATATATTTCTGAATGTAGCCCGAGCGTCAATTCCCCATACTTTGTGAATATAGATTCACTGACCTTCTCGTAGACTGGGAAAAGCAATCTAGGTTAGATTCCGTCACCATCTCTGACGACCTTAGATATATACCGGCCTGTTATAGAACCCCAATATCAGGGGACAAGTCTTTAATTTACATACATTCCTCTATTCCAACCTAGTTGGACCTGTGTTTATTATTTTTAATTACTCCTTGTCCATGCTACATAACCTCTAATCCCTAATGGTTAAGTTTACAGGTCGAATTATTTAATAATTTATCTTAAACCTTTGTTGTTAGAAACATAATTATTTTTATTTCTCAACATCCACTTCTCAATTGTTTATTTTAGCTTAACTTATTTTGATTAAGACTAAAATATGGTGAAATCATATATGCTTTCATTTAAGTTTACATTTTTTATTTAACCTATATTTAACCAGGTAGGCCAGTTGAGAACAAGTTCTCATTTACAACTGCGAGCCGGTGAAGATAAAGCAAAGCAGTGCGACACAAACACAGAGTTACACATGGAATAAACAAGCGTACAGTCAATAACACAATAGAAAAAAAAGAAAGTCTATATACAGTGTGTGCGAATGGCGTGAGGAGGAAGGCAATAAATAGGCCATAGTAGCGGAGTAATTACAATTTAGCAAATTAACACTGGAGTGATAGATGAGCAGATGATGATGTGCAAGTAGAAATACTGGTGTGTAAAACAGCAGAAAAGTAAATAAAAACAATATGGGGATGAGGTAGTTAGATTGGGTGGGCTATTTACAGATGGACTATGTACAGCTGAAGTGATCGGTTAGCTGCTCAGATAGCTGATGTTTAAAGTTAGTTAGGGAAATATAAGTCTCCAGCTTCAGCGATTTTTGCAATTCGTTCCAGTGATTGGAAGCAGAGAACTGGATGGAAAGGCGACCTGCTGGAGCGCGTGCTACAGTGGTGTTATTGTGACCAGTGAGCTTAGATAAGGCGGAGCTTTACCTAGTGTAGACTTATAGATGATCTGGAGCCAGTGGGTTTGGCGATGAATATGTATCAAATCAAATCAAATTAAATCAAATTTATTTATATAGCCCTTCGTACATCAGCTGATATCTCAAAGTGCTGTACAGAAACACAGCCTAAAACCCCAAACAGCAAGCAATGCAGGTGTAGAAGCACGGTGGCTAGGAAAAACTCCCTAGAAAGGCCAAAACCTAGGAAGAAACCTAGAGAGGAACCAGGCTATGTGGGGTGGCCAGTCCTCTTCTGGCTGTGCCGGGTGGAGATTATAACAGAACATGGCCAAGATGTTCAAATGTTCATAAATGACCAGCATGGTCGAATAATAATAAGGCAGAACAGTTGAAACTGGAGCAGCAGCACAGTCAGGTGGAAGTTGAAACTGGAGCAGCAGCATGGCCAGGTGGACTGGGGACAGCAAGGAGTCATCATGTCAGGTAGTCCTGGGGCATGGTCCTAGGGCTCAGGTCCTCCGAGAGAGAGAAAGAAAGAGAGAAGGAGAGAATTAGAGAACGCACACTTAGATTCACACAGGACACCGAATAGGACAGGAGAAGTACTCCAGATATAACAAACTGACCCCAGCCCCCCGACACATAAACTACTGCAGCATAAATACTGGAGGCTGAGACAGGAGGGGTCAGGAGACAAACAGGAAGGATATAACCCCACCCACTTTGCCAATGCACAGCCCCCACACCACTAGAGGGATATCTTCAACCACCAACTTACCATCCTGAGACAAGGATGAGTATAGCCCACAAAGATCTCCGCCACGGCACAACCCAAGGGGGGGGCGCCAACCCAGACAGGATGACCACAACAGTGAATCAACCCACTCAGGTGACGCACCCCCTCCAGGGACGGCATGAGAGAGCCCCAGTAAGCCAGTGACTCAGCCCCTGTAATAGGATTAGAGGCAGAGAATCCCAGTGGAAAGAGGGGAACCGGCCAGGCAGAGACAGCAAGGGCGGTTCGTTGCTCCAGAGCCTTTCCGTTCACCTTCCCACTCCTGGGCCAGACTACACTCAATCATATGACCCACTGAAGAGATGAGTCTTCAGTAAAGACTTAAAGGTTGAGACCGAGTTTGCGTCTCTGACATGGGTAGGCAGACCTCTATAGGAGAAAGCCCTGCCTCCAGCTGTTTGCTTAGAAATTCTAGGGACAATTAGGAGGCCTGCGTCTTGTGACCGTAGCGTACGTGTAGGTATGTACGGCAGGACCAAATCAGAGAGATAGGTAGGAGCAAGCCCATGTAATGCTTTGTAGGTTAGCAGTAAAACCTTGAAATCAGCCCTTGCTTTGACAGGAAGCCAGTGTAGAGAGGCTAGCACTGGAGTAATATGATCAAATTTTTTGGTTCTAGTCAGGATTCTAGCAGCCGTATTTAGCACTAACTGAAGTTTATTTAGTGCTTTATCCGGGTAGCCGGAAAATAGAGCATTGCAGTAGTCTAACCTAGAAGTGACAAAAGCATGGATTAATTTTTCTGCATCATTTTTGGACAAAAAGTTTCTGATTTTTGCAAAGTTACGTAGATGGAAAAAAGCTGTCCTCGAAATGGTCTTGATATGTTCTTCAAAAGAGAGATCAGGGTCCAGAGTAACGCCGAGGTCCTTCACAGTTTTATTTGAGACGACTGTACAACCATTAAGATTAATTGTCAGATTCAACAGAAGATCTCTTTGTTTCTTGGGACCTAGAACAAGCATCTCTGTTTTGTCCGAGTTTAATAGTAGAAAGTTTGCAGCCATCCACTTCCTTATGTCTGAAACACATGCTTCTAGCGAGGGCAATTTTGGGGCTTCACCATGTTTCATTGAAATGTACAGCTGTGTGTCATCCGCATAGCAGTGAAAGTTTACATTATGTTTTCGAATAACATCCCCAAGAGGTAAAATATATAGTGAAAACAATAGTGGTCCTAAAACGGAACCTTGAGGAACACCGAAATTTACAGTTGGATTTGTCAGAGGACAAACCATTCACAGAGACAAACTGATATCTTTCCGACAGATAAGATCTAAACAAGGCCAGAACATGTCCGTGTAGACCAATTTGGGTTTCCAATCTCTCCAAAAGAATGTGGTGATCGATGGTATCAAAAGCAGCACTAAGGTCTAGGAGCACGAGGACAGATGCAGAGCCTCGGTCCGATGCCATTAAAATGTCATTTACCACCTTCACAAGTGCCGTCTCAGTGCTATGATGGGGTCTAAAACCAGACTGAAGCATTTCGTATACATTGTTTGTCTTCAGGAAGGCAGTGAGTTGCTGCGCAACAGCCTTCTCTAAAATTTTTGAGAGGAATGGAAGATTCGATATAGGCCGATAGTTTTTTATATTTTCTGGGTCAAGGTTTGGCTTTTTAAAGAGAGGCTTTATTACTGCCACTTTTAGTGAGTTTGGTACACATCCGGTGGATAGAGAGCCGTTTATTATGTTCAACATAGGAGGGCCAAGCACAGGAAGCAGCTCTTTCAGTAGTTTAGTTGGAATAGGGTCCAGTATGCAGCTTGAAGGTTTAGAGGCCATGATTATTTTCATCATTGTGTCAAGAGATATAGTACTAAAACACTTGAGCGTCTCTCTTGATCCTAGGTCCTGGCAGAGTTGTGCAGACTCAGGACAACTGAGGTTTGGAGGAATACGCAGGTTTAAAGAGGAGTCCGTAATTTGCTTTCTAATAATCATAATCTTTTCCTCAAAGAAGTTCATGAATTTATCACTGCTAAAGTGAAAGTCATCCTCTCTTGGGGAATGCTGATGAATATGTAGCGATGGCCAGCCGACTAGAGCATACAGGTCACAGTGGTGGGTGGTATAAGGGGCTTTGGTGACAAAACGGATGGCACTGTGATAAACTGCATCCAATTTGCTGAGTAGAGTGTTGGAGGCTATTTTCTAAATGACATCGCCGAAGTCGAAGATCGGTAGGATAGTCCGTTTTACGAGGGTATGTTTGGCGACATGCGTGAAGGAGGCTTTGTTGCGAAATAGGATGCCAATTCTAGATTTAATTTTGGATTGGAGATATTTAATTTGAGTCTGGAAGGAGAGTTTACAGTCTAGCCAGACACCTAGGTATTTGTAGTTGTCCACGTATTCTAAGTCAGAACCGTCCAGAGTAGTGATGCTAGTCGGGCGGGCGGGTGCGGACAGCGAATGGTTGATGAGCATGCATTTGGTTTTACTAGCATTTAAGAGCAATTGCAGGCCACGGAAGGAGTGTTGTATGGCATTGAAGCTCTTCTGGAGGTTAGTTAACACAGTGTCCAAAGTAGGGCCAGATATATACAGAATGGTGTCATCTGCGTAGAGGTGGATCAGGGAATCACCCGCAGCAACAGCGATATCGTTGATAAATACAGAGAAAAGAGTCGGCCCGAGAATTGAACCCTGTGGTACCCCCATAGAGAATGCCAGACAACAGGCCCTCCGATTTGACACAGATGCAGTGCCTTAGACTGCTGCGCCACTTGGGAGGAGCTAACCAAATATGTTAATGTCTTGAAGAAAAACTACAGTGTGTTGGTTTTCGCCATATTAATATTATCTTATTTGCTGTACAGGTACTGTGTCAAAGGAAACACTTTGCACCTGGCAACATTGGTTAGCGCGCACTGTGCCCAGCCCACCACAGAAGTCGCAGGTGCGCGATGAGACAAGGATATCCCTACCAGCCAAGCCCTCCCTAAGGAGAATTTGAAAGGAGAATTTCTTTCCCAGTGTCCGTTGGAAAGCAGGCTAAACACAGGTTTTCCTCTAGGATTTTGTCTGTGCTTAGCTTCATTACATTACTTTTTATCATAAAAAACTCCCTAGTCCTTGCCGATGACAAACAAGCATACCCATACCATGATGCAGCCACCACCATGCCTGAAAATATAAAGAGTGTTACTCAGTGATGCGTTGTGTTGGATTTTCTCCAAACATAAGGCTTTGTATTCAGGACATAGAGTTTAAAAAATTGCCACTTGTTTTGCTGTTCTACTTTAGTGGCTTATTGCAAACTGAATGCATGTTTTGGAATATTTTTAGTCTGTACAGGCTTCCTTCTTTTCACTCTGCCATTTAGGTTAGTATTGTGGAGTATTTTGGTATTTGGTATTTTATTAGGATCCCCATTAGCTGTCGCAAAAGCAGCAGCTACTCTTCCTGGGGTCCACACAAAACATAAAACATAATACAGAATGACATAATACAGAACATAAATAAACAAGAACAGCTCAAGGACAGAACTACATACATTTTTTTAAAGGCACACATAGCCTACATATCAATGCATACACAAACTACAGTATCTAGGTTACTCTGTGGAGTAACTACAATGTTGTTGATCCATCCTCAGTTTTCTCCTATCACAGCCATTCAACTCTATAACTGTTTTAAAGTCACCATTGGCCTCTTGGTAAAATCCCTGAGTGGTTTCCTTCCTCTCTGGCAACTGAGTTAGGAAGGACGCATGTATCTTTGTAGTGTCTGGGTGTATTGATACACCATCCGAAGTGTAATTAATAACTTCACCATGCTCAAAGAGATATTCAATGTCTGCTTTTTTATTGCCTATCTACCAATAGGTGTCCTTCCTTGCAAGGCATTGGAAAACCTCTCTTGTCTTTGCGCTTGACTCTGTGTAAGCAACACACCATCCCATCTGGTTTGCACTTAGTGGGATTATCATTTGTTTTTCAACAGGACCTCCAGGCTGTGAACGACTAATTGACCAAGAAGGAGAGTGATGGAGTGCTGCATCAGATGACCTGGCCTCCACAGTCACCTGACCTCAACCCAATTGTGATGGTTTGGGATGAGTTGGACCACAGAGTGAAGGATAAGCAGCCAACAAGTGCTCAGCATATGTGGGAACTCTTTCAAGACTGTTGGGAAATCATTCAAGGTGAAGCTGGTTGAGAGAATGCCAAGAGTGTGCAAAGCTGTCAAGGCAAAGGGTGGGTACTTTGAAGAATCAAAAATATGTTGGTTACTACATGATTCCATATGTGTTATTTCATAGTTCTGATGTCTTCACTATTATTCTACAATGTAGAAAATAGTAAAAAATCAAGAAAAACCCTTCAATGAGTAGGTGGTACTGTATTTGTTTGAAGTCTTATTTTATGGTGATATTTTACATGAAATACATTTATTTCACTCTACAAGTCCACTCTTCCATAGTATGAATGTCCTTATTCATCCAATGTGCTGTAATACATTTATTTTCTGCAGACAAGAGGATATTCAATAGATAGGCATTTGGAAACCGTTCAGGGATTAGTCCAAGTATGGCACTCTTTGGGTCCTTTGCCAGGGAGCATTTAAATACATTGTTTACAAAGTCAAAAACATAATTCCAGAAGTGTATTATTGTATAACAAGACCCAACAATATGTAGATAGTTTCTGAATAATTCCCCACATTTTCTCCAGTATTCACTGGTTCTTTCTTTTCTTATCTTCACCATTGTGTCTGGAGTATCAAGACTCAAGACAAGACCCAGATGCAGACAGTTTGAATCACAGATGTTTATTTACAAAACAGGGGGCAGGGAAAGGTCAGTAATCCAGGGAAGTTTCAGAAAGGTACAGAATGGAAGGCAGTCTCAGGGTCAGGGCAGGCAGAATGGTAAAAACTGTGAAGACCAGGAAAAACAAAAACTAGAGCACAGAAAACATACACGGGAACACACTTGTAGGACTTGACGGGAGAAGACAAGCTGGCAACAGGCAAACAGAAAACACAGGTATAAATACACAGGAGAAAATGGGGACAAATGGGAGATACCTGGTGGGGGGGTGGAGACAAGCACAAGACAGGTGAAACAGATCAGGGTGTGACATGGAGTGAGAAAGTACCTTCTACTAATGATGTTCCATTGATAATGGTATGAGTATGCCTACAGACTGCCTCCCATTTTCAATGGTCTCCCTAAATTCAGATTCCCGCTTGCACTTAGTTTGCAGAGTATTGCTCTGTGGCATGACAGCAACAGATTGGTATAGTTGTATTATTTGTTTACTACTAGTTGCCCTTTTCTGAGTATTGATTCTGTCTTTTTCTATGGGAGAGGGCTCACCCTTCATTTTTACGCAGTTGGGGTGTTTCAGTAAATAGTATCTTAGCTTTAAATAGCTAAATAAATCTCACTTTGGCAAATGGAGATCTGAACTTAGTTCTCTGAATGATTTAACTTGACTGATCTTTAAGAATTTGTGAACATATTACAAATTAAGTAATGGCCACCTTTGAAAACCAGAATCTAGTAATAATGGGACGAAATCTGTTAAATATGCAATACCTGTTAGGGATGATATGCAAATAGAAAGAAAGACACTGCATAGTACTTTCCTATAAATCAGCCTCCTTCTATCATATTGAATCTAGACAGTACCTTGCTCACTGGCCTTTGCGTACACACAGTCCCCCTCCTCAGGTGTGTCTTCCACTGGGGACCCTCTAATGTTTTAATCTGTCCATACTCCATCTCCATTGGCTGCTGAGGACCCCCCTCCACCTGTCCGTAATCCACCTTTCTTTCCTTGTCTCATCTGCTTCTTCAGTATCCTGACATCAGTGTATTCCACATCCTGACTGTCAACATTAACGAGAGAGAGAGAGAGAGAGAGAGAGAGAGAGAGAGAGGGGCAGAGAGAGGCAGAGAAAGAGAGAGAGAGAGAGAGAGAGAGAGAGAGAAATAGTAGTACTTGAGAGAAATTAAGAACTACAGCTAAATATCCTCTAACCTGAAGTCTTTGGAGGTGTCTTGTTCTTCTGAACACAGCAAACTGCCAACACCATCACTAGGACAAGGACTACGGCTGCCAGAGACCCTGCTACCACCCCCCGGTCTCTGGGTAAAAGAGAGGAAACAAAGACAGAACAACATTTTGGCATGAAGGTTGTTTCATTGCAACCACTGTTACATACCTTAACCACTTAGTCCTATAGGGGCATTATTTCATTTTTGGATAAAAAGACGTGCCCGTTTTAAGCGCAATATTTTGTCACGAAAAGATGCTCGAATATGCTTGGAATTGATAGTTTTGGAAAGAAGACACTCTGACGTTTCCAGAACTGCAAAGATTTTCACTGTGAGTGCCCTAGAACAAATGCTTCGGGCAAAACCAAGTTTGACCGACCAGGAAATGAACAGGATTTCTGAGGCTACGTTTTCCATGATCGCCTTATATGGCTGTGAATGCGACAGGAATGAACGGACACTTTCTCTTGTTTCCCCAAGGTCTCTGCAGCATTGTGACGTATTTGTAGGCATATCATTGGAAGATTGACCATAAGAGACTACAATTGCCAAGTGTCCCGCTTGGTGTCTGCGTGGCAATTGGTGCGCAAAAGTCAGGTCCCAGTATTTTTCCATTCGAATCAGAGAAAAAAGCTTGCATAAAGGACTGGGCTTTCAATGGAGAGATATATGACAAACCACCTTCAGGATTGATTCAAACAACGTTTTCCATGTTTCAGTCGATATTATGGAGTTATTTTGGAAAAAAGTTTGACGTGTAGGTGACTGAATTTTCGGTTAGTTTCGGTAGCCAAATGCATAGTAACAAAACGGAACGATGTGTCCTACACAAGAATCTTTCAGGAAAAACTGGACATCTGCTATGTAACTGAGAGTCTCCTCATTGAAACATCTGAAGTTCTTCAAAGGTAAATTATTTGATTTGATTCCTTGGCTGGTTTTTGTGAATATGTTGCGTGCTAAATGCTAACGCTAAATGCTAAGCTAGCTATCACCACTCTTACACAAATTATTGATTTTCTCTGGTTCAAAAGCATATTTTGAAAATCTGAGACGACAGGATTGTTAAGAAAAGGATAAGCTTGAGAGCAGGCATATTTATTTCATTTCATTTGCGATTTTTAGAAATCGCTAACGTTGCGTTATGGTAATGAGCTTGAGGCTGTATTTACGCTACCGCATGCGGGGGGGGGGGGGGGCGGACTATCAGGTTAAGGGAACATTTTGACATTCGCCATATGGTTAGTGAGAAAGTCCATATTGCAAATGTACGGTCCCTTCATAGATGTCTGAAAACTTTCGTAAAATTCGCGGACGGCGTCGGGCCGTGCGGCAGGGCCAGATCTTCCAGGAAGTCATCAAACGGACTCTCTCGGACATTCGGTTTCCGTTTGATAAAATAATAAAATTTTGGTCATTTTTCCACTGTCCCGGTAAATCCCACAAGAGGGCATAAGCAATCATATTGCAAATGTACAAAACATTACGAATCACGACGTGGCCTTATCTCCTAAACGGAAAATATTTTGAAGCCGAAACTTGGTGAGCATAGGTTTGGCATAATGGGCAGTTGGCCCCGAACAAGATGGCGTCTAGGCCTCAACAGTTTTTGAGTTATGGCCATTTTTCTGGGATCCAAAAAGGTCCAAAATGAAAATAGAGCAATAATTTTTCCGCTTCACGTCAAAGTCAAGGAGCCTCCGGTGTCAATAAAAAAAGAACTAGCCATTTATCTATCGTCATTGAAGAGAAATCGTACAATGTCAAATCGGTGATGTTCAAAAATAGTTTTTTAAATTTTTTAACAGTTACAGATCCAATTGCAGCGTGTTCATACAAATCTTTTTAAAGTGTGCTTCGGAGCTCTGCGAGATTTCTGTGATTTTCTGAAATAATACACACTCACTAAACCCTCCGTAAATAAGTCAGTTCTTAACATAAAGACATAAAACTCAAAATTCTATAATTGCCTACCCCAATGAGGATGTGTGTTCACTTTCAGCTTCCTGTGTAAACCGCAAGTGCCTTAAAATGGTGTCATAGGTGCTGTTTCCAAGGGTTAAAAAGGTCAGATCTTTTCAAAACTTCATGTGTGATTAGGCAACCCCCATGAACTGTAAGTCATTAATTTTTCCCATAAAATTTTAAAGAAAAACTAAATCACACACACACACAGCTTGGAAGGAGGGACGTATTGGGGTGCGTAGAGACAGACACTGCCTGCAATAGTTAGCTTTGTTTGAGCTAAAAAAGAACCATCAGACGTAGAGTTCTGAAACTTTAGAAACCTGTTCTAGACCTCAGGTCGATAATGCGTGGTGAGTTACTTGGCTCTAGAAGGTTTTCGGACCGAGAAACAGCCTCGTACATTTGCAATGACTTCAATTAATTTTGACCATTACGAAAATGACGACATTTAGAAAAGTCTCAGAGACGCAAGACTAGGTGCATTGCGACCGCCTCGGCCCATATAGACGGACCCCAACGTTTCTGTCCAATAGCTCATTCAAGGACCCCGTAGCAAGGCATGGAAAAAAGTGGATTTTCAGCACCAATTAGGGTCTTGCTCAGGCACCAAATGACCTATCGAGCCGAAACTTGGGATTCGGGGTCGCCTCAGCTAGGCTTACACATAACATCAGAACTGGACCCGCAGCTAGAATGTAACTACATGTTTTACGTTTTTATTATGGTTTGAACAGAAGGCGTTGTGAATTTTGGGCCAGCTCTGAAGTATGTGATAGTTGGCTACTAAGCGAGTTGGAAAAAGTGGGTTTGGTGTCAGTTTGTATCAGTTTGGTGTCAGAATGATATCTAATTGACTGATGGACGGTGACTTGCTGGTGACTCTTGTCCATTTGCAATATGTTTAAACAGTGAGGGACCATCACCGAAGTGACATTCTGAAATCAACCCTAACGAGCGATGGAGAGGAACCAGAATCACTGCCCGGCCATCCCGAGTTCATCGGGCCAGTCAATTTTGCAAGTCTGCATGATTTTTGAGCATGCCAAAATGCGTGATGGTAAATGCCCATTGAAACATATTGCAAATGCACATGCACTTGCAATATGATTCAACAGTGAAAAAACATCACCAAATGGACATAATGAAATCAACACGAGCGATGGAAAGGAGCAACTATCACTGCCTGGCCACCCTGTGTTCATCAGGCCAGTCAATTTTGCATTTCTGCAGGATTGTTGAGCATGTCAAATTTCTTATGGCATTTGGCCCCAAAAAAAGTGACTTTTGACTTTGACTTTTGACTTCCTATGAAATCATATTGCAAATGGACAAAACATATGCCTATGCACAAGTATTATTTTTTTAAATACGATAATAAAAGGTGACAAAAGTATAGTTTGAGCAAAGTATAGTTTGACTTTTGAGCATGCCAAATTCGTGATGGTAAATGCCCATTGAAACATATTGCAAATGCACGTGCACTTGCAATATGATTCAACAGTGAAAAAAACATCACCAATTGGACATGATGAAATCAACACAACGAGCGATGGAAAGGAGCAACTATCACTGCCCGGCCATCCCGAGTTCATCAGGCCAGTCAATTTTGCATTTCTGCTGGATTTTTGAGCATGTCAAATTCGTGATGGTACATGGCAAATGGACATAACATCCTGATTTGGCATTTTCAAATCTTTCATATTGCATTTGGACATTTCTTATGGCATTTGGCCAACAAAAAGTGACTTTTGACTTAGACTTTTGACTTTCTATGAAATCATATTACAAATGGACTAAACATATGCCTTATGCACAAGTAAAAAATAAAAAATGATGATAATAAAATATGACTAAAGTATGTTGATACAGTTCTTATACATGTGTAATTGACAAAAAATTCAAAAGAATTTCGAAAAATGGTCCAGAAAGCACTTTTTTAAGAGTGTGTGAAGTTTTTTCAAAAATGATGCTATTTTAGACTTTTGACTTCCTATGAAATCATATTGCAAATGGAGAAAACATATGCCTTATGCACAAGTAAAAAAAAAATTATGATAATAAAATTGGACAAAAGTATATTCATACAGTACTTACACATGTGTAATTGACAAAGAAATCGAAAGAATTTCGAAAAACGGTCCAGAAAGCACTTTTTTAAGGGGGTGATAGGTTTTTTTTTCACTTTTTCAAAATTTTACTTTTGGATGTTGACTTGTGTTGCATTTGCAATATGAAAAACCACGGTGGAGCGTGGATTTTTAAAGTGTTACACCTGGCATTTGCCATA
Organism: Oncorhynchus nerka; assembly: GCF_034236695.1. NCBI lineage: Eukaryota > Metazoa > Chordata > Actinopteri > Salmoniformes > Salmonidae > Oncorhynchus > Oncorhynchus nerka. The sequence continues at coordinate 50,031,193 of NC_088401.1, forward strand.
TGGCATTTGCAATCAACTTTGAACAAAACGACACCGAATTGAGTGGTATTGGACACCCATTAATTTTTGTCCATTTCAGGGGGATGTTCCCTTACTCCCAGGAGACTCTGGACCTTCTGGTATCCCATGTTTTGTGGCTGCATGGCATCCCTAGTGACATTGTTTCTGACAGAGGACCCCCAGTTTACATCCCAGGAATGGAGAGCCTTCTGCACAGCTCTGGGTATTAATATTAGCCTTTCGTCTGGATATCAGCCCCAGACCAACAGCCAGACCGAGCGGGCCAACCAGGAGTTGGAAACTGCAATACGCTGTGTGACTTCGGCTAACCCTTCCTCTTGGAGTGCCCAGCTACCCTGGGTGGAATATGCCCACAACACCCTCATCAACGCCTCATCAGGTATGTCTCCCTTTGAGTGTGCTCTGGGTTACAAACCTCCCTTGTTCCCTGCCCAAGAGGTTGAAGTAGCGGTGCCCTCAGTACAGGACCACATGCGCTGTTGTCATCGCACCTGGAGGAGGGCCTCGTCGCACCTGGAGGAGGCTCTTCGTGCCTCCGCCAGGACCCAATCCCAAGCTAACCGTCACCGTGCTTCAGCCCCAGTCTACACTCCAGGCCAAAAGGTATGGCTTTCATCTAAGGACTTGCCCCTGAAAGTGGTTTCCCAAAAAACTAGCTCCCCGATTCGTTGGCCCCTTCAAGATTGATCGTGTCATAAACCCCTCTGCTGTTCATCTGAGATTTTTAAAGGGTTAGCCAATTACTGTACCTTCAATAAACAGTTGTAGTATTCTGGTCCCTAATGTTTCCCCATCTGAATTAAATGTTTCTAGTCTATATTCAGCTGAATAACTGCTTTCTGTGTTATATATCTTACATGTCCCGTTGTTGATAAAGAAGTGTGCTCTGGTTTCAATGGATTTTTTTTCATAATTTTTTTTCTTCTAATTTGGAGTGTATTTTTAGCAGCATCATTCGAGTCGGTTTTTAATAAATGTCAGGGACTCCACTGACAATGGTCATCAGCTGGAGAGAGTCAGTTCCTCCCAGAGTTCCATAACACTGAGCTCGATCCAGTGTAGCATCACAGGGGGTCTCCATGCCTGAAAATCAACAGAACATAGACACTGTAGTGACTGACTATCACTGTCCTAGTTATAAGGTTTAATTTTATGGATGAGAATACAAGCAACGGTGTAACCAAACCAATGACATCAAGGTATTAAAAAACATAACAGTACCTCAGTCAGTTATAATTATCACAGGACAATGAATAATGAGACAACTGTCTTTTGCAGTGTTTTGAATATTGTCTCTCTATCTGTCATTAGTCATTATGAGAGGGATTCATTTGACAAAAGTGACTCTGAGTAGCCTGTAGTATACCACAAACAACTTTGATCAAGTGGTTCACTTTCTGCATGATACAAGCAAGGCACTTTACATCATGTGTAAAACAAGGAAATCGACACATAAAGAAACGTCTTATCATGAGATACTCCTGCTAACATCACCAACAGTCCAAACAAAGCCTCATGTCTCTTCACAACACAGGGCAAGTTAACAAATGAAGCAATACTGTACTTTATTCTGAGCTGATTTTCTAAGTTCTAACTCAGAGGAAAGAGGAACTTAAATTCATGTCTCTTGATGTGTAATATCAGATAAGTTGTTAAAAAGTGATGTGAGAATACACTCTAAGAAAATAAGTTTATATCTAGAACTTACAGTAAGTGTTCCTCGGCTGTCCCCTTTCCACGGAGGGTTCTACATGGAATTCACCTCTAAGAGTGTACTTTTGAGTGTAAAGAAATATTCGGCCTGAGAAAATGACACCTTGTTTGTTTTGTCAGGGAAGAGGTCAGCTCTAACATACTGAACAAGCTGTTCATCACTGACATTAACACAGTACCTTCTTCTTCACAATTAGTCAGCTACTGTATATCAGTCCATTTAAGATTGTGACATTACAAAAAAATAAATGAATGAGAAAGAAAGAAAGAAAGAAAGAAAGAAAGAAAGAAAGAAAGAAAGAGGCGATTTAAGAGGAGGAGAGGTGAGAGAAATAAAAAGTGAAACAGAGAGGACCAAATTTATAATGTTTCCCAAATGGTTGTTTGTGACTCATCGATGGCATTGACCGGTTGTAACTGATTCATTTTGCGTTGCAGTTGGACAGAATAACAATAAATCATTATGGACTGCATTTATATAGCAATTCCTGGGACCTCAAACCGTGATGAATTGGGTTTGTTTATTAGAAGCAAATTAAGAAAATAACCAAAAAAAGGAACCATTCTTCCATGAAGGACACACTAGTGGGCCATCCTTTCAATCACAAACTTCTGCAGTGAATGACAACTTTTACTACTGCACAATAACCTTGTTGAGAGTTTGTACAAATAAAAATAAAAATTATACATCGATGAATAAAACATTAAATCAGTAACAGAGAGACTATGACAAATGTAGACAGTCCATTTGTTGGGATATTTATTTAGGTAAATAATGTACAAAACCCTCAGCATTGAATGCCATGAAATATAAACAGTAATATGGGAAAGTTAATCCAATTCGTTACAGTAACAAATGGAGAAACAAGGCTTCAGTACCACTTCTAAAGACCAACCCTTCAAACATGCAGCTCTCATTGGCCAAGCTGTATTCCAGCATACAAAGTCTCCCCCTGCCCCTCAGGTCTGTCTCTCTCTGTAATTGGTCTGGCACCCTCCAGCACTACAATCTGTCCATACATCACCTCCTCTGGAATCTCTCTCTGTTTCTCCCTCTCCTTTAGAATCGTGATGTCATCACATTCCAGTTCTGGACTCTCAACAGCATCTGTGTGGAGATGTTGACATTAGTTTTGGGGGGGGGGGGTATTGCACAGATCATTTGTTGACATTTAACATTTGAGGTATGGAAGCAACCCACATATGCTCTAATGTTGATTTGCAGATTTAGAAATAGCATCCATTCACCTCCTTCACATGCACTTGACCGATCTGTAGATCTGGAAGTAGGCCTATCGAAATGTATCTAGGCCTACACTAATTCAATATAGGGACAACAACCTAAAGAAATTATAAATTGAGCCACAACACTGAAACAACAGTCACATGAGCTGACTGAGTGTTGTAATCAGTGGTGTGGATGTTTATCTTTGACGTTTGTTAGATGTGTTAGATTGTTAGGCTGTCACATTACTGACCTGATGCCTGTGGAGGGTTCCTCCTCTTGCGAATACAGTAAGCTCCCACAACTACTGCAAGGACCAGGACCACAGCTACTAGTGATCCTATGGCAGTGCCATAAGATCCTCCTGCATGATATGGTGAGGAGAAATAGTGGTGGTGGGTGGGGGGTTTGACACAGTCCAACACAAATCATGCATGACAACGTTCAAGCGTTGAAGATAAATTGCCTTTGGCTTCTATGGAATATTCTTATTTGGCAAATAGATGTGTTTTTTAGCTCCTCACCTCCAATGATCAGTTGTACTACTCTCGTGTCCAAGTAAAGTCCATCTGACTTGAAGATTTCTAAAGAATATTCAGCAGAATCACTCCTCTCTGTGTTATTTATTTTTAATGTTCCATTATTGATAAAGAACTCTGATCTGGCTTTAATGAAATCATGGACAATTTTGTTTTGTTTTATTCTGAATATCACTGTTTTCGCACCAGTGGGGTCTTTTTTGAATATGAGTTCGGATCCTGTGGCATCATTCATCAGCTGGAGATAGACAGTTCCTCCCAGAGCTCCGTAACACGACATGTTCTGTGTAGCATTACAGGAGGTCACCATGCCTGAGGATAGAAAAAAATAGCTGTTTTGTTGATAGTGTTAATAAGTGTAAATCCTTTGCTACAACTTTATCAATACCATTTATCCAACTGGTGGGTCTAATCCTGAATGCTGATTGGTTAAAACCGCATCCCAGCAGGTGCCTATTACACAAGTTACCACTGGCTAAATCTATGCCGTTAAAATGCCTATTTCACTCTGTTCCATCTGACTGTGCAATCAACTGTCTCATCAATGTTTTTAATTAAAATATGTCATCAATATTTGAATATGTTGGCAACCCATTGTATAAATGTGATAATTCCTGTGAAGCCGGTGTTTGGAGGATATATTGGCATGGTATGCCGGCCCTCAACTTTGTCTCGAGACTAACACCCGTGCCAATATATCACTTTGTGACATTATGATAGCCCGAACTGATCTTTTGACCAGTAAATCTTCTTGTGCTTGTCTTTTAAAATAATTAACCATCAATTTATACTGAACAAAAATATGAACTCACCATGCAACCATTTCAATGCATAGAAGGAAACCAGCCAATCAGCATAAAATCCCCACAAAAGGGATTTTATTACAAACAGAAACTCCTGAGCTCCATCCTCACCCTACTCAGACAATCCCACAGGTAAAGAAGCCGGATGTGGATGTCCTGGGCGGGCATGGTTACGCGTGGTCTGCGGTTGTGAGGGCGGTTGGATGAACTGCTAAATTCTCTAAAACGACGTTGGTAGAGAAATTAAAACGCTTGAGTGGACATTCTTTCAGTCAGCTTGCCAATTGCATACTCCCTCAAAACTTGAAACATCTGTGGCATTGTGTTGTGTGACAAAAGTGGCCCTTTTATGGTCCCCAGCACAAGGTGCACCTGTGTAATGATCATGCTGTTGAATCAGTTTCTTGATAGGTCACATCTGTCAGGTGGATGGATTATCTTGGCAAAGGAGAAATGCTCCCTAACAGCAATGTAAACAAATTTGTGCACAAATGTTGAGAAATAAACATTTTGTGCATATGGAACATTTTTGGGATCTTTTATTTCAGCTCATGAAAAATGGGACCAACACTTTACGTGTTAGGTCTATATTTTTGTTCAGTATAAATTGCAATGCTCTATGATCCTACATAAGTGGCATTGATTTGAGACTGTTACTTTTCTCTTCATAATAGAGTGTTGCATGCTGCTGTAATTATTCAGTTACAACACCATTTATAACACCGGGTTGTTGTTGTTGTTGTTTTAATTTGCATGACCTCCATAGACAAACAGATATATATCTCAGTATAGAAAAAAATGGTATCTTACCATAAGAGGATTCTGCTGACATAATCAGAAGTCCAAACATCATAAACATGTTCCTTTATAATAGGCATCTACTGATGTGGCATCTATAGGTTCCCTTATTGAAGTCCCAAACTTGGATTACAAACAACAAACTACCGTCCACGTTATATATCAGAATGTCACTAGGCTATTTGAGTAAAACATGTAAATGATTGTGTCATTTCAGGGATGGGGAAGGAAATGTTTGAACACAACCATAATCTCACTTCTTCATTTCACAGACCGATGCATAAACATTTCAGTATATAGGATAAGGCATTCCATAAGATACATTTATTTCTACCTTTATTTAACTAGGCAAGTCGGTTAAGAACAAATTCTTATTTTCAATGATGGGCTAGGAACAGTGGGTTAACTGCCTTGTTCAGTGGCAGAACAACAGCTTTTTACCATGTCAGCTTCGGGGATTCGATGTTGCAACCTTTCAGTTACTATTCCAACGCTCTAACCACTAGGCTACCTGCCACCCCGTATATACTTAAGCGAACAAGAGATCTTGAGACTAGATTTATATTAGGGCTATAAGATTTAATGTGATCCAAAATAAATTATCACATTATCACATTATCATCCGATTTTGCAGGTTTTCCTACTTACAAAGCATGTAGAGGTCTGTCATTTTTATCATAGGTACACTTCAACTGTGAGAGACGGAATCTAAAACAAAAATACAGAAAATCACATTGTATGATTTTTAAGCAATTAATTTGCATTTTATTGCATGACATAAGTATTTGATACATTAGAAAAGCAGAACTTAATATTTGGTACAGAAACCTTTGTTTGCAATTACAGAGATCATACGTCTCCTGTAGTTCTTGACCAGGTTTGCACACACAGCAGCAGGGATTTTGGCCCACTCCTCCATACAGACCTTCTCCAGATCCTTCAGGTTTCCGGGCTGTCACTGGGCAATATGGACTTTCAGCTCCCTCCAAAGATGTTCTATTGGGTTCAGGTCTGGAGACTGGCTAGTCCACTCCAGGACCTTGAGATGCTTCTTACGGCGCCACTCCTTAGATGCCCTGGCTGTGTGTTTCGGGTCGTTGTCATGCTGGAAGACCCAGCCACGACCCATCTTTAATGCTCTTACTGAGGGAAGGAGGTTGTTGGCCAAGATCTCGCGATACATGGCCCCATCCATCCTCCCCTCAATACGGTGCAGTCGTCCTGTCCCCTTTGCAGAAAAGCATCCTCAAAGAATGATGTTTCCACCTCCAAGCTTTACAGTTGGGATGGTGTTCTTGGGGTCGTACTCATCCTTCTTCTTCCTCCTAACACGGCGAGTGGAATTTAGACCAAAAAGCCCTATTTTTGTCTCATCAGACCACATGACCTTCTCCCATTCCTCCTCTGGATCATCCAGATGGTCATTGGCAAACTTCAGACGGGCCTGGACGTGCGCTGGCTTGAGCAGGGGGACCTTGCGTGTGCTGCAGGATTTTAATCCATGAAGGCGTAGTGTGTTACTAATGGTTTTCTTTGAGACTGTGGTCCCAGCTCTCTTTAGGTCATTTACCAGGTCCTGCCGTGTAGTTCTGGGCTGATCCCTCACCTTCCTTATGATCATTGATGCCCCACAAGGTGAGATCTTGCATGGAGTCCCAGACCGAGGGTGATTGACCGTCATCTTGAACTTCTTCCATTTTCTAATAATTGCGCCAACAGTTGTTGCCTTCTCACCAAGCTGCTTGCCTATTGTCCTGTAGCCCATCCCAGCCTTGTGCAGGTCTACATGTTTACCCCTGATTTCCTTACACAGCTCTCTGGTCTTGGCCATTGTGGAGAGGTTGGAGTCTGTTTGATTGAGTGTGTGGACAGGTGTCTTTTATACAGGTAACAAGTTCAAACTGGTGCAGTTAATACAGGTAATGAGTGGAGAACAGGAGGGTTTCTTAAAGAAAAATTAACAGGTCTGTGAGAGCCAGAATTCTTACTGGTTGGTAGGTGATCAAATACTTATGTCATGCAACTAAAATTCTAAATAATTACTTAAAAATCATACAATGTGATTTTATGGATTTTTGTTCTCTCACAGTTGAATTGTACCTATGATTTTTTTAAATTACAGACCTCTACATGCTTTGTAAGTAGGAAAACCTGCAAAATCGGCAGGTATCAAATACTTATTCTCTCCACTGTATATCCATTTTCAGAAATGTTGGTAAATTTAAACTTATGAAAGAGATTGGTGTGTTTTTTCACTATCTAATCATGGCAGGATGAGGTTTTTCAATGATAGAAATGTATTTGTTTCAAATCTTTCACTTGATGGTTTTATTTCAGAAAGTCAAATAATCATGTTTTTGTGCAAAATGCCTTATATATCCACCTCACACTCAGAGAAATAGGTAGTACTGCTGTGTTTTACACAGTCAAATGCAACAAATAACTAAATTTTCAATAAATAAAGAAAACGTATAGAAGATATTCAATACAGTAATATGAGATTTTTATGTAAAACATTTACATTTGACATTTTTTCTTCTTCCATTTAGCAGATGCTGTTATCCAGAGCGACATACAGTAATCCAGAGCAATTTAGAGTGAGTGCACTCATTTTAAGATAGCTAGGTGAGACAACCACATAACACAGTCAAATACATTATACAGGATAGGAAGATTCAATTCCAGCTAAACAATTGATACAGTATATATAGTGTATTGAAAAAAAAACACATTTGTTACCGACCACTTCGATTCGGTATTATGTATTCTGCTTTGAAAGTTGATAAATTTGTAACCCCACTTTTGAGAAAATGGCCCTCAAGTGGTTTGTTACACCTACTAAGAGCTCTTCTTTGTCTACGCCCATTCAGCATCGTTAACACCCTCTTCAGCCTTAGCCCCACCCATCTCTTTAAGGATTCACATGTGAAGCCATGTGGTAAACAAACACTATGTCAAATAAAATCTTATCTTATTAAAATTTTATCATTATTAGATGACGCTTACCCAACACACTTGTCTAAATTGATGGGTTATGTGAAGGAAATGCTATAATTACCACCCAGCCACAACCTAGCTAAGTGGATGGGTCACCATTGTCTACACGTGTACACATGTTCATGAAATACAATAGATGGCCTTAATCACCCCCAGACACACCTACTTTGATGGGTCCTGTAATAATCTGGACAAAGTCTTTTGTTTAAACCTGTAGCTCGCTAGTTTAACAATGAACCGGCATAATCCCAACTCATACTACTACCAATACAAACATAGTATGAATCTACAGGAAGCTAAAGCTAAAAAAAAACTTGGTTCAATGTTAGCTAGCTAACATTAGGCTATAACTAGCAATGCAAATGGATTTCTGATAAGAATAATATTACTACACGTAACGTGAGCGAGCCAGCAAGCTACAATTGCTAGTTAACTAACAGTACGCTTTAATTCTGACAAAATTAGAAACTTATATCTGAAAATGTTGCTGGACTTACATATATACTGTATATAGATGAATAGTTCATGGCAGACTGGAAACATTTAACTTCGTTTTGTTTGTAGCTACATCTTGTTTGGCCAGTGATGTGTCAAGTCACTCCAGTTCACACTGTGCAGAAACACTGCAGAAAGTAGCCCATCACTTTTTCCAACTGATCTGCCGATAGCGCCTGCTAAATTCAGGGCATCAATGTTGTTGAGAAAAGTAGCAAAACTATTGTAGTTCTCGATGGCTAACAATTATATCTTTCAAAAATGGCGCAGTACTGAACAGCTCATGTTACAGACAAAAGCATGCTACATGGTAAACCAATCCAAACTCATCTCCCAGCAAGCCCAACAATTATCTCAGCCAATCATGGCTGGTGGGAAGGTTCCTGCCATTTTCCGTGGCTAAACCAACTAGTCTCATAATTCACATTTTATTCGTATTTATGGATGGAATACAAGTTTGTTGTAAAGGCACATGAATGTTCACATGTTTCAGAAGGCAGGTGAGTCTCTGATCCGCCTCTAGGCAGACGACGCCATTCTGTATACTTCTGGCCCTTCTTTGGACACTGTGTTAACTACCCTCCAGACGAGCTTCAATGCAAAACAACTCTCCTTCTATAGCCTCCAACTGCTCTTAAATACAAGTCAAACTAAATGCATACTCTTCATCCGATAGCTGCCTACACCTGCCCGCCTGCCCAGCAGCACTACCCTGGACGGCTCTGACTTAGAATATGTGGACAACTACAAATACCTAGGTGTCTGGTTAGACTGTAAACTCTCCTTCCAGACTCACATCAAACATCTCTGATCAAAAGTTAAATCTAGAATTGGCTTCCTATTTCGCAAACAAAGCATCCTTCACTCATGCTGCCAAACATACCCTTGTAAAACTGACCATCCTACCGATCCTTTTTGACGATGTCATTTACAAAATAGCCTCCAACACCCTACTCAACAAATTGGATGCAGTCTATCACAGTGCTATCCATTTAGTCACCAAAGCCCCATTAACTACCCACCACTGTGACCTGTGCCCTCTCGTTGGCTGGCCCTCGCTTCATACTCGTTGCCAACCCACTGCTTCCAGGTCATCTACAAGACCCTGCTAGGTAAAGTCCCACCATATTTCAGCTCGTTGGTCACCATAGAAGCACCCACCCGTAGCACGCACTCCAGCAGGTGTATTTCACTGGTCACCCCCAGGGCCAATTCCTCTTTTGGCCACCTCTCCTTCCAGCTCTCTGCTGCCAATGACTGGAACAAACTACAAAAATCTCTGAAACTGGAAACACTTATCTCCCTCACCAGCTTTAAGCACCAGCTGTCAGAGCAGCTCACATATCACTGCACCTGTACATAGCCCATCTATAAATAGCCCAAACAATTACCTCATCTTCTACTATATTTATCTATTTTGCTCCCTTGCACCCCAGTATTTCTACTTTGCTCATTCACCTACTGCAAATCTACAATTCCAGTGTTTTTAATTGCTATATTGTATTTACTTCACCACAGTGGCCTTTTTTATTGTGTTTACCTCCCTTATCTCACCTCATTTGCTCACATTGTATATAGACTTGTTTTTGTACTGTATTATTGACTGTATGTTCGTTTTACTCCATGTGTAACTCTGTGTTGTTGTATGTGTCGAACTGCTTTGTGATATCTTGGCCAGGTCGCAGTTGTAAATGAGAACTTGTTCTCAACTTGCCTACCTACAAAGGTAAAAAAAAATAAACCTTCAAAAAAGTATTTTACACACATCATAGGTCTCCATTACAATATATGTAATAATCGGAATGCATTATTTGTCACAAGTATACATACATACATACATACATACATACATACATACATACATACATTTTGCGCCTACATTAGAAACTACAAAACGATATACAGAAAATAAAGAACTTACTTTGATAGGAACGCACACATGTCCAATGTTATTAACAACATAAACAACAAGGAAGGCAAAGCGAGCGCCAGCAAGTAAATGGTCCAATTCTTGCAAGACTGCGCAAATAGATGCATACTTGATCTGCGCAATCATGAGTAAAGTGCGGGGGGCTCTAATCGAAAGGATAGTTTTTGTCCGCTACGCTGAATGTGAATTAATGAGGAAGCGGAACACACCTCAATTCAAACTGTTGTTAGAAAATACAACTTGTTAGAAAATTATTTGAAATTGACATATTGAAACATAGCCTACAGATAATTAGCAGGCAGCGCGTGTAAACTGTCCTGTTGCGTAATAATCACATTTTGGAACAGTGAGTGCATTCTGACATCACGTGCATAAAACAACTCTCGCTGGGGCGACCGTTAGAGGTATTTGGAACTCACTTGAAAAGGTTAATACATTTTCAAGTTCAAAATTGTGCACTCTCCTCAAACAATAGAATGGTATTATTTCACTGTAATAGCTACTGTAAATTGGACAGTGCAGTTAGATTAACAAGAAGTTAAGCTTTCTGCCCATATCAGATATGTCTATGTCCTGGAAAATGTTTTTGTTACTTACAACCTCATGCTAATCACATTAGCCTACGTTAGCTCAAACGTCCCATGGGGGGACACCGATCCTGTAGATCCGCCCCTTTTTTGTTGTTGCCTAAAACACGGTAGCAGAGAGAACAGTCTATGACTAGGGTGGCTGGAGTCTTTGACAATTTGTAGGGCCTTCCGCTGACACCGCCTATTATAGAGGTCCTGGATGGCAGGAAGCTTGGCCCAGTGATGTAACGGGCCGTATGCACTACCCTCTGTAGTGCCTAGCGGTCGGAGGCCGAGTAGTTGCCATACAGGCAGTGATGCAACCCGTCAGGATGCTCTTTAAATCTGTAAAGCCTTTTGAGGATGCCAAATATTTTCAGTGTCCTGAGGGGGAATAGGTTTTGTTGTGCCCTCTTCAAAACTGTCTTGGTGTGCTTGGACCATGTTAGTTTGTTGGTGATATGGACGCCAAGGAACTTGAAGCTCTCAACCTGCACCACTACAGCCCCGTCGATGAGAATGGGGGGCGTGCTCGGTCCTTCTTTTCCTATAGTCCACAATCATCTCCTTTGTCTTGCTCACATTGAGGGAGAGGTTGTTGTCCTTGCACCACATGGTCAGGTCTCTGACCTCCTCCCTAAAGGCTGTCTCATCGTTCTCGGTGATCAGGCCTACCACTGCTGTGTCATCAGCTAACTTAATGATGGTGTTGGAGTGTGCCTGGTCGTGCAGTCATGACCGAACAGGAAGTACAGGAGGAGACTGAGTATGCACCCCTGAGGGGCCCTGTGCCTGGTCGTGCAGTCATGACCGAACAGGAAGTACAGGAGGAGACTGAGTATGCACCCCTGAGGGGCCCCGTGTTGAGGATCAGCATGGCAGATGTGTTGTTACCTACTCTTATTACCTGGGGGTGGCCTGTCAGGAAGTCCAGGATCCAGTTGCAGAGGGAGGTGTTTCGTCCTAGGCTCCTTAGCTTACTGATGAGCTTTGAGAGCACTATGGTGTTGAACGCTGAGCTGTAGTCAATGAATAGCATTCTCACATAGGTGTTCCTTTTGTCCAGGTGGGAAATGGCAGTGTGGAGTGCAATAGAGATTGCAGCATCTGTGGATCTATTGGTGGGTTATGCAAATTGGAGTGGGTCTAGGGTTGCTGGAATAATAGTGTTGATGTGAGACATGACCAGCCTTTCAAAGCATTTCATTGCTACAGGTAGTCATTTTGGCAGGTTACCTTAGTGTTCTTGGGCACAGGGACTATGGTGGTCTGCTTGAAACATGTTGGTATTACAGGCTCAGACAGGAAGAGGTAGAAAATGTCAGTGAAGACACTTGCCAGTTGGTCAGGGCATGCTTGCAGTACACGTCCTGGTAATCTGTCTGGCCCAGCGGCCTTGTGAGTATTGACCTGTTTAAAGGTCTTACTCACTTTGCGGAGAGCGTGATCATACAGTCATCCAGAACAGCTGATGCACTCATGCATGTTTCAGTGTTTACTTGCCTCAAAGGGAGCATAGAAGTTATTTTGCTCATCTGGTAGGCTTGTGTTACTGGGAAGCTCTCGGCTGTGCTTCCCTTTGTAGTCTGTAATAGTTTGCAAACCCTGCCACATCCGATGAGCGTCGGAGCCGGTGTAGTACGATTCAATCTTAGTCCTGTATTGACGCTTTGCCTGTTTGATGGTTTGTCAGAGAGCATAGCGGGATTTCTTATAAGCTTCTGCATGTGTCCATGTGTGTAAAATTGTTTTGGCTGAGAGGGTAGACTACCGGCAGTGGTGTAGGCCTTGTGGAGGGTAAACGCAACTAAACACAGTTTACCCATCTCCTTTTTCAGAAAAATGCATTGAAAGTATAGGGAGCGTTAATTTTTTCACCACGACCAGCAATCAGAGTTGACCCACCAATTGGTATACCACTACATCACTGGCTACTGGTAGGCCTATTTAAAGTTAATGGTAATGGGCCTACACATTGTAGCCTTCTAGTAAATTGACCACGTTAACGTGACCATCCTGTTTTTCCCAGGAGTTTCAGCCCCATTTCAGGTGTCCTGACTTTTCAGGCTACAAAAAAAGGTACATTTGTCAGCAATTACAAATATCAATTCATGTAGGCCTGGTGTTTTGAAAAAGAGATGTCTATTTCCATTAAATTACATCTTTATTATTAGGCCCATAAAAAAAATGTTTGCATCCACGCAATAGAGATCTCAGAATTCCACAGTGTAATTTGTACTCAGATCACAGGTCACTGTGACTGAGGATAAGAGTGAAATATATTTTACTGGTATAATTGTTTATAATCTAATTATCAGATTTTGTGGTTTAACATAAACTTATAATTGTTACAATTCTCTAAACATATGAAGAGAGAAATGGACATGACAATGATGTTCTCTATGGCATTAGTAGGAATAGCTTTTGTCATGAATATGTTTTCCATTCAACAATAATGCATCTGTCTGTAACGGCCGTTGGTGGAAGAAGGTGAGGACCAAGGTGCAGCGTGGTAAGTGTTCATCATTTTAATTGTAAAACTGAACACTATCAAACAAGCAACAAAAGAACAACCGAAACAGCTCTGTCATGTGCAAAACACACTAAACAGAAAATAACTACCCACACCACACAGGTAGGAAAAGGCTACCTAAGTATGGTTCTCAATCAGAGACAACGATAGACAGCTGACTCTGATTGGGAAACCATACCAGGCCAAACACATAAATACAAAACATAGAACAAAACATAGAATGCCCACCCCAACTCACGCCCTGACCAAACAAAATCGAGACCTAAAAAAGGAACTTAGGTCAGGAAGTGACACTGTCATTATTAGGAGACACTAGAAATCAAACATTATACTGTGATGTGGAATCATTGTCAGAAATACTTCATAAACGTACCATGAGACACTCCTGCTAACATCACCAACAATTCAAATACAGCCTCCATGTCTCTTCTTATGGTTGCAAACTGGTCTCAACGCATTTCCAACAAGTGGAGAAAGGCTTTATAATAGCTTGACTATACAGTGCCTTCAGAAAATATTCAGACCCCTTGTCATTTTCCAAATTGTTCCATTTACATTTACATTTAAGTCATTTAGCAGACGCTCTTATCCAGAGCGACTTACAAATTGGGTTCCACACATGGATTTAAAAATAATAATAATCGTCAGCAATCTACACACAATACCCCATAATGACAAAGCGAAAACAGGTACAAAAAAAAGAAAAAACGCAAATATTTACATAAGTATTCAGCACCTTTGCTATGAGACTCGAAATTGAGTTCAGGTGAATCCTGTTTCCATCGATCATCCTTGATATGTTTATACTGTTTAAACTTGATTGGAGTCTACCTGTGGTGAATTCAATTGATTGGACATGATTTGGAAAGGCACACACCTGTCTATATAAGGTCCCACAGTTGACAGTGCATGTCAGAGCAAAATCCAAGCCATGAGGTCGAAGGAATTGTCCGTAAGAGCTCAGAGACAGGATTGTGTCGAAGCACAGATGTGGGGAAGGGTACCAAAACTTTTCTGCAGCAATGAAAGTCCAAGAACACAGTGGCCTCCATCAATCTTAAATGGAAGATGTTTGGAACCACCAAGACTCATCCTAGAGCTGGCTGCCTGGCCAAACTGAGCAATCGGGTGAGAAGAGCCTTGGTCAGGGAGTTGACCAAGAACCTGATGGTCACTCTGACAGAGCTCTAGTGTTCCTCTGTGGAGAAGGGAGAATCTTCCAGAAGGAAAGCCAACTCTGCAGCAGTCCACCAATCAGACCTTTATGGTAGAGTGGCCAGACAGAAGCCACTCCTCAGTAAAAGGCACACCTAAAGACTCTCAGACCATGAGAAACAAGACTCTCTGGTCTGATGAAACCAAGACTGAATGCCAAGCATCACATCTGGAGAAAACCTAGCACCATCCCTAAGGTGAAGTATGGTGTTGGCAGCATCATGCTGTGGGGATGTTTTTCAGCGGCAGGGACTGGGAGACTAGTCAGGATCAAGGCAAAGATGAACAGAGCAAAGTACAGAGAGATCCTTGATGAAAACCTGCTCCAGAGCAATCAGGACCTCCGGCTGGGGTGAATGGTAATGTTCCAACATGACAACGACCCTAAGAACAAAGCCAAGACGACGCAGTAGTGGCTTTGGGACAAGTCTCTGAATGTCTTTGAGTGGCCCAGCCAGAGCCCAGACTTGAACCCGATCGAACATCTCTGGAGAGACCTGAAAATAGCTTTGCAGCAACGCTCCACATCCAACCTGACAGTGCTTGAGAGGATCTGCAGAGAAGAAATGGGAGAAGCTCCCCAAATACAGGTGTGCCAAGCTTGTTGCGTCATACCCAAGATGACTCAATGCTGTAATCCCTGCCAAAGGTGCTTCAAAGTTTTGAGTAAAGGGTCTGAAAACGTATGTAAGTCACATTTCCGTTTTTTATTTCTAATAAATTAGCTAACCCTGTTTTTGCTTTGTCATTGTGGGATATTGTGTATAGATTGATGAGGGGAAAAAAACAGTTTAATACGTTTTAGAATGAGGCTGTAACATAAGAATGTCAAGTGGTCTGAATACTTTCCGAAGGCACTCTATCTGGCTGTGTACAGTCTGAGCATCTAAGAGTTGTTCCAGTCTGTAGTTTAGAGAACTGTCTGAACGGTACCGGTTGTTTCTTTTTGAGTAAAATTAACTAATATAATTACTCATATACAGTACGTTTGACATTAAATATCACTTCTTCTCTGAAAAGAGGAACCCATACAAAAAAGTGTGAGGTTTAATATCTTCTTCATTTGAAAAAGTGATAGAGATTCATTGTTTATTTCTCATGGGGGAAAAAAGTATTAAAATACAATTAGTTTCCATTTATGGAGGGAATGTAATTCATGTAATTTAACGCCACTGCCAATTCATAGCTGGCAAAAGAACTGATCAAACTGATAGAAACAAGCCAATGCCATAAGAAATACTTATTAGAAGTCAATGAATGCATACAATGAAAGAACAAAGGAAATAGGTATGCAGTGTCATTTTGATTATGATTGTGCCTCTTGGTACAGCGGTTCCCCCCAAGATATAAAGAACAATCCTATGACCTCTCAGAATAAGAGCCAAGATTATTCTGAAACTTCCACCTAATATTCATCTTGAACCATCTCACTTTGATGAACTGAAACGGCGTGGTGGAAACTAAAGTCACCCAGTTTAAATTGGGGTTTGACAACAAAATTATTTTAGCCGTATAAATGACACCAATCAGTATTCCACCAGAGGAAACTTTGTTCCCTGTAGATTCAAGAGCTCCATGGTGGAAAACTATTTCCTGTATTCTGCTGCAGTTCTATGGAACAGTTTTACCAAGCTACCTGATAACTCTGTCATCATAGAATTGCTTTAAGGTGTCACTAAAAACATACCTGAGAAATAACATGTCCGTTTGATTAAGGGTATTCTTTGACGAGGTGACTCAAACGGGACCTCTGTGCTGTTGATATTGTTCTAAATTGTTGTAAATGGATATCGTTGGAAATGGTTGTAAATGGCTACTGTTCTTCATTTTAATTGCATTGAGTGCATGAAAAGTGTCTGCCATCTCACTGCCAAATGAAGACCCCAATGGAAATAAGACTGTGTTTTTTATGTTTTTATCCTCGATACTGTATTAATGTATTTTATTTATTTATTTTACCTTTATTTAACTAGGCAAGTCAGTTAAAGAACTAATTCTTATTTTCAATGACGGCCTAGGAACAGTGGGTTAACTGCCTGTATGTAATGTGGTCTCCAGTTGGAGCACAATAAATCAATCAATATGTTCTTTCAATTCGAGTTTCTTATCAATAACCTCTGTCTGCTACAATAGGTCCACTAATGACTCGACAACAGTGGAGGCTGCTGAGGGGAGGACGGCTCATATTAATGGCTGGAATGGAGTCAATGGAATGATATGAACCACATGGAAACCACGTTTGATACCATTCCATTAACACCATTCCAGCCCTTATTATGAGCCGTCCTCCCTTAGCAGCCTCCACAACCTCTATCTCCTCTCCGTTATAGGTTTCCACAGGTTTGATCGCCTCCTTCCTCATTCTGAAGGCTGAAGTCCTTTGAGTTCTGCACCTAACAATGTGAGATGAGAGTGAAATCAGTGATTTAATGACAGTTTAAATCTTAGGTATTGGTGACACACCTGCCCTGTGCTGTAGCCCTCATTGATAAACCTATGGTAACATTATGGGTGGGGCGCCTGCTGTGTTCTAACCTGTGGTGTTGAATATTCTCCTTCTCCTCCCAATACAGCAGCCTACCAGCATCGCTGCTAGGATGACACCACCAGCTGACACTGACCCTAAAATGAGCACCATGGGTAGACATAGCCCTGGGTAGAAGAGAGGTAACATGTTGGAGAGGTTATGAGCATTAATGGTAAATCACTACACACAACATATATTTATAGCTGATGAGGACACCTGACCAAATTCAGGCCACGGTTACCAGGCAACAACACTAATCTACTGAAAGTGGCAACTGCAGAAGCACATACAGTACATACAAGGCTTACGACTTCCTTTATGAGAACGTCTCCCTGATTCTACAATCCCAAACTGGATGTGTAAATTACTCTTTAAATTAAATCCAGTAATCGTTGTTTGCATTCAATGATTCCATGACTGTTAAGCCGCTTGTACACATAGGCCTAAATTTGCAGAACCTTAAATGTTAAGGGTTGCCACACATGCTAAGTATATTGTAATCAGCTATGTTACACAATTTGTTTCAATCTTACTGTATTTCCAACCGTTTAAGGAAATGGTTACTATGTCTGAGGAAGTAGTCACCATCAGTGTAACTGATTATTTGTTACTATTATTTACTATTCTTTCTTCTTCTTCTTATTTTTCATTTACTGCATTTTTGGTTATTGCTTGTAAGTAAGCATTTCACTGTAAGGTCTACTACACCTGTTGTATTCAGCACATTTTACATAGAATTTGATATGTTTTTGATTTTACTAGGCAGTATGGCTACTTTGTTCTCCTCCCAACTTATTCCATTTGATTTGCATTTGGTCATTTAGATAGATAGGGTATGAATGAAATTGTCTTATGATGTTACTTGCCTTCAATGTCCAGTTGTACTCGTCTGGTTCCCAAACGTTCCCCTCCGGAATCGTAGATCTCCAAGAAGTATTTCCCAGAATCAGCCTTCTCCACGTTGGTTAACCTAAAGGTCCCGTTGTTCATAAAGAACTGTGATCTGCCTTCAGTGGGTCTCTTGAAGGTCACCTTGTTTCTTTTCAGTGAGAATATCAGTGTCGGACCATCAGTGAGGTTCTTTTTAAACAGCAGTTCACATCCACTTGCATTGGTCATCAGCTGGAGATCCAGAGTTCCACACAGAGACACAGAACACTGGGATGAGTTCTGTGTAGCAGTACAGGTGGTCACGTCTGTAGCTGAGAGGGATGGGGGAGGGAGATAGAGGGGGGCGAGATGGGGAGAGAGAGAGAGAGATGGGGAGAGAGGGGGAGGGGGGCGAGATGGGGAGAGAGAGAGATGGGGAGAGAGGGGGGGAGAGGGGGAGAGGGAGGGAGAGAGAGAGAGAGATGGGGGAGAGGGGAGAGCGAGAGAGGGGGGGAGAGAGGGGGAGAGGGAGAGAGAGAGAGAGAGAGAGAGAGAGAGAGAGAGGGGAGAGAGAGAGAGAGAGAGAGAGAGAGAGAGAGAGGGAGGGATAGAGAGAGGGAGGGATAGAGGGGGAGAGAGAGATGGGAAGAGAGAGAGAGGGGGAGAGGGAGGGAGAGAGAGAGAGAGAGAGAGAGAGATGGGGGAGAGGGGGAGAGAGAGGGAATGAGAGAGAGAGATGGGGGAGAGGGGAGAGCGAGAGAGGGGGAGGGGGAGAGAGAGAGAGAGAGAGAAGGGGAGACAGAGAGAGGGAGGGATAAAGAGAGGGAGGGATAGAGGGGGAGAGAGAGGAGGAGAGAGGGGGAGAGGGAGGGAGAGAGAGAGAGAGAGAGGGATAGAGGGGGAGAGAGAGGAGGAAAGAGGGGGGAGAGAGGGGGGGTAGAGAGGGGAGAGATCACTTCACTGACTTTTTTTTGTACATTTTTGATAGAATTGACAGTGATTTCGCATGAAGGCAGTGGGGTGTCAATGAAAGACATGATGCACCACAATAAGATTGAGATGATGCACCACAATAAGATTGAGAGGCACTGTGGCAATGAGCAACAGCAGCACTGATCTAATGCATGATGCCGTATGTGCATTCATCTCAATAACCATTTATATCTCAACAAAACACTAAAACATAATATAATATATGTTATTATATAAACAATATAATACAGCTTACCATGGAACACTGCTGCTAACATCACCAACACTAGTACAAACACAGCCTCCATGTCCCTTCAAACAACAGTCTTCCAACCCCAGTTACTTTAAAAACTTGAACCGTGTTTAGATGACCTCGTAAAAAAAAAAGAGATAAGTGATCTTTAAAGCCAGAAGCGTATTGATTAACCTAGTTGTCAGATGAAGTAGTGATGAGGTGTGAGAGTCAGGAAACCAAGTGATGGTGTTGCCTCTGAGCAGGGGAGGTGTTGAACACAAGGGTCATATCTCACTTCTACATTCCACTGACAAAGTCTGGCATGCCGATATCATACTGCTCTCAAATAAAAAAAAATGCAGTTATGCACACTGTTAAAAAAAATAATAATCCCAATCTCCAAATAAAACATCAAACAGTTGCCTAACTGCAGTAACAGAATTACGCAATGGCTTGACGTTTTAATTACACCATGTTGCGTCGTATCTTAGCTGTCAGTCAAAAACTCTACAAAGGTTCAACTAAAACGTACGTTTAGGCATTCATTCCGAATGGTTAAGGTTAGGGTTAAACTTCAGTTTAGGTATTAATTCCGAGTGGTTAAGGTTAGGGTTAAACTTCAGTTTAGGTATTAATTCCGAGTGGTTAAGGTTAGGGTTAAACTTCAGTTTAGGTATTAATTCCGAGTGGTTAAGGTTAGGGTTAAACTTCAGTTTAGGTATTAATTCCGAGTGGTTAAGGTTAGGGTTAAACTTCAGTTTAGGTATTAATTCCGAGTGGTTAAGGTTTGGGAAAGGCTTAAAACAGAAAACTAAAACAATGGAGTGCCTACCACTGGGATTGAACATGTTGTCGTGTCTTTGGCATCATTAAAAGTGAAGACTGTTATTTTATCAAATCAATTCTCTGTAATTATTATTACGTGATTAACCTAATCATGTAAATGTAATTAACTAGGAAGTCGGGCACCAACGAAAATCTTCAGATTACAAAGTTATAATTTTCCTAATATGACTCTTCAGATATTTTAATGTCTGATCAATTAGTCTTCTAATTAATTTATTATTATTTACCTCACGTCAGTCTCATTCCAAACGTCGTAAATTGTTGGTTATTTGCACAAACCCAGCCTTTACTATGAATCATCCATACACCAATTGGCTTAATCATTTATTTACTAACTAACTAAATAATCACAGAAATGCATAAACAAACACCACAGTAGATATGTTACTAACAAATTATAGGGAAGATTCCCTAGTGGGCTAAGCCGATATGATGGCTTGGTGGACAAAGGGAAGTGGGTGTGGACTGAGCGGGAAAGACCAGAGGGATCAATACACACAGTACTACTAAAATTATATTAATTGAAATGCTAATACTTTGCACACGAACGCTCACTCATTCTGGAATAATTGCAATCAATATATATATTTACACCCAAGTGTCGTGATCTTTTCTGTTGGAATTCGGTCCGTCTGCTGGAGAGTCAGTTCATCCGCATCTCTCTCTCTCTCTCTCTCTCTCTCTGCTTCCGAAGTCTTTTGTGGTTAGAATGGATACTTCAGAGTATCATTCAGAAATGTTCTCATAGAATAGGTGTTTCGGCGGTTGTCGGTCTTCGCATCCCAGGTTTACAACATTTCTAGCTGCAGACTAGTAATTAGTATCTAAGATTTGCTCTTATTCTGTAGGGATCGATAGTCTCAGAGTTGAACCATTTCCAGCCATGTAGCCAATGCTCCACGTGGTATGGTTAGGAATTCAATAACTATTCGGAATCACAGCTCACGCTGTGGATTTGCTTAGTCTTGGTACTCAAACCTGTGCCACTTCAGCTTACACCGAGGTATGCGTGGTCTGAAGAGGATTTCCTCAGGAGGGGTTTTTATTCGTAACAATAGAAAAGGTGGTTATATGACGCCTGATCATGTCTGTGCTCACGGGGGCGGGCCAATGACTTAGTTAAAGTTTAAAGGGAATACAATTCTCTCACATTAAAGGTTTAACATCACATTACATCATTTCACAAATAGTTTAATCTTTACTCATTCATTTTATACAACAATTAGATGCAAACCCTATACACATTGAGACATAGTTACAGTTGAAGTCGGAAGTTTCCATACACCTTAGCCAAATAGATTTAATCCAAGTAAAAATTCCTTGTCTTAGGTCAGTTAGGATCACCACTTTATTTTAAGAATATGAAATGTCAGAAAAATAGTAGAGAGAATGATTTACTTCAGCTTTTATTTCTTTCATCATATTCCGAGTGGGTCAGAAGTTTACATACACTCAATTAGTATTTAGTAGCATTGCCTTTAAATTGTTTAACTTGGGTCAAACATTTCGGGTAGCCTTCCACAAGCTTCCCACAATAAGTTGGGTGAATGTAGGCCCATTCCTCCTGGCAGAGCTGGTGTAACTGAGTCAGGATGTAGGCCTCCTTGCTCGCACACAATTTTTCAGTTCTGCCCACAAATTTTCTATAGGATTGAGGTCAGGGCTTTGTGATGGCCACTCCAATACCTTGACTTTGTTGTCCTTCAGCCATTTTGCCACAACTTTGGAAGTATGCTTGGGGTCATTGTCGATTTGGAAGACCCATTTGCGACCAAGCTTTAACTTCCTGACTGATGTCTTGAGATGTTGCTTCAATATACCACATAATTTTCCTCCCTCATGATGCCATCTATTTTGTGAAGTGCACCAGTCCCACCTGCAGCAAAGCACCCCCACAACATGATGCTGCCACGCCCGTGCTTCACGGTTGGGATGGTGTTCTTCGCCTTGCAAGCCTCCCCCTTTTTCTTCCAAACATAACGATGGTCATTATGGCCAAACAGTTCTATATTTGTTTCATCAGACCAGAGGACATTTCTCCAAAAAGTATCATCTTTGTCCCCATGTGTAGTTGCAAACAGTAGTCTGGCTTTTTTGTGTTGGTTTTGGAGCAGTAGCTTCTTCCTTGCTGAGCGGCCTTTCAGGTTAAGTCGATATAGGCAGGAGCGAAAATATGATATCAACTTTGGAGGGGACAATTACATACAATTTTCTCAAGAGCAATTCCTGAGGGGGACACCAAAAGTAGTTCTGTGACACATAGACTACGTTGTAATATGTTAAATGTATATTGAGGAACCATAATTACTACTACTGATAGGTACAGTAATTAACTAAAGGGTTGTCCCAACTTGTTCAAATGTTTAAATCATTATAATACTAATAATAATTATAGTTATAGCAGTGTTCCTTATCAGTCCAGTATGTATGCAGGTATTTGTATTTACAACCAGCAATACCAAGAAAGGCCAGTAGGTGGCAATGGTACTGTACACTGTGTATGGGTGCAGTTTTCGTAAATACAATGGTGCGATCTCATTTAAAAGAATCTCCATTGAGAACCATCACAAAGTTGGTCTCCGTATTGAATTGACCTTTTAATTGTACTTTTTCTGATACATTTATATAGTCATTAAATATGTGCCACTAGCCTGAGTCTACTACAATAGCTTTACAAGAACAAAAAGCTCAAAATAAGTATAGTTCTAAAAGTGAAATATCTACTTCAATGAATAACCAAAATAAATCAACCAAAATATCCTTAAAAAATACGTATTTATTGTTCAGTCAGTGTCTCAACTCTTCAAACAGCAGCTATGGACAAGTATGTCACACAAAGTATTCCATTTTAAATAAATAAATAATTAGTAAGTGTACTGCCATGTCCTAAAACCTACTAAACAAAAGAACAAATATAATACTATACACCAAGGGTTCTCAAACAGGGGTGTAATTGCAAGGGGTCCGTGAAATAAAAAGTGTAATGAACGTATTCAGCACCACAAGGAATCCAGTAACTTTACATATAATATAGAGGGGGTGGAGGTCGCTGAGGACAGCTCAAACCTTGCCCGCCTTGCCTCAAAATATGCAGGGGTTCCAGTACCCAACAAAGGTTGAGAACCACTGCTACACACACTACTGAACAAAATAACCATTACATTACATTTACATTACATTTAAGTCATTTAGCAGACGCTCTTATCCAGAGCGACTTACAAATTGGTGCGTTCACCTTAAGACATCCAGTGGAACAGCCACTTTACAATAGTGCATCTAAATCTTTTAAGGGGGGTGAGAAGGATTACTTTATCCTATCCTAGGTATTCCTGAAAGAGGTGGGGTTTCAGGTGTCTCCGGAAGGTGGTGATTGACTCCGCTGTCCTGGCGTTGTGAGGGAGTTTGTTCCACCATTGGGGGGCCAGAGCAGCGAACAGTTTTGACTGGGCTGCGCAGGAACTGTACTTCCTCAGTGGTAGGGAGGCGAGCAGGCCAGAGGTGGATGAACGCAGTGCCCTTGTTTGGGTGTAGGGCCTGATCAGAGCCTGGAGGTACTGAGGTGCCGTTCCCCTCACAGCTCCGTAGGCAAGCACCATGGTCTTGTAGCGGATGCGAGCTTCAACTGGAAGCCAGTGGAGAGAGCGGAGGAGCGGGGTGACGTGAGAGAACTTGGGAAGGTTGAACACCAGACGGGCTGCGGCGTTCTGGATGAGTTGTAGGGGTTTAATGGCACAGGCAGGGAGCCCAGCCAACAGCGAGTTGCAGTAATCCAGACGGGAGATGACAAGTGCCTGGATTAGGACCTGCGCTGCTTCCTGTGTGAGGCAGGGTCGTACTCTGCGGATGTTGTAGAGCATGAACCTACAAGAACGGGCCACCGCCTTGATGTTAGTTGAGAACGACAGGGTGTTGTCCAGGATCACGCCAAGGTTCTTAGCGCTCTGGGAGGAGGACACAATGGAGTTGTCAACCGTGATGGCGAGATCATGGAACGGGCAGTCCTTCCCCGGGAGGAAGAGCAGCTCCGTCTTGCCGAGGTTCAGCTTGAGGTGGTGATCCGTCATCCACACTGATATGTCTGCCAGACATGCAGAGATGCGATTCGCCACCTGGTCATCAGAAGGGGGAAAGGAGAAGATTAATTGTGTGTCGTCTGCATAGCAATGATAGGAGAGACCATGTGAGGTTATGACAGAGCCAAGTGACTTGGTGTATAGCGAGAATAGGAGAGGGCCTAGAACAGAGCCCTGGGGGACGCCAGTGGTGAGAGCGCGTGGTGAGGAGACAGATTCTCGCCACGCCACCTGGTAGGAGCGACCTGTCAGGTAGGACGCAATCCAAGCGTGGGCCGCGCCGTTATTAACCAAACATATGTTTGCAGGTTTCAATGGATCCAACATATTGCTGGCAAATATTTTCCCTCGGGGCTGTCCAGCCTGTCTTTATGTACATTATTCTGATCAGCACCTCAACTTGGTCAACCAACCCCCCCACCTCCACTGGAAGACTCCTGAGGACCTCTGCTGCCTCTCCATTGCTGCTACAGGGGTATTTGTTGCGAAAGAGAGGCAACTGCACTGATAGAGAATCTATGTTCAGCTCAGGGTACTGATCTAGAGACTCATCCAACTCCCCCGTGAGAAGCACTCTTTCCAACTTTTGGTCCGTCCTGGTGAAAACGGTCGCCAAACTGAACCTCCACACCATCCAACACTTTACATTTTTTTGCCCTATTAGTGATCCATTGCTTTGCCATCAAATCATCTTGAGTGTGTCTCAATGGATTCAGTCAATGTTGTTGCTTTCTCATACAGTGCAAGGTAGCTTTCGTAATGTCTGCTGTTTACCCCATGTGCTGGATAACTGGGCACTGATTGGATTTAGCTGGTGTGCTGTTACAGTTACAAAGTGGCGGTAGGTTTGGCAGTTTTGACGTGCTGTGAAATTTTCAATGGCTTTTCTCCCGTTCCTAAATCCTGCACTAATGAAGGCAGCATCCGCTCTTTGGCCAAAAGATGGCTGACTTGAAAACCCTTGGCTACAGTGAAAACACAACACTCCTTTTACTGATGGATTATAAGGTAGCCAGGGGAAATCGCAAAACAATCTCTCTTGAAACGTCAACACTCGGTTGGCAAGAGTTTGCGGTTCAATAAATTGTGGGTGTGGCTGATATGGTTTTGTACCATCCCTGAGGTAACTGGACAATGCTGTGCCACTGTCCCCTATACTGATGCTGCTGGCAACAGGGTTGACACCTGGTCCTGCCGTGGCTGTGACACTGTCCTCTGAAGTCTCTCTCCCTGGCTCTTTCCCTTTCACCACCCTCACTGACTCAGTCTGTCTCCTAGAAAATAAACAAGGTGTTTTCCATACTACCGGTACCTAAAACGACACAATTAATCACAACAGCAATACCATTGCCTTAAACAAATCTTAGTTTAGAAACCAGGTTAAGTTGAGAGTGGGGGTATCCATAGCATTTTCCAATTATGTCCCAATTTTACAAGTCTAACAAAGAGAGAACCTTTCATAATGTTGCCAAACAAAGACTCAACAAACGTGCCTGAGACTCCCTGTCTCTGCCAGTCTGTCCCTGCCTATCAGTCCACAGCTCTGCTGTCTGTGTGACATCTGTTGCCTGCTCTGCCTAATGGCATCATGTTGAAACATTTCCATTAGCATTACACTTCTTCTCATGAACATTTGATCAACTAGTCTTTGAGATATTAGGCTACTAGGTTTCTTTCTTTGCGTTTTGGTGTACTGAGAAATACTCTGATGTCCGCCATTTTTCTACCTGGCTGGCTGGCTACACACACACACACACACACAGTGTGCAGGTTAATTACAGTAGGAGATGGGCTTCTATCATCTATTATCTTCTATCATTCTAGATGGGCTTCGATCTAAAAGGTAGCTAGCTAGTCAGCTAGCAAATGTGAAACGGATTGCAGTGACAAGGGTCGACAGCTGTATGAGTTCACCATTTACACAACTTATGCTGCAACCTTTTGTAATTGTAATATAGTTTTACATTGGCTGGCAATAGCTGAATCTAACAATAGCTGAATTTGCAGAGCTAGCAAGCACCAATTCCATTTATGTGGTGTTTGCTATAATCTTTGCTATCGACAGTTTACTCCAAGATCGGCACACAGGTGCTTCAAAGTCCCCTAGCGACAACTTCGCTTTTGCAACGAGACCATTAAAGATACTTAAGACAATGGTAGAAGAGAGTGTAGTTCTGTTCAGTTGGGAGTTCAGTTTATCGCTAACCTTATCACAGGGACTTTGAAGCACTACACTGCATGCTGATCTTGGAATACAAGGACAATAGCAAAGATTCCATATTTGATGACGCCACATAAATGGAATAGGTACTAGCTAGCTCGATAGTTAATGTTTGCTTTAGTTTACTTGCTAGCTCATAGCAAGCCTCACCAGACAGCTTCAGTCCATATTGAATGTACAGGATGGAGTTAAGGGTCTGTGTAGAGAAATGCTATTTCTTATGCAGGTGACCAACCTATTGCTAATACAAGGCTACAACTCACAGTAAAGCCTGTGGGGTCCCCTACAGGATAGCTCCCACATTACACACTAACTGCCAAACCAGCGCACACACATAATCTCCCTACTAGCCGAACATTGTGTGCCCGAAGAGGATTCTACGATGACGGACAGACAACTGAGCCAATGGCGGAAGACTACAGACTACACCCAGCCTGAACCAATCCAAAGATCCGATCTTCTAGAATCAACCTACTTTCTGTTCTGTATATTAGGGGTGTACTGAATGTTAACGGTCTCTTTCCTGCTGTTCCATACGAGCTAACGGAAGAGCCGTAATTACGCTGTACTAGATATCTTCACTCTGAATAAACTGTCGCTTGTCATACAATTTACCACTTTGTCTGAATCGATCCTTGACCGGCTCACCCATCTACATATCAAATTACTAACAGAACTTGGTAAGCAGAGGATAGTTAACTAACGGTCCAGTCGAAGTGAGCTGATTGGGTGTGAGAGAGGGGGTGAGCGGGTGAAAGGACGATTCAAGGAGGACGGGTGAAGATTTTTCGGTGGGTGGACAACAATTCTGCTCAACTCGGGAAACTGATCTAAAGGTGCACCATAAATAAGGTAAGCAAAACCTGTTAAATCAAACTTTGCATATTGTCGTATAGTCTGTCTAAATTTTGATCAGTATTTCCGAGTAAGTATGAATTCTTGTGTAAATTTATAATTTGCTGACGAGTCGAAAGAACAGTGAAGTGAACATATGTAGTAACAAACCGGCGACGGCCGGTGTGATATAAATCATTGATGAGATATCAGTAAGGGGATAGTTAATTACTATTCATTAAATCTGGCGCTGAGGGGATAAATTGTAATTTTGTCCCGCGACCCGGTCAGCACAGTCTGATAGCTTTCAACTGATGAGAGATCACTTTAAGGCCTGGATAGTTCCGATAGGGGTCAGGAATAGAGATCAGTAAGGGGATAGTTAACTACTATTCATTAAATCTGGCGCCGAGGGGATAAATTGTAATTTTGTCCCGTGACCCGGTATGGGCCAGTCTGATAGAGATTCACTGATAGGGGTCGGACATGTGTAATAATTCTGATAGGGGTTAGCTCGATAGGGGTCAGGAATAGAGATCAGTAAGGGGATAGTTAATTACTATTCATTAAATCTGGCGCCGAGGGGAGAAATGGTAATTTTGTCCCGCGACCCGGTATGGCTCAGTCTGATAGAGATTCACTGATAGGGGTCGGCTTTCAGGGGTCAGAGATATAACGTGTTGTTTTGTCTTGTTTTGTCTATTTGTAACTGTTTATATTAAAATGCAATGTGGTTGTAATTGTTTCCATTAAGATTGTTGGTGGTTAGATAGAGAGAGAGAGATATAATTATAATAAGGGATATTGGATAAATCCGAAACTTCTATGTTGTATGTACCTATGACTTCTGTGTTAAATGTATAATCAGGAACGAAATGACTGATGTATAATTGAAATAATATCTGAATATAATATTTAAATATTGAGACTAAATAGTCGAATAGATCCCTTGGTTGTGCGCTCCACAAATGCTATACCAACCCATGCGTTTTTCTCGAACTAAAACATACTAAGGAGAAGCTCAGAGATAAGACAGAGCACGAGCAGCAGTGTCTCTTTGAATACATCGTGGGTATTAATCAACGTCGGGCGAAGTATATGCTAACTATATTCAGATAGAAGGAGAGAATTCCGATTAAAACTACGATTAAATTCCGATTGAATTAAATTAAATTACGATTAAAGCAAATTCACCCCCAATACTCCAAAGCTGAGGTTTAATGAGTTCCTAGAACAAAAAATAGAATATAGATCAGGGGGAAAGGAACAATGGAAGCACATGAAGAAAGTTTGGGAGGGATTAAAGCTAAAATGGACACAAGAAGGTTATTTAGGAGGGGGACCGCCATCCGGGGTTCAGCTGAAAACAATGGAATGTGGGTTAAGAGAGACGTTGCAGGAAGCTAGAGAGAAAGAGGCAGAAAAGAACAAAAAATCACGTATTTAAGAAAAAAGGGACTAAACAGAGAGAAAGGGCAGAAGTGGAACTGAAGATAGGAACTTGGGCCATCGAAGAGGCGCTAAGAGCACAACTGAATAAAAAACCGGAAATGATGGGGGTGGCCACTCCCTCAGAAGGGGAAGATGAGCAGACGGGCCACCACCAGGAGATGTCGCCAAATCCATTTCCCTCTGCCCCGCCAACACATGTGCCCTCAACGACCCGACCCCTTTACCCGGTCCTATCAAATTTGCCTCCACCTTAATACTGATAAGGGGAAAAGGGCCGGGCCCGCGTCAACACAGGCCCCTGTGTTCCTTGTAAAAGAAGGAGTACTCCGAGGGGATACGTTGATCACAGGGGGCCACCTGGAGTGTGAAGAATTAAAGCCTGGCCCACAGGGTTACTCCACACCAGGGGGTGCACAAAGGTGTACACCAGGGCCATCTGACATGCATGCCCCTCGATCTATGCGAGAACAGCTCCACCCCAGTGGCCACACGAGGAATCCATTCATAGATGGAGCAGGGGGCAACGGGAGCAGCTTGAAGTCAGAGGGGAGGGGAACCCCCACCTCCTGCACATCCAGTGTGTACAGAGAACATAGAGGGGAACCAAGGAGCGATATTAGTAAGGAGTATTTCACAAGTGGCCGCCGACAAGAAGAAAATTTAATGACTTTCAGCGAACCGGAAGAACAGGGAGGAGATGATATGGAACCACAAGAGGAGACAGAGGAAGACGTTCCCCTCACGGCTGCAGGTGTATGGGAGGCAAAAGGCCAACTGAAACTCATGGAAGAAGTCGCAGCAGAAACGGGTGAAATAGTCCTGATACAAGGAGTTTTTAAGGGAAAATCAACCCCCGTTGAAACGGCAGTAAGACGGTCAAAGCGCCTCATAGCCAGACAAAGGAGAGAAGAAGAAGAAGAAGCCCAAAGACGACATGGGTCGTATCAAATGCCACTCAGGATGGACGACACAACGCACCGAGAGGAATACGTTGCCTGGAAGATGCAAGATTTGACGGCCCTGATGGAACAGTTCCCGAGCTTACATGGGGGTGCCTCAGCCTGGCTGCTTCAGCTTCAGTCCCTAACTTCCGGGGTCCGGCTTACCTTGGGGGACATGAAGGCCTTATTGGCTAGGTCAACCGACTACACGACCATGAATGCCCTAATAAACACAGCAGGACTGGGAACATTGGGGTCAGCAACAGAACCTGAGAAATACAGAGTATCACTGTGGAATGAGCTCAGAAGGGCATATCCCACCGAGAAAAATTATGCAACCCTTACCTCTTTTGCCATGAAAGACGGGGAGCAGGCAGCTCAATACCTAGATAGGGCCAAGACCACCTGGAGGTCAGTCCACATTGAAACCCATGACCAGAGCGGAACCACTCTCAGCATGTGGAAGGAGATGGTGGTGAATGGGACACCCACAGAAGTGAAAACCAAGCTTAGGGCCACAGTGGGGCTGATGGCCTTGCCCACTGCCCAATTCAACTCCCATGTCCACCATCACATCTCTCAATACAACAAAGACAAAGGCACGGCTGATTCACAAGTTCAGTCGCTGCAACTCCAGTTGCTCAAATTACAATTGAATGAGGCCCAAAAGACCGCAAAGCCTAAAAAGCAAATGGTGGCGGAGGAACCCACTGATATAGCCAAGATTGTGACTCAGACCATGAACCAGATGTTGGTGGCCACTCCAGCACCACCGACCCCCGCACAGGCACCGGTCGTATACGCCGCCCCTCCAAATCCAGGAGCCAACTACGGATATGAGGGTTACACCCAGCCTGGATTTTCCAACCCACCTGGACCGACATGGGGGGGACCGCCGCAAGCTAGAAGAAATTGCTACAACTGTAACCAAGAAGGGCATTATGCAAGGACCTGCCCTGCTCCCCTCTCACAGCAGCACCTGTCATACTTGCCTACAGGGGGAGGAGAGGTGGACAACGGGGAAGAGGGGCCCCAAGGTACCCAGCCCCTGCCCAGGGATATCCACCAGCCCCTGCCCAGGGATATCAACCAGCCTACAACCCAGCGCCCCCTACCGGTCCCACCTTCCAGGGGATGTCCGAGGGATACCCCCCATGGGAATGAGGCTGCCCACCACCACCAGTCGGGTTAGATGGCCAACAATTCTCTGTCCACACGGAACCCACTATTACATGTGTAGTACAAGGGGTCACCCACAGGTTCCTTGTGGACACTGGATGTACATATTCCGCCATCAATTCTAATCAACCCCTCTCTTCAGACAAGGTAAAGGTGGTGGGGGTTTCAGGAAATCCTGAAGATCAATACAAAACTACTCCACTATTGTTCCAGTGGGGCCCTTCCAGTTTGAAACACCAATTCCTATATTGTCCAAATTGCCCAATCAACCTACTAGGTCGAGACCTACTCTGTAAATTAGGATGCGCAATCTACCTAACTGAATCAGGTGTGGAGGTGTCGCTTGATCCACCGCCAAGGGCCCGAATCCTGATGCTCCCAATTCTGCCCGCACCTGCTCTATCCACCACACAGGAGGTTTACTGGCTCAAGTGCCTACCATCTGGACCTGGAACTCCTGCCATCCAATTTCAATTCAACCAATGGAGGAAGCTAATATACACCTTTCATCCCTATAAGACACCACAGGCAGAGTTGCACTGCACTCTCAACGTCACTGACGACGAAGACACGCCTTACACACAAGATTGGGATGAAAACATGATGCATCTTACCCCAAACATACGCTGCCTTACCATCGTGTGCGGCCCTGAGGGGGTGGCAGCCCCAGTCATACTCCCACACCATATTAAACCTTGGTATCAACTGGGACCCGACTCTGCTCCACACGTGACCCTCGCAGTAGGGAATGGACATGAGGCCCGAAGTCTGGGTCCAATGATAAAAAGGGCCTCGAAACTCACTTGGGAAGCGACTAGTGCACCAGGCCTGTTGAAGGCAACCACTGAAGAGATGTGACGTCTGACTATGGTGGACACTGAAGAACAGTGCCAGCCTGAGCGCCTCACTCTCCCCAGGCATCACGGGAAACCATATTCTGATCACCCTTCATCCCCTGCTGTCTTGGACTCCATAGACATGGCAATATGGACAACCACACCATTTGACGTGGGAAAGTTACAGGTCCAACCAGTGTGCATTACCCTAACCAATCCGGCACAAGTACCAATATTTCGAACCCAATATCGACTGAAACAAGAACAGACAGAGGGGATCAGACCCACTATCGAAGGCCTCCTGGAAGCTGGGTGCATATACAGGACTCTATCACTCTGGAACACCCCCATACTTCCTGTTCTGAAGGCAGGAGGAGAAACATACCGGATGGTGCAGGATTTCCGGGCTGTAAATGAAGTTACCACACCCATCGATCTCCCTGTCCCAGACCCACACATCATACTGAGCAACCTGTCACCCAAACATCGGTATTTCACCGTAGTGGACTTGGCCAATGCCTTTTTCAGCATCCCATTGGATGAGGCTTCCCAGCCACTTTTTGCCTTTACCTACGAGAATCAGCAATTTACCTATTCCGTACTTCCCCAAGGTTACACTTCTTCCCCTGGAATCTTCAATTATATTCTGAAGACTCACCTGGCAGAACTGAAAATCCCAGAAGGAGTGATACTCATACAATACGTAGACGACCTGTTGCTGGGGGCTCCCACCTCAGACCTCTGTCTAGAAATGACTAAAACCCTGTTAGACTTTCTGGCAGTCAAAGGCTACAAAGTCAAGATGTCAAAAGTCCAATCATGCAGACGAACCGTTCTGTTCCTGGGAAGGGAAATCTCAAGCGAGGGGGCCGGACTCTCAAAATCACACCGAGACTCAATCCTACATCATCCCAGGCCCATTACTGTTTCAGGAATGCTCTCTTTCCTGGGGTTGACGGGATACAGCCGTACTCACATCCCAGACTATACTGAAAGAACTGAACCTCTGAGAGAAATTGTTCGAGAAGCTGGCCCAAGAAACCTACAGGCCCCACTTACATGGACTCCTGAAGCTTCAACTGCGTTTGGGCTCCTGAAGACTGACCTGTCTGTGGCTGCTGCTCTCACGGCACCAGATTACGGTAAAACATTTCACCTGGATGTTTCTGAAAAGGAAGGCTTTGCATCCGCCGTCCTTTTTCAGAAACATGAGGGGGAGAGAAGAGTACTCATGTACCACTCTTCAAAACTTGACCACATTGAAACCGGCCAGACCGCCTGTTCCAGATACGTTGCGGCGGTAGCTAAGGCGATTGAGAAGACAGCCCATCTGGTAATGTGCCACAAGATGCAAATACACACCCACCACGGGGTGGCAGCATACCTCATCAGCAAAGAATTTACCTTCAGTGCGGACAGAAAAAACAAAATCCAGAACAAATGCACCCAGTCACACATCACTTTTGTGAACACCGACAAGAACATGGCAGATGCACTTACCGCAGAAGATGGCCTAGCACACTCCTGCCAAGAGAGGGCAGCACAAGAGCTCAAACTGAGACCAGACCTGGAAAATGAACCACTGACATCTCCAGACCTATGGCTGTACACAGACGGATGTTGCTACAAGGGAGACACAGGAAACGTAACTGCCTATGCGGTCGTACAGCAGCTGCATGACAAAACACATGTCACGTTGGAATCAGGAATTATCCCCCAGCCAGCATCGGCACAACTTGCGGAAATTGTGGCCTTGACTCAAGCTCTAGAGAAAGCCGAAGGAAAAACTGTAAACATTTACACGGACTCGGCATACGCACACGGAGCAGTGCACATAGATGGACCACAATGGGTTAGGCGCAACTTTACCACCACAGGTAACCTACCCATCAAGCACCGAGCCCAAATGGAACGTTTGATGCATGCCGTGTCCTTACCAAAGACAGTGGCCATAATGAAATGCCGAGGCCACCAAAGACTGACCAGCAGAATCAATCAAGGAAATGATGCCGCAGACCTGGCAGCCAAGGCCGCAGGAGGATACAGCCCCGACAGATGGTGCTCGGGATAGAACCGGCAAGGACTGAATTGACAAGCCAACACATACTAGAACTACAGGAAGAGGCAGGCCCTTACGAACATTCGGTTTGGACACAGAAGGGAGGCTCTAAGGGACCAGATGGAATATGGAGATGCCATGATGGCCGACTGGTGGCTCCGGCTAATCTCTGTCCAGAACTGATAAGGGAAGCCCATGGACCCACTCATGAAGGGAAACTCAGAACTTTACAGAAGGTTTCGTACATATGGTGGCACCCCCACATGAAGGACATGACAGATTTATTCTGTGACGAATGCAACATATGTGGGAGCCACAATCCAAAGAAGCCTTACCAAACCCCGATGGGGGCCTACCCGGTGCCAAACGCATGTTTCCAAGACATCAGTATAGACTATACAGACATGGGAGAAGACAATGTAAAGAACGGGAAGAGATATTTGCTAGTAATGGTAGATAGATTCTCTAGATGGGTAGAAGCAATTCCAACAGCTAAGGAGGATGGGAAAACGGTCATTAAGTGGCTACAGACAGAACTCATACCTAGATATGGGGTCCCTAGACATATCCGAAGCGACAATGGGTCCCACTTCGCAAACAAACACCTGAGACAGGTGGAGGAGAGGTTCGGCATTATACACAAGTTTGGTTCCGTGTATAAGCCGCAGGCCCAAGGCCTTGTGGAGCGCTGCAACCAATCTCTTAAGTGTAAGATAGCCAAAGTGTGTGCTGGTACAAAACTGACATGGGTGGAGGCCCTGCCACTGGCGTTGATGGCCATGAGGTCATCACCTGGGGCAGGGACTCATCTCTCACCCCACGAAATAATGACAGGGAGAGTAATGCCAGGTCCACCAAGAGAGGGAGGTCATATGCCCCTCTTGATGTACACCAGATAGGTATGACTGACTATGTAAGAAAATTGACGGAACTGTCCGCAGCTCTTTCCAAACAGATACACAAAGTCCATGAGGGGGCTGACGGGAGATCCGGAGCAACTGAGGGTAAAGGTCGGCGATTGGGTAAGGATCAAGGTCCACAAAAGAAAGTGGGCGGATCCCAGGTGGACTGGACCGTACGAAGTGAAGGAGGTTACTTCACACTCAGTCCAGGTCAAAGGTAAATCGGGCGCACCTTGGCACCACTTGACTCATTGTACACCAGCACCGACTCCTTCTAGAACTCTGACTGAAGTCAGGGTCGATTTGAGCGACCTAAATTTGATTACAACCACAGAACCCTTAGTTGGTGAGGATGTGGGAGCAACTCCCCAGCACACCAACTAACAGGTCGTCCAGAGATAGGGGCTATCCCTGGACGAGATTGGGGATATCGGGCCTCGTGTTTGTTATTTTCATTGTAGTCACAGGAGTTTCCATGGGGATTCTCCTGTGGGTATTAGAGCATCATACACCCACATTACAAGCAGATATAGGACCCTCTAATGGGTCATCCAACCTGACCACATCCATGGCACATATAGAACTGACCAATCATTTGCACAAGAGGCATTCCACCACCCCTGACACTGATTGTAAGGCCAACGACATACGGAGCACGACCGTTTGCGTCCCCGCAACCGCAACTAATATCATTAACATCCCTTGGGGGACTTTAGGGTACTCTAGGCTAAAGGGGAGGGAACAGGTGGGGGCCAATGCACTCCGGTTTGCCGGACATGTCTGGTATATGACATTAGGGAAGGTT
The DNA here is from genome assembly GCF_034236695.1 of Oncorhynchus nerka. Lineage (NCBI taxonomy): Eukaryota > Metazoa > Chordata > Actinopteri > Salmoniformes > Salmonidae > Oncorhynchus > Oncorhynchus nerka. The sequence goes on from NC_088401.1 coordinate 50,066,783, forward strand.
GGAGATTGGTCTTGGAGGAATTTGGTGGGGGAGACAGGTAATGGGTGGGAAGACTGGACAACAGACGAGGGGGCAGTGAAATGGCGGAAGCGACTGACTTTAACTAAGACAAATACGGGACTGAAACTTACTGTTAGGCCAGGGGGCCAGCCCTTAGGGTGTTATGATTTCATACTGGCCCCAGGGAATTCCAGGGTCAGTTATTGGTTGTGGCGAATTTGCGTGACTAACAATCCTAAACCGACTTCGGTTACAGTAAGGAATGACATGACCACACCCGTAAAAGGGTCCCCGTCATCCCCACTGTTTGGCCCGGTGGAGGCAATATCCAGGCTTAAAAGTCCGGATGATGTAATTTTAACAGCCACAGGAGTCTCAGGTTTTTCCAATAACTGGCTATTGTTGACCGAGGAAGCTGCAAATACCACCAGGCAGAGTTGTGTGGTGTGCATGGGAGCTCGTCCATTGCTCCGCATTGTCCCAGCAGTAGTGACTCTAGCATGTCTAATCCCTCTTATGACTACAGATAACCCCAGGGATAATTGCACTGCCTGGGATGAGGTCTATCCGGTTACTAAATTCACCACTAGGAACCCAGTGTTTTCCAACCAGGTTGCAAGGGCAAATTTTACTTGTGTCAATATGACGGGAGGAGGAACCAAGGTGGGATGGATTCCTGCGGATTGGTGTCTGGATACAATTAATATTAAGGGGAGCCTCAGGCCAATATCCAGAGCAGATGTGTGGTGGTGGTGTGGTAGTACGGTCCTGTTTGATAAGTTACCCTCCAACAGTACTGGACGTTGTGCACTTGTTACTCTCTTGTTGCCTGTTTCTATCTACCCTATAGGAGCCGAGGACCTTGTTCTGCGGATCCAGGGAGTGAATCCCGGATATAGGGGACGTTCAAGGAGAGACACCACCCCATCTAATGGAGACCCCTCCTACATAGATGCTATCGGAGTCCCTAGGGGAGTGCCTGATGAGTATAAGTTAATAGATCAGGTAGCTGCAGGGTTTGAATCATCCATCTGTTGGTGGTGCACAATTAACAAGAATGTTGATCGTATTAACTATATTCATTACAACGTCCAAAGACTAGGCAACTGGACTCAGCAGGGTTTTGAAGCAGTACATGGTCAACTGGCTGCAACCAGCCTGATGGCTTTCCAAAATCGTATTGCCATTGATATGTTACTCTCTGAGAAGGGCGGAGTTTGCTCTATGTTTGGTGACCAGTGTTGTACTTTCATCCCTAATAACACAGCCTCGGATGGTAGTTTGACGGTCGCTTTGGAGGGTCTGCGGACGCTTAATGGTAAAATGAAATCTCATTCTGGGATAGATACCTCGATGTGGGACTCCTGGATGAGTGCGTTTGGTAAATATAAAACCCTGGTTTCCTCCATTTTGGTATCCATTTCGGTGTTCGCTGCCATTTTAGTTCTCTGTGGATGCTGTTGCATTCCATGCATCCGTTCCCTTACCACTAGGGTTATCTCTAGAGCTATTGACCCTTCCTCCCCTTCCCAGATGTTTCCTCTGCTGGATAAAGACCTACTTGAATTCGAGGATGAGGAGGAGAGTGCCTATTAGGTTTACATTATATCTGCTGTTGCCTTGTGGGGATGTATGTATGTGTTATGCAAGTGGATCATTCCGCCTGACTTGCCTAGTTTAAGTCACATCTCTTTGGAGATGTGAAGAGAGGGAATCACAACTTTTTCCTGCGGGAAAAAGTTGGCTTATGTGGACAAGCATTTTACTTTTATTTTGAGCTGTTGTTCTCCGCTCTGTTAAATGAGGGTTGTAAGTTCCTAGGTGGCTGGTAGCCAACTTAGTACATAGTGGGATTGAATGGAGAACATGATGGTAATACATATATATCTATTTCTGTTTAATATCGTGCCTTATTTCATAGTCCCTTTGGAAGAAGTTTCTCTTTGTGTCTGGATCTAGTTAGGTTGTGTCACGTCTCTGGTGAGACGTGAAGAGAGGGTTTTGTAGAGAAATGCTATTTCTTATGCAGGTGACCAACCTATTGCTAATACAAGGCTACAACTCACAGTAAAGCCTGTGTGGGGTCCCCTACAGGATAGCTCCCACATTACACACTAACTGCCAAACCAGCGCACACACATAATCTCCCTACTAGCCGAACATTGTGTGCCCGAAGAGGATTCTACGATGACGGACAGACAACTGAGCCAATGGCGGAAGACTACAGACTACACCCAGCCTGAACCAATCCAAAGATCCGATCTTCTAGAATCAACCTACTTTCTGTTCTGTATATTAGGGGTGTACTGAATGTTAACGGTCTCTTTCCTGCTGTTCCATACGAGCTAACGGAAGAGCCGTAATTACGCTGTACTAGATATCTTCACTCTGAATAAACTGTCGCTTGTCATACAATTTACCACTTTGTCTGAATCGATCCTTGACCGGCTCACCCATCTACATATCAAATTACTAACATCTGCAAGGACATCCGATTTCTAAGTTAGCTTTTTACCACACTCATCTGGCTGAACACTCTCTCGACTTCAGCATTCGACTGTGGCAAGGACAACACAGACACAGCAGCCATGGCAAGTTCTTGAAAAGGGTTGATATCAGCTGCATCCCTGAACTTCCAAATCTCACTCCCGAAGCCCAGTATGTTTTTTGTCTCATTCCATTTACTAAGATGGATGGCACGCCATTTCTGGACAACCTTGTCTATCTCTGCAGGGGAGTAACCAAGGAGCTTGGCTATTCTATTTCTACAGGGCTCTTATTGTGCTTTAGAGTTTCCTACACATTGAAAACTGACATGTACTGCAATGCTTCGATGTTGTCCGGCAGTCTCACTCTCAACTCATTAGTGAGGGAGATGGTGAAGGCTACATTCCGCTTTTGGGCATTGTTTTCATCCTCAGGAGCAAGGTGGAGCTCAGCTGCCTTTGACTCAAAAAGGTAACCACTGTACGGTTTGGGACTGATGTATCCATCTATTGGCCCTTTGAGTACATCAACATTTGCCAGTGGATTCAGCACCTTGCTGCTCACAGACTTGATCAGGCTAACCAAGCTGTCAAGTAGCTTAAGAGGATCTACTTGCTCTCCCTCAAAAGCCTTGATGGCCAACTGTACCTCACCCAGCACTGACTTCAAAAAAGTCAGATACAATATGTTTTGAGGATCACTGTACATGGAGTATAAAACCTCAGCCATGTAGCAGTGTTCACTGGACTTGGTGACTGCGAAATGCAGCCTAAGCTCCTCCCACTGGTCCAAAATGCGTGAAACCACTGGTTCAATGGAGAGCCAACATGTGGCACACAGCTTGGTCATCTGTAAAGGTTTCTCCCCACAGTTGATGGTCTCATATATGGCCTTGTAAGCCTCCCTGCGCTATGGAGACACTGAAAACCAGTTATAAGTCTCTCGTACCAAGCACTCCACACTACGGGGATGGTGTCATTGGAAGCATGACTTACAGCAAGCTGTAGACACAGTGAATAAGAACCAGATATTTGAGGCCATACTCCTCCTTCAGCACTTTATGGACCCCGTTGTTAATCCCTGTCATAACAGAGTCATTGTCAGTCCCTATCCCCAGGAGTTTCTCTATTTTAAGACAACACTTCGAGGAAAGCCACAACAGCACGGGCTATAGATTTGGCATCTCCTCCCTCCAACTCATCAAGCCCCAGAAATGTTGATACAATTATCTGCTTGGTATCACTAAAGTACCTTATCACAACCCCCAGGTACTTAGAAACACTTACATCCGTGGAGTCATTGAGGAGGCTGAAACACTGGTCACCCACATCTGTGACCAACTTTTTCAGAAAGTATGGTGCTAGAACACCATTAATCATTTCTGTGCACTTTGTCCTTTGCATTTTCAAGTGGATAGCAGCAGTGGAGTCTGAGAAAGCAGCTCTACATGCTTCTCCAATGTGATCACATGCCAGCATGGTACAGTGGTCAGCGATAGCTAATGCCATGGTGGCCTCAGCCTTTTTTGCAGAATCCATTTTTTTAACCATAAATGGCAGCTTGTTTTGGGTGGAACTGTTATAAGGCTTTGCCTTTTGAGTATGTTTTTGAGTTGTCATGTGGTTTTTAACACCACTAAGTTTGGGGTTAAAATACAGGCAGTATGCCCGTGTATCATCTCCAATAAACAGCTTCAACCAGCCTTTGAAATCAGGGTTTGATTCCCACTCCTTTCTGTATTTTTGAGTGTACAGTTTATACTGAGACATGATGAGCTAGCCAGCTAGATGTTTAGCTTGTCACAGAGAGGCACACACACAGTGGACAAGTTGAGTAAGTGACTGAGGCTGTGTGAGTCAAATGCAGTGAATTATTTATGTGCAGTGATTTATTTTAGACAAAGAACATTTTACATTTACATCCCGCCCTGAATGTAAGCTAGGGCGGGATCAGCCTGCTCTGACTGCAGCTGGAAGGGACTGCTACTGCTATACTGACAGTACCTGCATCAGTACCTGTATCATGTGCCACTGCTGGGGGGTGGAAAGCAGTGGATCAAACCATTGTGAGGCAAAGCGGGGGGGGGGGTCGCAACTTAAAATAGAGCTATTAAGTGTCTATAATCAGCATAAGTGCTTTCATTGCATATTATTAATATTATTGAAATTACAGTTATATTGGGCGGGGCAAATCATAATTTTAACAGGATGGGGGGTCCCCCCTAAGATTTCCCCCATGGATATAGGACTTGTTTTTCTGTGGCTATAGATACTTTTGTACCTGTTTCCTCCAGCATCTTCACAAGGTCCTTTGCTGTTGTTCTGGGATTTATTTGCCCTTTTCCACCAAAGTACGTTCATCTCTAGGAGACAGAACGCCACTCCTTCCTGAGCGGTAGGACGGCTGCGTGGTCCCATGGTGTTTATACTTGCATACTATTGTTTGTACAGATAAAAGTGGTACCTTCAGGCATTTGGAAATTGCTCCCAAGGATGAACCAGACTTGTAGACTTCTACAAAAGAAATTCTGAGGTCTTGGCTGATTTCTTTTGATTTTCCCATGATGTCAAGCAAAGAGGTACTGAGTTTGAAGATAGGCCTTGAAATACATCCACAGATACGCCTATCAGAAGCTTCTAAAGCCATGACATCATTTTATGGAATTTTCCAAGCTGTTTAAAGGCACAGTCAACTTAGTGTATGTAAACTTCTGACCCACTGGAATTGTGATACAGTGAATTATAAGTGAAATAATCTGTCTGTAAACAATTGTTGGAAAAATTACTTGTGTCATGCACAAAGTAGATGTCCTAACCGACTTGCCAAAACTATAGTTTGCTAACAAGAAATTTGTGGAGTGGTTGAATTTTTTTTTAAATTACTCCAACCTAAGTGTATGTAAACTTCCGACTTCAACTGTATGTGAGTTTCCTGTCCTCTCTGAGGTCACCAAATGAAACACACTCGTCATACCCTTAGGTGTCAACGGACCATTCCTACCTTCTCACAAGTGGACATTTTGTTTCAAATTCCCATTTCGGGGATTTAGGAATTCACCACATGAAATCCTTTGTTCTCTCTGTGTCTATCTTTCTGCATGGCCAGGGGGAGAGAGTCTCCGCCAGGAATTTACGACCGGAGATAACAGAACCCGGGTGCAGGGGAGAGTGGGAAACCATGATCTATACCCAGAAAGGACCACGTCATGACGTGACCCTCAGAGCTGGAATCTGCGGCTAAAACGCCCATCCCTTATCCCTCATCCACAATGGCCTAGCAAGCCACAAGCCTACTAAAAGGTACTAACTAGGTGCTAACATTGCCCCTAGTGCATGGTATAGTTTCCACATTTCGCCAGATCCAACCGTAATCTGGTACCTTCAGAATCGGCACCTCCTGCCATTTCCATAAGACTCAGTATAGGTTAGAATTGGTTCTCTTTACTTCTAATCGACTGGACTTTGTTAAAAGAGAAGTGAGTGAAGAGGCTTCAGGTTCTAGTATGCTGGCATAAAAACAGAGCTTTTCCTAACTTCCATCAGAGGGCGATGTTACCTCATTCATCACATTGATGTGTCCAGGCTACAAAGTGTAATGTGATGATATGTGGGGGCATTGGTCTGACCTACTGGATCAACCTCAGAAAAGGCATTTGAAGAAGAGTGGAAATCTTGAACTTTTTCATATTTATTCACATTCAAATGAGTCACTCAAGAGATTCTCCAACAGAAACAGAAACGTATACAGTATCTCTGACATACCCCATTCAAACATGGGTTATCTTGAATATCAACAACTATCCTACAGTATAATGGAGAATAGATCAATCATCCAATAAGTCTATTTGTTGCTGATTCTTCATGTTATCAGCAGAAAACATACAGCAACAGCAAGAGCTACTGTCACAGGTGTGTGTAGTTGGACTCAACTCAACTCAAAATGCCATAGTCAACCTTATTCTGATCACAAATCATATAGCCACTGTTTACAAAAGAAGACTTTCAGAAACATACAACTTGTGGAGTGTAAACAAGTAATTGCTTTAAAAGTCTGGTTCCACATCATCTCTATAGGGAGGCTTAAGACTAAAGCAACTCCTATATCCGGTTGGACATGATTCTAGTGTTAAGTCTCCTGAAGAAAGATTTGGTTTTGGACAGCTTGTACTTCTTCCGGTTCTTAGTCTTTTTGTGATAGACCCCATTCCAGTGGTCCTCCTCCTCGTCCCCCACCCACGGTCCCCACGCGCCATCGTTCAGGTCTGGGTCGCCCCTGGGGTCCTCAGAGGGGTACCGCACCGGGACCGAAGTCCGGTTGTAGAACACCAACCGCGCCAGGAGCTCTTTGACCACGTCTGGTCGCTGCTCGGCCAGGTCATAGCGTTCGTACGGGTCTCCACTGATGTTAAAGAGCCATACTGACTTCTTAGGTTCCAGGTGGCGTTCCAGGTTCCACCAGCCATCGGGAAAGCCAGGGAGCATCTGGGGCGGGGTCCAGTCTCCGTATCCGGGGTCCCCGGTCAGGAGCTTCCAGTCGCCTGCGCGGATGGAGGCCTGGATGGCTGTGTTCCAGATGCCATAGCCACTCTGCAGGGAGCCGCTCCGGGCCGGGTTGTAGAGAGGGTCGATGTTATGGAGGATCTCCAGTCGGGGGGACTCCTTCTCCTCACTGATGGCCCCCCACATGTCATACCCATCTAGCCCCTCGGTCTGTGACGCGTTTCCCCCAGCCAACCCAACCAGCGTGGGGTACCAGTCAGTGATGTGCACCAGGGCCTTGCTCACCCTCCTCTTGCGCCTCAGCAGGGGGCTGTGGACGAAGCCCAGCCCCCTCACGCCCCCCTCCCAGTAGGTGCCCTTACGCCCCCTCAGAGGCCAGTTGCTACCCCCGGAGAAGGGCTGGCCTCCGTTGTCAGTGGAGAATATGATGACACTGTTCTGGTAGTAGCCATACTTACGAAGGGCATAGGTCACATTCCTCACCGCTTCGTCTACAGCCGACACCATGGCTGCATATTTCCTCCTGGCCACGTTGCCCAGGCTGCGGTATGGGTAGATGTATTCCCGCGGGGACTGGAGGGGTGTGTGCACCGCCTGGAAGGAGAGGTATATAAACAGAGGCTGTGCCTGAGGGTCGTGGGCAGCTAAGATCTTCCTCACCCTCTGGGTGTACAGATGGGTGGAGTACTTTCCCCCCTGACCCCATGCCACCGTCTCCCCCTCGTGGAGGTCAAAACCACACATCCCTGGGCCGTCACATGACTTGTAGGTGTAGTAATCCACGCTGCCTGTCAAAGAACCGAAGTAGGAGTCAAAGCCTCGGCGGGTGGGCAGGCACTCCTTCTTGTAAAAGCCCAGGTGCCACTTGCCTACCATATGGGTGGAGTAGCCAGCCTCCTGCAGTCTCTGGGGAAGGGTGACCTGGTCAAAGGGAAGGCAGTTGGGCTGACGGGGTCGGATGATGGAGTGCTGCAGGCCAGTGTGGATCTGGTACCTGGGCAGAGGGACACAAAGGCATAAAATGTCTGATCACTCAAGTAATTGACTAACAATGAAAGTAGCCTAATACCCTGACTACACCGCTCGCGTTGCGAAATGAATTTAGAAATCTGTTATTCAATTATTGCACCCACACGGCTGGCGTGCGCCAATGAGCGTCTGCGTTGCCAAGGGCTAAAATAGAAGTCAGTTCTATTTGTGACACAGATCGCGCTGCAAGTCCTGCCTCTTCCATCTCCTCATTGGTTTATAGAAGCAGGTACCAACGTGCCATCTCCTCATTAGTTATACCCACGTGGGTGACTGAAAGACGAACAAGGTCGGTAGAGGTCATGCACCTAATTTATGAATGTTGCCAATTGCAATATAAAGTCCAGAGAAGAAAAAGCCTGGAAGGAGGAGAGAGGACTAGAAACGATTCGGTTGACCGTTTTATGTGTGGATTAATTGTCGGAGTAGAGGACCTTGCGCATTTCAGGTAAAATAACAACTCAATGTTTATATCCCAGGACAAATTAGCTAGCAACAGCAAGCTAGCTAAATGGGACAAATTAGCTAGCAAGTGCAAGCTAGCAAACTAATTTCCAAAAATGTTTAATGCTTTTCGACCTGTCCCCAAATTAATGTAATTTGTTCAGAGTTTGTTTTAATATTTTAACCTGCGTGTCGTGATCGTGTTTGGTATGGGGGGAGAAAATACATTTATGCATGATGGCGTACGCGAGCCGGTTTGGGTTCTGTGTAATCAATGTATCAACTTTGAATGATCAAAAAGTTGAAAAACAGACCGATATATGGATCAACCAACACTGAATTTTAGGATCCAGTGGCATCATTAGGCCTGGAATTCTGGGGCTTCAGCCCTGGATGTTTTTGGTCCAGCCCTTTTTTGGTGGTCAAAAAATATACAAAAAATATATTGCTCAGTTGTGCACCAGGGCCTCCCACTCCTCTTTCTATTCTGGTTAGAGCCAGTTTGCGCTGTTCTGTGAAGAGAGTAGTATACAACATTGTACGAGATCTTCAGTTTCTTAGCAATTTCTCACATGGAATAGCCTTAATTTCTCAGAACAAGAATAGACGGACGAGTTTCAGAAGAAAGTTCCTTGTTTCTGACCATTTTTAGCCTGTAATCGAACCCACAAATGCTGATGCTCCAGATGCTCAACTCGTCTGAAGAAGGTCAGTTTTATTGCTTCTTTAATCAGCACAAAAGTTTTCAGCTGTGCTAACATAATTGCAAAAGGGTTTTCTAATGACCAATTAGCCTTTTAAAATTATAAACTTGGATTAGCTAACACAACGTGCCATTGGAACACAGGAGTGATGGTTGCTGATAATGGGCCTCTGTACGCCTATGTAGATATTCCATTAAAAATCAGCCGTTTCCAGCTACAATAGTCATTTACAACATTAACAATGTCTACACTGTGTTTCTGATCAATTTGATGTTATTTTAATGGACAAACAAAATTATTTTCTTTCAGAAACATGGACATTTCTAAGTGACCCCAAACATTTGAACGGTAATGTATGTGTTCCAGAGTAGAGAGACCCAGCATAGCTACTGCAATTGAGTACTGGCAGTGTCTGCTGTGGCAGGTGGGAAGGTGTAATCTATCTGAAAAATATAGAATCTCTCAATGTTCTAATCTCTCAATGTTCATGTCAAAGCGCACCAAATTCATGAATTTAGTTGAAATTCCTTGTTTGTTTGCCCGGACCCCCCTTACTGGCTTTGGGCTAAGCCACCAATGTCTTCAAATCGTTTAAAACGTCCCTGACAGGATCCATCTATTCATCCATTACTATTGAGGCTACTCGGTATTGGTTACTCCACATTATTCCAACTATAGGGAAAAGATCCTACAGATAAAATACAACAATGCTTAGAAAAAAAGACATAGAGAAAAACATCTGTCTGAATACATCATGAATTAGTTGACTACAAAAGAACAACTCTCTAGGCTACTTCAGATCTGGCGATAAAAGATGCACTTACCTGCCGGTGATCAGCTGACTGCGAGATGGCGTGCATATGGGCTGTATGTAGTAGTTCTCCAGCTTCACTCCATCCGCGGCCAGTTTATCCAGCGTCGGTGTCTGGATGTCGGAGCCGTGGTAACCGATATCGTTGAATCCCTGGTCGTCCGTCATGATGAAGATGATGTGAGGGGGATGCGGTACCGGCGACCGGTCTCGGAAGTTCGGAACTGACTCGCTCTCCACCTGGTTCGGACTCATTAAGTCCCACGACAGGTAGCCGAGACTGAGCAAACTGACCACGGAGAATCCGGTTAGAGCTGACACTGCCATGGTAACTGCGCGCCTTTAAATGTTTAGGCAATCTATAAGTGAAAATATATACCTAATTCGTTGTATAACGTTGTTATAAACGAGAAAAGCATGTTAAAACGATAGGTACAGTATCCCTCTAGCAAAAGTAGACTACACTTTATAGCCTGCACCTAGCGAACAGGTTTGATCTCTCCTCGCGCTATGATGATGATGTCCACGAACCTTGTGCGTAATGATCAGAGATATATACTACCTACATACCTTTTGCTGACGTGTCTTAAAATGTTGTTTAAGACTCCTTACAAAACATTCCTCTTTCCACAGTGGTAGTATTAACCCCACCCGAATGAGTTTGCCCTGGCTCATTAAAATAACCCACTATTCACAGACCAACACAACATCTTTTGGATGTCTTTTTTTGGTCATTTTTTGTTTATTTAAACGTCCACGGACGTTGATTTTTTTTTTGTACAGACCGGCTTTGATTTTGCCCAAACATAGATGTCTATCTTTGGTTCAGATTTGGTCGGTCTAGACCAGCCTTGATTTGGGCCAAACATGGAAGTCTATGACTGGTCTGGACCAAAACAATTATTTTGAAATTTTTCAATAAATGTGCATTCTTTCAGCTACTTTTAAGTTAATACCTGCTGCAGTCAACTTGTGCTATACATTAGGAGATAAAGCAGATTGTAGGCTCAGCCCTAATTTATGTGCTCTTTGTTACCTGGAGTTGCATGGCAAATGGTCAAGGAAGACAAGGAATGGAACGAAGGACAAATGCCCAAGGACTAGTCAGCCCTTCCCCATCTGAAGGGCCAAAATGTACAGTATTCAGAGGACTGACTATACAATGTGATAGATACCAAACATGGATACTATAGTATTATTCTATCTTAAAAATGTGTTCTTAACTGACTTGCCTAGTTAAATGAAGGTAAACATTTTTTTTTAAATCAGATAAATCTGATGCTATCTGTATGAATGTATTATCTCAGTGGTAACTTGTACTCTGATTTACCCTATGCAAAAAGGTTTTATGGTCTTCTTAGGAATTCTGTCTCATTCACATTGGTCCCATCCCCCACACAAGCCTTTTACATGCTGTGACCCCCTCTGGAGATTGGGCCTTGGTGGTCAGGTTACACTGGAAACTTGGTATCGTTTGATTGGTCAAGGGTGGTTGGTTTTAGGTTATGCCTTCAGATGTTCTAAATGGAATTAAATGGCTTTGTTCTTTCTCCTGTATCCAGTCCATGGAGGAAGGTTGTATGTTCAATTCTCATGTCCTAGGCGTCTGGCTCCGTATGCATCTCTTTGTTCGTGCTTTGTCTTCTAAGTTAACCTTAGGATCTACACTGAACAAATATATAAACGCAACATGCAACAATTTCAAAGATTTTACTGAGTTACAGTTCATATAAGGAAATCAGTCAATTTAAATAAATTCATTAGGCCCTAATCTATGGATTTCACATGACTGGGGATACAGATTTGCTTCTGTTGGTCACAGATACCTTAAAAAAATGTGTGACATAGATCAGAAAAACAGTCAGAGTCTGGTGTGACCATTATTTGCCTTGCGCAGCGCAACACATATCCTTCTCATAAAGTTGATCAGGCTGTTGATTGTGGCCTGTGGAATGTTGTCCCACTCCTCTTCAATGGTTGTGCGAAGTTGCTGGATATTGGCAGGAACTGGAACGTGCTATCGTACACGTCGATCCCGAGCATCCTAAATATGTTCTACGGGTGACATGTCTGGTGAGTATGCAGGTCATAGAACTGGGACATTTTCAGCTCCCAGGAATTGTGTACAGATCCTTGCGACATGGGGCAATGCATTATCATGCTGAAACATGATATGAGGTGATGGCAGTGGATGAATGGCCCGACAATGGGCCTCGGGATCTCGTCACGGTATCTCTGCATTCAAATTGCCATCGATAAAATGCAATTGTGTTCATTGTCCATAGCTTATGATTGGTCTGCTGTTGTGAGGCCGGTTGGACGTTCTGCCAAATTTTCGAAAACGATGTTGGAGGTGGCTTATGGTAGAGAAATTAACATCAAATTCTCGGCCATTAGAATGTCACATGCACTGAAAGACAGGTGTAGACTTCACCGTAAAATGCTTACTTACGAGCCCTTTTCCAACAATGCTAAGTTAAAAAAGTAAGAAAAGTAAAATAAATAAACAAGGAAATAGTAACATGTTAAAATAACAATAACGAGACTATATACAAGGATTACTGTTACTGAGTCAATGTGCAGGGGTACGAGGCAGTTGAGATAATTGAGGTAATATACTGCATGTAGATGTACTGTATGTAGGGGTAGAAGTGACTAGGCAATCAGGATATAATAAACAGAGTAGCAGTAGCTAATGTGAAAAGTGTGAGTGTGTACGTGTGGTGTCAATATGCAGTTGTGTGTGTGTGTGTTTTGTGTGTGAGCCTATGTTGTGTGTGTGTGTGTGTGTGTGTGTGTGGGAGTGTCAGTGTAGTATATGTGTGTGTGGGTAGAGTCCAGTGAGTGTGCAAAGAGCCGGTGTAAAAGAGTCCATGCAAATAAAAAAGGGGTCAACGCAAATAGTCAGGGTGGCCATGTTGTTCAGGAGCCTTTCAGGCTGGCCATGTTGTTCAGGAGCCTTTCAGGCTGGCCATGTTGTTCAGGAGCTGTTCAGGAGCCTTTCGGTCCTAGACTTGGCGCTCCGGTACAGCTTGCGGTGCGGTAGCAGAAAGAACAGTCTATGACTTTGGTGGCTGGAGTCTGACAATTTTTAGGGCCTTCCTCTGACACCGCCTGGTATATAGGTCCTGGATAGCAGGGAGCTCTGCCCCATGATGTACTGGGCCGTACACACTACTCTCTGTATCGCCTTACAGTCGGATGCCAAGCAGTTGCCATACCAAACGGTGATGCAGCCAGTCAAGATGCTCTCAATGGTGCAGCTGTATAACGTTTTGAGGAACTGAGGGCCCACGCCAAATATTTTCAGCCTATTGAAGGGGAAGAGGAATTTTTATTTATTTATTTTTATATAACCAGGCAAATCAGTTAAGAACAAATTCTTATTTGCAATGACGGCTTACCCCGGCCAAACCCTAACCCGGATGACGCTGGGCCAAATATGCGTCGCCCTATTGGCTCCCAATCAAGGCCGGTTGTGATACAGCCTGGAATCAAATCAGGGTTTGTAGTGACACCTCAAGCACTGAGATGCAGTGCCTTAGAACACTGCGCCACTTGGGAGCCCACTCATTGTCCTGTTGGAAGGTGAACCTACACCCCATTCTGAGGTCCTGAGCTCTCTGGAGCAGGTTTTCATCAATAATATTTCCCTCGATCCAGTCTCCCAGTCCCTGCCACTGAAAAACATCCCCACACCATGATACTGCCACCACCCTGCTTCACGGTAGGGATGGTGCCACGTTTCCTCCAGACATGACTCTTGGCATTCAGGCCAAGGAGTTCAATCTTGGTTTCATCAGACCAGAGAATCTTCTTTCTCAAGGTCTAAGGATCCTTTAGGTGCTTTTTGGTCAACTCCAAGCAGGCTGTCATGTGCCTTTTACTGAGGAGTAGTTTCCATTTCACCACTCTACCATAAGATCCTGATTGGTGGAGTGCTGCAGAGATGGCTGTCCTTGCTGCAGAGAAGGTACTCCCATCTCCACAGAAGAACTCTGGAGCTCTGTCAGAGTGTCCATTGGGTTCTTGGTCACCTCCCTGACCAAGGCCATTCTCCCTCAATTGCTCAGTTTGGAAGGGCAGCCAGCTCTAGGAAGAGTCTTTGTGGTCCAATCAATTGAATTTACCACAGGTGGACTCCAATCAAGTTGTAAAAACATATCAAGGATGATCAAGGAAACAGGATGCACCAGAGGTCAATTTTGAATCTCATAGCAAAGGGTCTGAACACTTATGTAAATAAGGTATTTCTGTTTAGATTTTTTTTATACATTTGCAAACATTCTAAAAACCTGTTTTCGCTTTGTCATTATGGTATATTCTGCATAGATTGATGAGGATTTACATATTTAAATCCATTTTAGAATAAGGCTGTAACGTTACAAAATGCAGAAGAAGTCAAGGGGTCTGAATGCTTTCTGAATGCACTGTAATTCTGTAGTGATTCATGTGTATGAATTCATGTAAAAAATTAAGTCTAATATTTTCTCTGAATTATAGACACAGTCTAAGAATCCCAAACACTAGGAAAACATGATATGGGCCCGGGGGGTTCTTGGGGAGCTGTGATTAGGCTGGGGCCCCTAAACCCACGACACAATCACAGACAGTGTTCCCCACTCAGCTCCGCTCACAGACCCTCTTTCATTATCCCTGCTATTTTACGAGGGCTGCAGAGCTGGGGGAGAAAGAGCAAGACTCACAGATCCAGAGTACATACAGCCGACCTGATAACATCTCCTACCAGGCTTCTGAAAGAGCCACTTACAAATCACAGACACCCATCCTGCAGGAAAACTTGGAAACTGGAGTTCTGATCTGTGGTCACTTCACCAGTTCAATAGGTTTGAAGGGGATTTTACAGAGTTCCATTCACTGAGAGAGCAACTGTTGTGCAGCTCACAGACTAACGGGTATAGTAGACACCGACAGAGGGTTAGATGGGTGAAAATATTAGTTTAATTGTAAGCTCTTTCATATATTGTGATATGTGGTCCAATCACTTGTTCCAATCAGACTAAGGCCCACAAATGCACAGCAGAACCTCAAATGATAACAGGTCAAAGAGGTCAACATATTTAAGAAAATCAAAACCTATTTTTGAGTTTGGCAGTGTAGATGTTGATAGTGGTTTAAAGAGAGAAATGCAGGCACGTTGGCCAATGGTTAGCCCAGGGGACGTGTAAGACCGCCTTAAAGGGAATGAAATTGAAGCGCGGGAAGTTTACTTAGCAGAAAATACATTTTACTCTGCAGTCAGGGCTGGCCTGGTCTGAGGGTGAGTTTAAGGCAGGTCAAAGCAGAAGAGAGTGAGAGAGAAAAAGGAGAGAGGTGTACCTGAGGTGTACGTTTCCTTGTTTATTTATGTATAACTTTCCTAGAGGGACTGGGAGAGGCTTGGAATGCCGGTAAAGAGGGTCATCTTAGCGAACCGCAGAACCAAAGACCTGCTACCAAATCAGAATCTATACAGGCATCAGCGGAACGAGAGAGGACATTGACACAGTACATTTCATCTTTTAAATGTCATTGTACATTTTGCTGTAACTGAAAGTGAAAGAGTGGGCTCAGATACATAGAATAATACAGAAAGAAAGAGAGAGAGAGACAGATAAATGGAGAATGTGTTTGTCTCTGTGGGATCACTGTGGAGGGTTTGAAGATGTGGGGGTTCACACTGTGATACAGCAACACTGCCATCTATTTCCTGTGTTTGAGGGGTGCAAAATCCAGTTGTTACTGAAATATTGCTGGATTGATGACTTACATTTTGTTCTGGTGACCCTTTACCACTCTTGTGCTGTGTTTTAATGGTAGAGGTTCTTACACGTCCCCTGGGCTAACCATTGGCTGACGTGCCCACATTTCTCTCTTCAAACCACTATCAACATCTACATTGCCAAACTCAAAAATATTTTTTTCTTCAAAAAGGTTGAACTCTTTCAACTGTTATCACTTCAGGTTATGCTGTGCATTTGTGGGCCATAGTCTGATTGGAACAAGTGATTGGACCACATATCACGATATACTGTATGATAGAGCTTACAATAGTCAAACTAACCTTTTCACACATCTAACTCTCCGTCAGAATAGCCTCAATTCGTCGGTGAATGGACTCTACAAGGTGTCGATAGCGTTCCACAGGGATGCTGGCCCATGTTGACTCCAATGCTTCCCATGGTTGTGTCAAGTTGGCTGGATGTCCTTTGGGTGGTGGACCATTCTTGACACGCATGGGAAACTGTTGAGTGTGACACAAACTGGTGTGCCTGGCACCTACTACCATACACCGTTCAAAGCCCCTTAAATATTTTGTCTTGCCCATTCATGGCACACATATACAATCCATGTATCAATCCATGTCTCAGTTGTCTCAAGGCTTAAAAATCCTTATTTAACCAGTCTCCTCCCCTTCATCTACACTGACTGAAGTGGATTTAACAAGTGACATCAATAAGGGATCATAGCTTTCACCTTGATACTCCTGGTGAGTCTATGTCATGGAAAGAGTAGGTGTCCTTAATGTTTTCTTTACTCAGTGTATATGCAAATGAGGCACATACAATTTTCTTTATTTTATCACAAGGTATTTTTTTTAAAGACCTGATATAGTAAGAAAACGTATGTATGAGAGCATCATAAGAAAAACGTGTGAAATTGTACAATAAATTGAATGCCTGAATTCCCACCAAAATACCTGAACTCCATTCATTATTAGTTCGTGCCAGTACAATGTTTTATGTGCTATTATTCAGTCAATATCTGGTGGGTTGAAGTATCCTCATCCATTGTACAACTGTTGCATTTATTAGAATTGCTTTCAAATCTTTTAACAATTTTGATGAACGTTCCTACTGTAATATGCCAGGAAAATGATCCGCTCCTCATGCTAAAACAATATCACACCAGCAACGCACGCACGCACGCACACACTGAGGGAGCTGTGGAATGCTCTGAGAGTAAACACCAACATCACCAGAATCAACATTAGTCCTCAAACCCCCTAACCCCAGCCACAACCCCACCCAAAGACAACTGAGGCCCAAAGAGCCAGGGTGAGGATGAGGAGGAGATGTCAGGGTTGACATCATGATGAAGGCTGATGAAGGCCTTTAAAAAACATCTAACTGCCAACAATAATTCCACTGATAATTCTACCATATTAGTCAAAACGAAGAGTTACTATGTTTGAGGACAGTATGACAGATACCTTACAATGCCCGCGAAAACAACTTTACTCGACCCCAGACACTTGAGTAATTAGAGTATCTGGTTTCTGAGAGGTATTTTTGTGTGTTTGTTTGCTATATTTTCATCCTGTCAAACTGTGTTCTTACACAATATCGAAATATGAGAGACAAATATAGAGGTTCAAAAATAATACTTGCAAACAACAGGCATGTAGGCTACCACATATAGCATGATTCATGTCAGTAGATAGGTTTCCATCCAATTGGCGACTTTCATGTGATTATTCAAAAATGGGCATAATGAAAATATGCACATTTTCCCAGCAGTGGTGTGTTTCCACCAAACTTGTAACGTCTGCTTCCAACTCACAACCTCAAACAAGTAGATCCCCTAAACGCAGCTCACTTTCCAGCCCAATTTCCAACTCGCACCCTCAAACACCTAGATCCCCTGAACGCAGCTCACTCTCCAGATCCCAATCACCTGAATTCTATTCACCTGTTCACACACCTGTATGTCATTATCACACACTATTTAGTTCAGTTCTTTGCACCCCATCACTATGAGTTTTTTTTTTTTTTTTTGAGATACACATCTTTCTGAGCACTGGGTTTCCTGTGGTGTACTCCTCCTGTGTATGATAGTTTTTGCCTGCCTCACTAATGACGTCTTTTGTCTATTCCCTGCCTGTACCTTAGCTTATCGAATTTCCTGTTGTTTACCTATTGCCTGATCTCATGTACTATGTTACTAGCCTTTTCCCTGCCTGTACTGTTGTCCTTTTCGACCCCCTGTGCATGACCTTCTGCCTGCCCCTGCCCCTGGACCCAGCTACCTGCCGCCTCCTGTTGTCCTTTCCAATAAACACCTGCTGTGCCCTGCGCTTGAAACCAACTCTCTGCCTCCCTCGTGTTCATTACAAAACTGACTTGTTGCGGATAAATAGCAGTGCATATTGACGTAGTGCACTTAAAAGGTACTTTTTCCGCTGAAGTTATCTAAAGTTAAATGTGCTCCCATCACATTTTCAACTCTACCGATGGTTTTGTCACTATGTTGCATTAAATAGAAAATGTATCTACTCTGGTCTTGGAACTAGCGCTCAAGCCAATAGCTTGCAGATACAGTGCGGGTATGTTAGCCTACATTGTGAGATTATTATTTTAATTGTCAAACGACAGCCACGCATCGATCATAATGTCACCAAAATAAGACCCTCAATATTTATTGGAAAGGAGCATCCAGCTCATCACTGTGCACTTTCACCACCCTGTGACGTTCATCATAATTTATTTAATCTGCAACTCCTGTAGCGGGCCGGGCGTGCGGCTGGCATCCGGGTTGGATGCGCTGCTGTGTTAAGAAGCAGTGCGGCTTGGTTGGGTTGTGTATCGGAGGACGCATGACTTTCAACCTTCGTCTCTCCCAGAGCCCGTACGGGAATTGTAGCAATGAGGCAAGATAGTAGCTACTAAAACAATTGGATACCACGATATTGGGGAGAAAAAGGGGTAAAAATTTGTTTTAAAAAACAAAAAAGTCTCTTTAACCTTTACAAAGTCAACTTGCTACTGCAAATTACCGTCTACAGTGCATTCGGTAAGTATTCGGACCCCTTGACTATTTCCACATGGTGTTACATGGTGTTACCTTATTCTAAAATTTATTAAATATATCAATCGAATTTTTGCAAATGTATAAAAAATACAAAACTGAAATATGTTTACTTAAGTATTCAGACTCTTGTACTGTGTACTTTGTTGAAGCACCTTTGGCAGTGATTACAGCCTTTGAGTATTCTTGGGTATGACGCTACAAGCTTGGTACACCTGTATTTGGGGAGCTCTGTCAGGTTGGATGGGGAGCGTCGCTGCACTGCTATTTTCAGGTCTCTCCAGAGATGATCGATCAGGTT
Source organism: Oncorhynchus nerka (assembly GCF_034236695.1). Classification (NCBI taxonomy): domain Eukaryota; kingdom Metazoa; phylum Chordata; class Actinopteri; order Salmoniformes; family Salmonidae; genus Oncorhynchus; species Oncorhynchus nerka. Next base: position 50,085,866 of record NC_088401.1, read on the forward strand.
CAAGTCCAGGCTCATTCAGAGGCTTGTCCCGAAGCCACTCCTGCATCGTCTAGGCTGTGTGCTTAGGGTTGTTGTCCTGTTGGAAGGTGAACCTTTGCCCTAGTCTGAGGTCCTGAGCACACTGGAGCAGGTTTTCATCAAGGATCTCTCTGTACTTTGCTCTGTTTATCTTTCCCTCAATATTGAATAGTGATGCACCGATATTAAATTTTTGGCCGATACCGATATCTGATATTTTCCTTGCCAAAAAATATGGTAACGATAACCGATTTATAAAAGAAAATTGCGGCCATTTGAGCATTCTAGTACAGTTTAATAGTTAACACACGCACACATGGACGCAGCGGTCTAAGGCACGGCATCTCAGTGTAAGAGGCGTCACTACAATCCCTGGTTCGAATCCAGGCTGTATCACATCCGGCCGTGATTGGGAGTCCCATAGGGCGGCGCACAATTGGCCCAGCATTGTCCGGGGTAGGCCATCATTGTAAATACGATTTTTATTCTTAACTGACTTACCTAGTTAAGTAAAGGTTACACACACACCACACTGACCAAAAAGTTATTTTGTTGGCATTTACGTATGTCCCCATTACCAGTAAAACATCATCAAAACCTATTTCTTTCACTTACTTGCTGTGCTGTTTCGTTATTCATTTGTTCAGTCATTTCATTCTTAACCAGGATTCCATCGTACATTTCATCATACACTGTGTCCCTTTCTATCTTGTTCAGCTGTGTATGTAACATTTCACATAAACCCTGTTTCTTGTCTGCATCCTTGTACATAGCATCGAGCATGGTGGTGACACAGTAAAGAGAGAATAGCACCGAATCGCTTGTTCACAGCCCGTGTCAGCAGTTTTGTTGAGCAGGCTTTTCAATCCCATGACAGAGGGTATCACGTCTGATGCGGGCGCAGTTGATCTTATTTCTTGAGTCAGTTGTTCGAATGGAGCTAGCTAGTGTGTTCATGTTTCCAAGTTTCAAACATGTTCTCAAATGCCATTGAAATGGCAGCAGCGGTATGGCTTTCTTTAGTACGAAATCCTCGACGACCCACTGTGTTGTCAGACTCAGCATGCTCATGGGGCTGATATCGCTGGTCCAAATGTCAGTCGTGAAGCTAATAGCAGTGACGCTATTGCTGTGTAACTCCGGTAGGGCAACATCTGAAAAAAAGCGCACTTGGTAGTGTGTACCGGTGCACAACCAGTCGGCGAAAGCCAACATCACCTATGACAGAGAACGGTTGATTGGCAAGGGCAATTAATTCCACTATCTTGGAGTTAATGGATTTCGCCTTTGAGTTGTCTCGCTGAAATGTTCTTACTCTTTCAAATGACTGCTCGACTTGTTGACTGCTCGAGCCACACAGCAGACATTGTGGGCTAGGTTAGGAATGCTGTGTTACACTTGTAACACACTTGTAAATTGTATGTTGTGTCATTACATCATGTACCTACGTTATATAGATATGCACGTCAGCTTTGACATCGGTTTTGCACATCGGTGTTAAACTAGACATCGGGCTGATGTTGGCATTTTTAAGATAATATTTTTTTATTATTATTATTTTTTTCACCTTTATTTAACCAGGTAGGCTAGTTGAGAACAAGTTCTCATTTGCAACTGCGACCTGGCCAAGATAAAGCATAGCAGTGTGAACAGACAACACAGAGTTACACATGGAGTAAACAATAAACAATAAACAAGTCAATAACATAGTTGGGAAAAAAAGAATCTATATACATTGTGTGCAAAAGGTATGAGGAGGTAGGCAATAAATAGGCCATAGGAGTGAATAATTACAATTTATCAGATTAACACTGGAGTGATAAATGATTAGATGAACATGTTGCAGGTAGAGATACTGGTGTGCAAAAGAGCAGAAAAGTAAATCAAATAAAAACAGTATGGGGATGAGGTAGGTAAATTGGATGGGCTATATACCGATGGACTATGTACAGCTGCAGCGATCGGTTAGCTGCTCAGATAGCAGATGTTTAAAGTTGGTGAGGGAGATAAAAGTCAATATCATCCGATTCCGATATGTTCACAGATATATTGTGCATCCCTAATCCTGACTAGTCTCCCAGTCCTTGTTTCTCATGGTCTGAGAGTCTTTAGGTGCCTTTTGGAAAACTCCAAGCGGGTTGTCATGTGCCTTTTACTGAGGTGTGACTTCCGTCCAGCCACTCTACCATAAAGGCCAGATTGATGGAGTGCTGCAGAGATGGCTGGCTTCTGGGTTGCTTAGTTTGGCAGGGCAGCCAGCTCTAGGAAGAGTCTTTGTGGTTCCAAACTTCTTCCATTTAACAATAGGGCAGTGTCCGGGTTTGTCTGGGGTAAGCAGTCATTGTAAATAAGAATTTGTTCTTAACTGACTTACCTAGTTAAATAAAGGTAAAAAAAAAAAAAATGTTGGAGGCCACTGTGTTCTTGTGGACCTTCAATGCTGCAGTCATTCTTTTGGCACCCTTCCCCACATCTGTGCCTCTTAGCAATCCTGTCTCTGAGCTCTACAGACAATTCCTTACGCCTCATGGCTTGGTTTTTGCTTTGACATGCACTGTCAACTGTGGGACCATATAAACAGGTGTGTGCCTTTCCCAATCAAATGAATTTACCACAGGTGGACTCCAATCAAATTGTAGAAAACTTCTAGGAAACAGGATGCACCTGAGCAAAATTTCGAGCCACATAGGAAAGGGTCTGAATATTTATGTAAATAAGGTATTTCTTATTTTGTATAAATTATCAAAAATGTCTAAACCTGTTTTCACTTTGTTATTATGTGTAGATTGATAAAGAACTTTTTAAAATTTAATACAATTTAGAATAAGGCTGTAAGGTAACAAAATGTCAAGGGGTCTGAATACTTTAACGCACTGTACATTAATGGTGTCAGAAGTGGAATCTGAACCCACACCAAACACCGTACAGTATTCATCATGCACTTATTCCATCTCATCCACTTCATGTTTGTCTTGGTCTCTACAATTAGCAGACCAGTGTGAACCGCTTCGTTCAAAAATACGAGATTTTTAAAGATGGCCCCGAGATACTAACTAGACCAACACTTCAAAGCAGGGCCAAACAGCCAAGAGAAGGATTTACTACAGAAGTCTTTAAAAAACACTGTTTTATTGGTTTCAATGGGATATTGAGGATTAAGTGTATTATCAATAAAGACTAAATGAGTTACACCGTTTGACGTTAAAAATGGTTATTGATGTCATACACATTAAGAACTTCAACGTTTCACTTTTTATTTGTTTGTTTATTGGCACAACAACTTGTGTATTTCTGGAGTTAAATGAACAAGATCCTTTACATCTTTAACACAAAAAAATGAAAAGTTTCCCTTTGCTACTTCTAAATGAACAAAGGATATGAACGCAGAACCATGACCCTATTTTATTTAAAGGAGAACTCATGAATGGAAAATTCAAAAGTCTGAAACACTTTCTTGACACAAATCGACCCACCACAGTTAGTAACACACAGCTTGCTTTTGCCTACTCTGACAAAGGCCTGGAAGACATACTGCATTGACATTAATCTCTATCCCATTTTATCTGGTAACATTTTATTTTTTGACTCTGAGAGCAAATAAGGCGTAGTAAAAGACAACATGACCTTGTGTGGGTTGGTTTCTTAATGAGGACAGGAGTTTGAGATACGACGGACTCATCAAAGATCCTTTAGTTTACTGTTACCCGTCTCACACATATCCCTCCATCACTTTACTACCATTAGCAGTTTTCATTTCTTTACTTTCTAAGAAAACGTGGGGACATGAAAGGAAGTAATTCAATGAAAAGTTAGTAGTGAGCTGTTGTGCTCTGTGTTGGTAGCCACCAGATGTAGCGTTTGGCAGAGGGAGAGACGCTGTTATTAAATACAGCTGCGCCGAACACTACCCCCTTTCTAATCAACGCAGCACTGCCAGTAAACCTGCACATTGCTCTCTCTCTCTCGCTCTCTCTCTCTCTCTCTCTCTCTTTCCCCCTTTCAACCATTTTTCTTTCCTTATTGTTTTTGGAAGGTTCTGAGACGACTGGATAGAAGTTTGTTCTCTTCCTTTCTTCACTCCTACCTCCAGCCAAGTGTTTTTTTTGGATGATGTTTGTTATATGCATCTAAGTACTGTCACTTTGTCAGTCAGGCGACCTTGGATCCTGGCTGATACCTATTATGAAATGGTGTTAAGCAAGAAGAGATATCTTGTTGTCAACATTACTTTATCAAATGTGAACGAGGGAATGGACATGATTCAAATAAGGGAAAGTTAATCTCACTCTCTCTCTCCCTTTCTCCCTTCTGTGTCTTTCAAGCGCTATATATACACAAGTATGTGGACACCCCTTCAAATTAGTGGATTCGGCTATTTCAGCCACACCCCTTGCTGACAGGTGTATAAAATTGAGCTCACAGCTATATAATCTCAATTGACAAACACTGACAGTAGAATGGCCTTACTAAAGAGCTCAGTGACTTTCAACATCATAGGATGCCACCTTTCCAACAAGTCAGTTTGTCAAATTTCTGCCTGTTAGAGCTGCCCCGGTCAACTGTAAGTGCTGTTATTGTGAAGTGGAAACGTCTAGGAGCAACAACGGCTCAGCCGTGAAGTGGTAGGCCAAACAAGCTCACAGAACGGGGCCGCCGAGTGCTGAAGCGCGTAGTGCGTAAAAACGGTCTGTCGTAAGTTGTAACACTCACTACCAAGTTCCAAACTGCCTCTGGAAGCAACGTCAGCACAAGAACTGTTCGTCAAGAGCTTCATGAAATGGGTTTCCATGGCCGAGCAGCCGCACACAAGCCTAAGCTACAGGTTAATTACCTGTAGAAAGCAAGAGCGGTAGCCGGGACTTGAGTGGCTTGAATCTAGGAATGTGATGTATATTTACTTCCGTTAAACAGACGTCCATTTAGAAGGGTAACCTGAATGAACAAGCTCAGTCCCTCAGTGTGTTTCATACAATCACAGCAAGTGGGAACGCTCCCCCAGGTCTCCAGTCTCGTTCTGTGTCTACTACTCAGGAACTATGTGTAGGGGTGTCGAAGCAGCATAAAGCACTCTATATCACACACTATATGCACACACACCTAAATAAAATATTCCATTTCCAGTTTTACCACAATTAGTTCTTCTATAAAACTTTGATGGCCTAACCAATGAACATAGCGGAAATGGAAGCTGAGTTCGCATTGCAGTTCTCCATGACCAACCATTTAATCGCTCCATAACACGCGCGTGTTTGTGTGTGTTTGTGTGTGTGTGTGTGCGTGCGTGCAGGATAGGGTTGGAATGGAGAGGTGGTGAATTCAAGCTGGTTAAGACCTACTGTCAGGTTTGGCGCTGTATTTGGAATACACACTGCTTTCCATTTCTGGTTTCGCCTCCATCCTCCATGAATGGGTCTCTTTCAGCTCCCTGCTCCCACTGACCCCCTGCTTAAGCAATGCTCTCCCCCAGATTGACCCAAACAAAATGCACCACCACCACTGGCTTTCAGACTCACATCCAGGTGGTATGTTGGAACCCACCCCCTTTAGGTCCCACACCACAATGTTTCATCCCAACCCCACAACCACCCCCTAAACCCCACCCTCCACGCCGCTCCACCCATGGCCCACACCTTATCCAAACACACCTGCTCCAATCAGATCTGACCACATTGGCACATTTTGAAGAAGTTGTTTTTATTTGTGTATTTGATTTGTCTCAGGATGGTTGGTGGAGCATCTGATCTGGCGCTACCCGGTGGCCTGGCTGGCCCAGGGATGTTCTTCCTGTTATGATGCTTGGACCTGCTGACTCATAGATTCTCAGACCACAGGAGAAACATGACTGAAGCACATGAAGCCTTTCCTTCCTCTTTTCTTAGTGGAGATAAAGTTTGTCTCGCAGCGATTTACACATACTCTCTCACACACACACACACCTCGTCTCTTTCACACACACAAATTTACTAAGTGTGTGAAACAGCTTACATGTCCTCTTGGGCCACCATGAAGAACCAGGAGAAACCACAACACTAATATTCTAACTCTTAAAATATAAAGAACCCATGAAATCCAAGTCCACTACAACCTTGCAATTGCAGGTCTCTAAGCTATCAGAGAATTATCGAGTCCTTCTCAACCTCTACCGCTAAAACGCTGCACAGGTGAGATCAGTCCAAATCCCATGGTTCTGAGGGGAGTGGAGTGCTCTAAAGTCAGCCAGTCTTCAGATGTGTGTTTTGATTTTCAAGACAAGATGTCTGATTGGGCAAAAAAATAATTGAAATCATGGGAAATTATGACGGGAAAGGAAGAAACAGGAAGAGAAGGAAAGAGAGTGGGGCCTTTGTACGGGTGGGCCTGAGTAACCTTGAGGCTCTCACACTAGTTCATTCAGGATCATAATGACCAGGCAATTATGTGACAGCTGGCTGTGCTCAGCCCCAGGTCATAATATCTTACACATGGTTGAAGGAAGCCACAGTTTTACATCTAATAATATAAAATATTGAACTTAAGATTTCTAAATTCTAACAGTCAAGAGTAGGCTAACGGTATGCCAAAGTTATGTGAAAGGTTTAAAATTAATTAATTGTGCAACATTGCAGTTTTTTTCAATCCCTTTGGCAAATGTTTCAGATGTAAGTAGTACATTTTCAAAACCCTAAGTACAAACTCTGAACTGATAGCACTTGTAATGTCCCCTCTCTTACATTCAGAACCTTTGATTGTTCCTTTGATTCATTGGGGGTTCAGACATCTTTCACCCCTGAGTCATTCATGCTAAATCTAAGTTTTATATGAAATACCATGAGCACATTTTATTTAGTCACCAATACATCAGATAATGAATGATAGGCTCAGCATTTAGTCATTTTAACTACCATTTAATCCAATAGCAAAAATACAAGATACACATTTCAAAACTGTTATTTTTGTAGTGCTGACTAGAAAGAATAGTAGATGGTAATTATCACTTTCCATATAGTATTTGACTATAACTTGACATGCAGTTTTTAAAATAATTTGTATCCAAAGGCAGGTTGTGAGCATGTTGAGAAATATGTCAGTCTTACAGTTTCATTATCCTTATAAGTACATACATAGGACAAATCATCAGAAATAGAGGTATTATAAAGCAGTTAGCTACTGCAAAAACATAGCACAGCGTTGTATGCCATTTCTACACCATGCAACAATGTATGAGATCACCTTTTCTACCTGACTTGTCAACTGACACGGCATCGCCTGTCTCTCTGTTTTGAATTCAGCAGCTTACAGCTTATCAATGTCCAGTAATTCAGATAATGAGTGGAATATATTGTTATATACAACCCAGGTGTTTCAGCAGTGCGTTGTACACGACACAATAATTCCAAATGGTAGCATGTACAGTGACTCTTTCCACTTTGTCCTATTGCAGCACACAGGCTGATAGGAAATGATACAGTATTTACAGCCACATCCATTAATGATTTGGTTTTATGTTCCAAACTAAATTGATGTCAAATTGATACATTTTTGAGGTAAAAAAAAATGTCATAAAATACAGTGTTCAGCAGTTATCAAACTATATATGTTAACTAGGCACTACATCATTTTGGTTCAGTAGTTATTCATTTTGAGCAGTTTGATTAAGTGATAGTTAATTGTATTGTTAACAAATGACAAATCATATCAAAAGTTAAGTGAATGATGCACTTTGAAAAGCAGATATTTGTATCCAAATTGAAAGAGTGATTTGGTGCAGTGAACAATGTTTGGATTTGCTTGTTGTACTCAGTCAATTAAATCAAATCAAATCAATTAAAAATGTGCTTCGGGTTTTAAAACACAAGCCATTTTGATCATCTGTTAAGATTTGTGTGCTTAAAATGTACACATACAAAGTGATTAAAAAAAACCCACTAACAGTAGAGTGATCCTTTTTAATTGTAAAAGATCAGCCTTATCATACGTAGGCCGCTAGTTGGACTCGTCTAGGAATATAGAGTGAGTAGAGTAGTTGACACCGCACTACATTTCCCATTATGCACAACGACCGGAAATATAGGCATGGGTCAAAGTTAAAACGCTTACCATGCACGATGTGAAGAACCAAAGCGTGCAAACTGATGTGGCCAAGTTGATTCAATTCGTTATCATTTCTGTTATTTAGTTGTTGTGTTTGTGTTAACGTCGGAATATGTCTCCAAAGAAGAAGCATGGGTCAAGTCATCAATTGATCCATTTGATCTATCGACATTTGAAGGAAAACGGCTTCCAGAAAGCTGCAGAAGAACTCAAAAAGCATGTGAAGGTGGCTACATCTATCTGTTTCATACGTCATACATTGTAACATGTAACGTTATCACTCCATTAAGGGAAACTTCGCGACATTTTGTTGCAGATTTGTACTTCCATAACGGTGTCGTTGTTACAATGAAATAGCATAGTTGTAACAGTGTAGTTATCGAACAACCAGAGCGCGCTTGAACAAGAGTACCTATGGGCCCTGCACTACTGTGCCCAGTGCCATGGAGGCCCAGACCTCTTGGTTGAGACTGTAGACTATACTTGGAGACTACACTAATAAATTGAACTTTGCTGTGTAGAATGTCTTGTGTTTGTTATGTAGCTAGCTAGATTTCCCTTTGTCTGATTTTGTTTCTCTTAATATTTTGTCTAGGGCGGAGAACCAGAAGCCTTGTCAACTTCACTACTGGACATCTACAATAAATGGTTTGGAGAGTGAGTAGCTAGCCTATAGGTTTTCTCAAAATACAGGTCATTATTTTTGTCTGATTAACTGACCTCATTGCTTTGGGTTGATTTTGACATTCAACTGTGTTCTTCAGTGCTTCCAAGAGTACAAAGACTGGAACAGAACCGGATTCTTCTGAGTTAAAAAAGAACCGTCAAGCAGACCCTGAAAGCAGCACAGAGAGCTCGAGTTCAGCAGAGGAAGAAATAACACCTGTTAAAGGTACAGGCTTTTTTCAGGAAACGTGTAGGAGACCAATGTAGACAACAACCAAGAAATTAGTTGTTTGGTTGTGGTTTAAATCTGAATATCATGCATGTCTTGTTCCTTGCTCTTTCCAGCCTCCCAGACTCCAAAGCCTCAGAGCTCAGCTAAGGCCAGCCCAACTAAGGCCAAGACTGCAGTGCAGACGACTCTTGGAGGGAAGGGGACAGTAGTGGAGGAGATCTCTGGGACAGACAGCTCAGAGGACTCTGAGAGTGAGGAGACACCGCCACAAGTAAGCAAGCACAGATGTAAACTTACTGGTGACATGATTACAAATCCAATATAAACTCTTCTTCTCCCTGTTGTTACTGATGGATTCTTCTCTTCCTCTCCTCTGCTGTTTACAGAAAAGCCCTGCTACGCCCAAAGCCAATCATGTTCCAGCTGCAAAGATCAAGGCCGTGTCAGAGGTCACACCATCGACCCCAACCAAGGCCAAGTTAACAACCACTTCCACGCCTAAATCTGGGGCCTCCAGCAATACCACTGATACGTCGTCAGACAGGAAAGAGGCAACAACAGTGGTGAGTTAATCTATTCCTTTGTAGAATATTCTAAACCTTTGTAGAATATTCTAAACCTTTCTTTACATTCACAGGTAAAACCCTTTGTGCAAAGATTGTGTCACATCTCTAATTGTCTCAACATTGATTCAGAAAACACCCTTGACGCCAGCACCAGTGACGCCAACCAGTAAACCAACATCAACAGCCAAGACGAAAGCTACTCCAACTAAAGCAGTGGTTGTTGCTACTCCAAGCAAGGCCACGGCAACAACAACTGCCACACCTGCATCTACAGTATCCGACTCATCCAGTTGCAGTAGTGAATCGTCAGATAGCGATGAGGAGAGTCCAACAGTGGTGAGTTTACCTCTGGAGTGTGGATACATGATATATTACATTCAGAAATGAGACCCCGAATTACATTTTATATTTGCCTCTTTTTTTTACACCAATTTAGAAAACACCCACAACACCAAAAGCAACACCTGCAAAACCGGTAACACCAATTAGTATAACAACATCAACGGCCAAGCCAACAACCAAGTCGAAGACTACAGCGCCAGAGTCTTCCAGTGACAGCTGTGATTCATCATCAGAAAGTGAAGAGGAAGGTCCAACAGTGGTGAGTTTTTATTTTATTTTAAAGACTTGAAATAACCCAAATCTTTTATGTATACGTGTCGGTTCGCATGATAAACACCGGTTTGAACATTTTCTTTATATTACACAATTTAGAAAACACAGACAGCGCCAGTGAAGCAACAGACAGCAACACCAACAGCCAAGATGAAAGCCACCCCAGTTAAACCAGTGGTTGCTGCTACCCCAAATAAGACCTCGGCTAGTAAGGAGTCCAGTGATAGCATTGATTCGTCATCAGGCAGCAACGGGAAGTGTCCAGCAACAGTGAGTTGTATTAGTCTTTTTCTGTAGAGTATGGAATAATCTGTATGTTCTCTTCGGATATTTCATCATAAATATCTGTCTTAACACTGATTCAAGACAACAGCTGCCACTCCGAAAGCTACACCAGTGGTGCAACAGAAAGCAACATCAACAGCCAAGACGAAAGCTACTCCAACTAAAGCAGTGGTTGTTGCTACTCCAAGCAAGGCCACGGCAACAACAACTGCCACACCTGCATCTACAGTATCCGACTCATCCAGTTGCAGCAGTGAATCGTCAGATAGCGATGAGGAGAGTCCAACAGTGGTGAGTTTACCTCTGGAGTGTGGATACATGATATATTACATTCAGAAATGAGACCCCGAATTACATTTTAAATTTGCCTCTTTTTTTTACACCAATTTAGAAAACACCCACAACACCAAAAGCAACACCTGCAAAACCGGTAACACCAATTAGTATAACAACATCAACGGCCAAGCCAACAACCAAGTCGAAGACTACAGCGCCAGAGTCTTCCAGTGACAGCTGTGATTCATCATCGGAAAGTGAAGAGGAAGGTCCAACAGTGGTGAGTTTTTATTTTATTTTAAAGACTTGAAATCACCCAAATCATTTCTGTATAAGTGTCGGTTCATATTCTCGCATGATAAACACCGGTTTGAACATTTTCTTTATATTACACAATTTAGAAAACACAGACAGCAACATCAACAGCCAAGACGAAAGCCCTTCCGGGTACCCCAGTTAAACCAGTGGTCGCTGCCACTCCAAGCAAGACCCCAGCTAGTAAGGAGTCCAGTGACAGCATTGATTTGTCATCAGACAGCGAAGAGGACAGTCCAGCAACGGTGAGTTTTTTTTCTTTCTTTACTAAAACATTTATTTTAGTCCTGTAGAATGATCTTATATTTTCTTACCCTCTCAAATGAAACAACGGGTTGAATATTATCTTCATATCAAACGGATTCAGGAAGCAGCCACAACACCGGCGAAACCCGCTAATAATGCTACCCCGGCTAGAGCAGCGACTGTTGCCCCTCCATGCAAGGCCACGGCAACAGCCACTGTCACGGCCAAGACTACAACAGCAGAGTCTTCTAGTGACAGCAGTGATTCGTCAGACAGTGAAGAGCAGGTTCCATCGGTGGTAAGTTTTGAAGAGTTCCTATATCCCTGTGTAGTGTGAAATAATCTTTATCATTAGTTTTCTTTACACATTTCTTCACCGTTGTATCTGTCTTCATAAAGATTCAGACAACAGCTGCAACACCGACAGCTACAACGGGGAAGCAAACAAAACCAACATCAACAGCCAGGAGGAAAGCCCCTCCGGCTACCCCACTTAAACCAGTGGTTGCTGCCACTCTAAGCAAAACCCCAGCTAGTAAGGAGTCCAGTGACCGCATTGATTTGTCATCAGACAGTGAAGAAGAGGGTCCGGCACCGGTGCGTTTTAAAGAGTTAATCAGATTCTGGCTGTATAATAATCTCTCCTTTTATATATTTATGAATGATATCTTTTTCATCGTCGTCACACTGTTGTGGACCACAATCTCAACACCAAAAGCCATACCAGTGATTCCAGCAATAGGAGGACTCTGTTGAAATGAAACACTGGGTTAAATATTTTTCTTTATATTCCATTGATTCAGAAAACAGCTGTGACAACAGCCCCTCCTGCTAACCCAGCTAAAGCAGCGACTGTTGCCACTCCAAGCAAGCCTAAGGCAACAGCCACTGTCACCGCCAAGACTACAAAACCAGGGTCATCTAGTGACAGCAGTGTTTCAGCAACAGTGAGTTGGTATTAGTCTATTCCTGTAGAGTATGGAATAATCTGTAGGTTTTGTTCAGATATTTCATCATAAATATCTGTCTTAACACTGATTCAGACAACAGTGGCAAGACCGAAAGATACACCAGTGAAGCAATCAAAACCAACATCAACAGCAAGGACGAAAGCCCTTCCCAGTACCCCAGTTAAACCAATGGTCGCTGCCACTCCAAGCAAGACCCCAGCTAGAAAGGAGTCCAGTGACAGCAGTGATTCGTCATCAGACAGCGAAGAGGACAGTCTAGCAACGGTGAGTTTTAAAAGTGAATATGTTGCTGGTATACATAATAGTATGTCCCTAATATTTTCCTCTGTACTGTCTATGAATGTTAGGGTCTCATTTTATTCATCTTCAAACTGCTGTAGATAACAACCTCAAAACCACAAACTACACCAGTGACGCCAGCGAAACAAGCGAAACTGAAAGCAACATCAAAAGCCAAGACGAAAGCCACTCCTGCTACTCCAGCTAAGCCCGTGGTTGCTGCTACCCCAAGCAAGGCCCAGGCAACACCCACTGTCACACCCACAAGTACAGCACCAGAGTCGTCCAATGACAGCAATGACTCACCATCAGACACCCCATCAAAGCATGCTGAGGTTCAACGTAGGACCCCTGCTTCAGCTAAGAAGGCCCAGAGTGGGGGAAAGGGAAATAAATCTGCTTCTAAGGACCTGCTCCTACTGCTGAACAGTCTTACTGTAAGATCAATATACCTCTTCCTGTTCAACCCAGGAGCTATGCTATGAGATGTACGTGATGATTAACCTCATTCTATCCTTTTGATATTCCTTCACCAGTCACCCACAGCGAAAGCCATTGAGAAGAAGAGTGTCCGTAGTGGAGACTCCTCCGTTGAGGAAACTCCAGCTGTTATAGCAACACCTGCTGGTATGTACTAGTGTCATGGTGCAGGATGTGTGTTCTGCATTGATGGTCTTCATTACTGTATGTTTTATGTCTCTTTTTTTATTGTATGTAGTTGCTCCAGCCACAAATAAAGGAAAGAAGGTGGCTGCAAAAGACAAGAAAGCAACCTCATCGAAGAAAGCACAAGTACAGATGCTAACTCTCTGGTGTATTAAATTGCACAGACTTATTTTCTCATCCGTATATGGTCATTGGGAACCATATTCTCTAAGTGCTTGTTAGCTAGATCATTCTGCATAACGGAATTCTTCTTACCAACCCATGTTTCAGGCCTCAGCTCCATCAGCCAAGAGGAAAAGAGGTGAAGACAAACCAGGGGACACACCCGTTAAAGGCAAAAAGAAGAAGTCCTCCCCTGAGACTGTCATGGCTGCCCTGCCTCTGACCGTTCTTGGTCCTCCTCCTACAGGGGGAGACGACTCTGGCTCGGACTCTGACTCCGATCTGGACGTGGAGAAGTGGAAGAGACTGGCACTGGAACTATCAGGCAAGAGAGGGAAAAACTGTGGAAAAGGAGGAGGGCGAGTGAGGGTCAGGCGAAAGGGGGAAGGGAGACCAAGGAAGAGAGCAGGAGGAAGATGAGTGGACAGAGAGGTGTTATGAGTCAGAGAGCGGGGGAGGATTCAAAAGCATCATAACAGCCAGAAGACACACAGCATCACCCTTTAATAACTTAATTATGGAGTAACTTTGTGAGTCAATATAAACAGAACTGTATGACATCTTTTATATAAAGTACAGGTGTTGACAGTTGATAGTTCAGAGTAGGTCTCCAAGGTAGCCATGTTGTTTATTTACTGTCTACCCACCTCTGTCCACAGACACAAACATCGCCAAAATAGACGCCATCACTGCGCTAAACGCTCCACCTGCTCCTGTCTCAGCAGCGAAGAAAACAAGAGCGCCGACGAAGCCCAGGGCTAAAGCTGCATCGAAGACACCTAAACCCAAGGCTGGCGCTGCAGTGGAAAAGTCTAGTGCTGCTGAAAAAGTCAAGACTACAGCTGAAAAGGAAGATGGGAATGGGAAGACCAAGACATCTGCAAAAGCCAGTAAAGCCAAGTCTAGTCAGGCTAAGAAGACAGCACCTCCCACCCCATCAGTCAAAGACAAACAGCCACCCACCATGCCTGCTACCCCAACACCTAATGGAACACTGTCAGTCAGGAAAAGGAAGAGGAATAGGAAAAATAGGAACAGTGAGACTAAAGCAGATGACAATTCACCACAACCTCAAAAGAAGAAAAGGGAAACCGGCGAAGAGAAGACGGATGAAAAGAAAAATGAGACTGTAGAAGAGAAGGAACCAGGGAAGGAAAAGAAGAGGACGACTAAGGAGAATGGTGCAAAAAAGGAGAAGGGAACGAAGAAGAAACAGGAGGAGATAAGAAAGGAGAATGAGACTAAGCTGGAACTGGAAAAGGATAAGAAGAAGAAAACGAATGAGAACTGTGTTGACAAGGAACCACCACCTCCATCCACCACAGTAACACCTGATTCTCCAACAGAGAAGAAAAGTGAGTGACTCTTCCTCTAAAAACCTTGTTTCAGAAAATGAAAAAAAAAAATTGTATATTAGTCTATACTGAAAATGATTGTGTAATAACGTTTATATAAATAAAAACTCTACAGAGATTAAAAAGCTGAAACTCTCAAAGACTGCAGTGTCTGAGATGCCAGCCACACCTTCCCAAGACTCCATCCCTGTACAGCACCCTCCAGCACCCACAGAGACCCCACCTAAAAAGGTAAGGAAGTCATCATCTTCATCATCAAGGCGCAGAAGTTACAGCTAGACATTGACACACATGCTTTTTCTTGACCTTGCATCCCAGCGTGCTTATACTACTCACTGCATGCCTCAGCTCTCATACCTATACCTGGCCAAAAAATAACAGAGCTGTAAATGTTTTGGGTTTTATTCTCTCCTCAGAAAAAGAAATCATCTAAGAGTAAGTAAGGCCTTTAGAGATGAAGACCATCTAAAAGGGGCCTCTCAAGTGTATGTGGACCTGGACCCATTCTACCTAAATGGCAGTGCAGCAACAACGGGTAAAGACTGTCTGTCCACAGAATGGTCTCCCTGGACCAGATCAACTGGGGATTTGTTCTATTTTTTATTACATTGTATACTGTAACAAATTAACTCTTTTCCCGTTTTGCTAAAGTGGAAACCGTGTTTTTTTTAGCCTATTTGTTTATCTATTTTTTTAAACTGTAACTGCATGTCCTGTACAGTTTTCCTATTTGAAGATGGCATACTATGTGATGTGCCGCAGCTGTTTTTATGTTACTGTACATTTTAATTATGGTGTTTTCTTGCATGTCCTTGTGACTGCGGAAAAAAACAGAATGAATTACGGAAATGTTACGTTTACGACAGCTTCTGCTGCTTTGCCTCACATGGTGGATAAGGCCGATCCTAAGTGGAAGGAATGATCAGAGGAACCTCAATACAGTAATGAAGCCCAGAGCCGTTGTTTAACCCTTACATCCTAGTAATAAATGCATAATATGGAAATATTTGAGAGATACTACTAGGAAAATAGATATTTTTTTAAAGTTTCATGGTCAGATGTGTTTACTGTATCTTTTTCACAAAATTAAGTCATTTTTCCACAGTTTGTGTTTGTGTCCATTTTGTTAGTGGGTTTGAGGTGCCAAAAACTTGTCTTCAAGCACTTTCTCTTTCTGGTGTTGGGAGTCTTCTTCAGCGCTTTGATGAAGGGACTTTGTGGCATTTATAGCTATGGTAATTAATGGCACTGCCAAGGTGGAGAGAAGCCTAGGAAAATATAAATCATTGTGATTGCGGCGGAGCGGTTCCTGGGGTTGAAAGATTTCTCAGCGAAGGAGTTACCTGCAATATTGGCACAAGCTCTCAGGGCCTACCCAGCTAACAATGACCTGTCGGTCCGCCAGTGTTTTATTTGGGTGGCACGCCATCAGCGGCTTGCCGCGGTCGAGCCTCTGGTGGCACACTATCTACAAGATGGTCAGCAATCGCTCATCCATCCACTAGCGTTTCTTGAGCGGCAAGCCGCTATGCTAGGTGGAGGTCTGCCCTTTAGTGGAGGAACTTCGGCATGCGGACCCCTGCTGTAACACCTTTTCATAAATTGAATAAGTACTGCTACTGTAGCTGAAAATATATTTTTAAATATATATACACACCACACATTTGACAGTTGAACTGTGTACCATTCAGCATTTTCTGGAAAATGCCCATTGAAGTTCCACATTTTGTCATCGCATAATGCAATTTCAATGTAACGGCAAGTTCCACTACTGCGTTTTCTTATAAGTACATAGCTTGCATACTCACTTTTAACCCATTCACTAATCTTGGGCATTGTGAAGGTGAGTTTGTGATTATAGAACAAAAATGACAGGAAATGCATCTTTATTCTACACCAAGACACACGTTAAGATTAGGTATAACAATACTACCTTTAACATGGTCTTGTGTGACAACCTTTAGCACAAAACTGAAACGTAATGTATTTACATAGATGTTAGACTTACAAACAATGCAGGCTCTAGACTTAAGAGGCCCCAAGGCAATATTTTCTGTGAAGTCTTCCTTAACATTTCCTAATGGAAAATATAAACTGTTCTAAACAAGTTTTTTTTAAAGATACATTTCTTTCCATCGTTGGTGGAATATCTTGATCAGAGATGAGTCAGTAAAATGTTCTAACTGAAGATTCATGCCAACTGTAACGGCGTTCGTCTGTTGAAAGAGAGTCGGACCGAAATGCAGCGTGTAGGTTACTCATGTGCTTTAATAAAGGAAATAGCGATACATGAAATAACTGTGAGAATACAAAACAACAAACGGAACGTGAAACTATACAGCCTATCTGGTGAATACACAAAGACAGGTACAATCACCCACGAAATACAACGCGAACTCAAGCTACCTAAATACGGTTCCCAATCAGAGACAAAGAGAAGCACCTGACTCTCATTGAGAACCGCCTCAGGCAGCCAAACCTATACCACACCCCTAATCAGCCGCAATCCCAAATAATACAAACCCCAATACGAAACACAACATATATACCCATGTCACACCCTGGCCTACCCAAACTATTAACAAAATACAATGACCAAGGCGTGACACCAACCAGGCAACTCATTTAAACTGAATATGGGCACAAACCACCCTACATGTCTATGGGGATATCATTGTGTGTCTATTGCTTAAGGTATTGAGGATGGACAGGAAGGTTTCATGTCTAATGTTGTGGGGCGCATGAGCTAGTGGAGTTTGAGGTTGAGTGTTGTCAACATCGTTCAGGATCCAGACAGCAGAGAGAAGTCCTGTCGAAGAAATACCACAATTAAAGATCCGTAGACTTTCATCACAATTGTTTTACGTATGAATTTCACCCTCCTCCCCAACATTATATTCTAAGAAATGTTAAGATGACAGGTAATGGTATACACAATATGTAGTATTGATTTAACACTTTGCAAACCAATTCAGTTTGTGATTTGTACTTATGGTTAGAACCTGCTTGAACAACAAAGCAACACCTATCGATGAAAAACGTTTTTTTTGCTGAGCTGTCCTCTCCTGCCCTCCCTCACTATCTCTAAAATGTTTAATTCTAGTTGTCATACCTGAGCCTGAGGAACAAGATAAAGAATCCATAAATTCAAGCTAACACCACATTAAATTGTCCAAAAGGTTGTACCAATCATGACATTCAAATGGGGATAAGTGGTAGCACACAGCAGGTAAAGGATGCCTTTTAATGGTAATTCGTAACCTTTCGAGAATGATGGTGTTGTTTTTAGTTGGGATGAGTACCTTTACTGCTTGATTCCACGAATATAGAAGTGCAAACACCGTACGACTTAATGTAAAATTCATGTTGAAGCCTTAGTCGTTCCGATACATATTTCAGAGATTGTCTTCCATTGCAGACCTGCACCCAAATTCTCAAAAGGTCATGAATCACCATTGAAAAGGTGTTCTTACCCTCTGGTTTGCAAATAACCATTAAAAGGTGCCTCTTACTGGCTGTGTGGTACACATATAAACATTGTCCTGTGGAATCCTCTGGAGGGAACAGCTTATCTGGATCACCTTGCTTACGCATCTGTCTCTGTGGTCTCAGTATAAAGCCAAGGTGAGTTGATGTTACCTAAAAATTGAGAGTTGGAGTTATTAAAAGTACGTTTAATTTTTTAAAATATGTTATATCATGACAAACAGTATGGCTAAGGTTAATGTTAACAGGGATACTAGGAACTGTCATGTGTCAATAATTCAATACCTTCAGGATGAACATTAGGGACTTGGAAGTTAGTTGACGGACACTAACGTTATAGACTAGCTAACGTAACGTCCAACCTTACAACATCTGTTCATACAAGGTTGTCTGAGTCAGTGTCCCTCCAAATCAATTTTGGTGGCCTTCCTCTATACAAAGGCCATCAAATTGAAAGAAGAAACCAAACCGTCTTGATTTTTTGCATGACTTGAGGAAATGCAGCAGCTGGAAACTGAAGGTGTTTTTTTGGAGACAGAAATCTTAAAGTCCAAATCTCAAATCATTATTTGTGATGCACCAGCAAGGGCCTTTGTCAGAAATGCAAAAGGTCACAATGGCTACTATGGCTGTGACAAATGCCATCAAATGGGAGTCTACTACCTGAATCGTATGACCTTCCCAGAAACAACAGCCGAGGTCCAACCACAACACTTTTGATGATTTGACTGATGACTGAGAGAAGACAACACCTTTAGGATCATTGTCAAATGGTTTGGTGACGTCGTTTCCTCTTGACAAAATGCTCCTGGTATGTTTGAGAGTTACACGGAAACTGATAACTATGGCAGGAAAGTCCGCTGAAAACAAAATGCAGCTCACTCACTTCTCCATGCAGATGTCCACTGGAAATAACTGTGTCCAGTTGAGGAACAAGGGGTTTGTCCTAGTGCAAAACCTTGTGGTGGAGGAACATACCACGGTGTACAAAACATTTAGGAACAAGACAGACCTTTTCGCATATCCCCTGCCATCATCACCGCTTGATATTTTCCATCTCTCTGGATTGAAAGATGAACCTCTTTTTCACTCCTGCCACAAAAGTGCTTCAGAAGTTTGTTCTACTCTCTTGCGAAGAGGGCTTTGCTGGGATGCCATTACTCCATTTGTAGGATGCAAAGCACCAATGTTATTTCTATTGGTTTCCCCGTTCTCTTTAAGGTAAATTGTCAGTAAAAGACATAACAGAAAATGTAGTATTTACTTGAAGGGATTTTCTTAAACTCCTACAATTAGATGTTACTATTGTGAAATGTTTGAGTAAACTAATCTAATTGTGTACCCTTATTTGCTTTTTAGTTCACAGTACCATGTTTGCTGTGGTTAATTTCCAGAACGAAGATGACAGTTCAGCTGTCATCTTAAAAACCTGGTGCACCAAGGACAAATGTTACTGGCCTCCATACAAGAGCCAAGAGGAGTTAAGGAAGGCCGTGATGTCACATGAACGGCCGGACATTGATACATTGGAGGTGTATTCAATTCAATTACTGAAGACAAAGAGTGAGTACTTTAACAGAATATCTAAACGTCTCGTTTGCAGACATTTACAGATGAACTGATAAGCTCCTGTTCCGTGATGTTTCAGATTTATGAGAAAGCCCATGAGTGCCTGATTCGAGCAGAAAAACGTTCAAGCCTGGAAACAGAGCCAGAGTCTCACCAGAGAAAGAGAAAGTACGATTTAGTATTTGAAATAAAAAGGAATCTTAACACTCGTACTCTGAAAACTTCATGCTTGCTGTCATTCCCAGGCAAAATCCTAAATTTGATCAAACCGAATGAGTCTGACGCTGATCACAACCCAGCGCCAAACACCTCCAAATTCACCCAAAAAGGGTTGATTCCACACACAAAAAAAAGTAGATCCAAGATTTCATTTCTTGGCAATGAATTGTTCATACAAAGTACAAGTCTAATTTTCACAACCTGCATTTCATTTGCACAGTATCTTCTAGACCCTCTTTGTCACTCTCTGCCTGTTATGTACTGAATGTAATGAAGTATATCGCATAACATTATTAGTTCTTAAGCATAATGTTGTTTTTTGAAGGAATGCTGAAATAGTTTGGCTGTGAACTCAGAGGTATAGGACAAATAACTATGCTTAACTTTGTTATGAACAGGTCCTCAGTCTTCGTCGTCACAGGCGCCAGCTGCTCACCACCAACCCTAACCCTAACCCTACCGGATCTTGCCCATCATATTATCGGAGGAGAAAAGGGGGAAATTCTCCACAATGTTAATCTTTTCACACACAAAAAAAAAAACGTATTCTGTCAGCAAGTTACCACGGGTGTGATTCACAATAAGTATTGCTTTCATGCAACGATTATCAACAGAAACAATTTGTTCGATTTAATTTAAAAAAAATATAGAAATAAAGGAGAAATGTGACAGAAAATGTAACATTAATGGAAAGTGTTCGTTACCTTTGCTAGCAAGTAGTCGAAAGCGAATCCTTGCAGTCAAAACGTTGTTCAACTGGGAAAGTTTGCCACTAGCTAGCCATGAACACACTTGTCTTGTTCACTCCATGTGTTCACACATGAAACACGTCAGTTGACTGATTAAGATTGCAAGCGCTTCATTCCTCCAGCAGTAGCTAGCTTCCAAATCGAAGGTTACATATGTAACCACGGTTATGTGAGCTATATGGATCACTCCAATATATTGGTATCACTCTGGAGGGATACATCCGAGGTGAAGATTTACAGATTTACTCCCGCGTACACCTGTGTCACGGCTGGGGTCTGCCCCTATATATAGACTCCATGGCCGTGACACGTTCTCTACATCCTTTTGAGGCTCCTCTAGTACTGTAGAGGATTAGAGTGATCCATATAGCTCACATATCCGTGGTTACATATGTAACCTTTTATGTTTCACTATATTGGATCACTCCAATATATTGGTATACCCGTACCAGATTTAGTCAGTGCTAGAGGGACCTGGCCAGCCAGCGGTGAAGTCCCAGCGCAGGACCGAGACGCAGGGGCCGTCAATGTGGAAGGGGGGTCCTGGCACAGTCCCCGGAAGGGGAGAGGACGTCCTGTACTGCTGAACCAACCGCAGAGGGAGGTGCCACAGTTACCCGAGCAAAGGTGCAAGTAGATGCCCAGCTGGCCGCAATACGGATATCAGCGAGGGGCAGTCCTCTCAGTAGAGCCCAGAATGCAGCCACACCTCGTGTTGGATGTGCCAACACAGATCCTAGCACTGGCCTGCCAGCCAGGCGGTATGCTGTCGTAATCATGTCCACTATCCTTTGAGATAGTGGACACGATAGCCCAGCCCCCAGGACTCTCACCATAGCAGACAAAGAGCTGGTCTGTTGTTCTCACTGACCGTGTCCCCTCTACATAAGCAGCCAGTGCCCTCACAGGGCACAGCATGCCAGAGGGAGGCCCAGACTCCCCCACCACTGCCGGGGGGGGGGGGGGGGGGTCCCTAAGCAGACAGGATAAAAGGGATGTGCACATGCCTGTTTGACAGAACCTTCAGGAGGAATGAAGTGTTAAGGCGGAGAGATATACTCCTCCCACCGGGGTCCATCTGTTATGCGGAGTGGCACGGGAACCCAAAAGAGCGGACTTAGACGAGGAAACAGAGATGACTGGACAGGGAGATATGGGGTACAGATCCGGGGAAGCTTGGATGAGTTGTAGGAAACCAAATGTGGAGGCTGAGGTTGGAGTGTGCTGGGTTGGGACATGTTAAACAGGTCCAGAGGGGAATCCAATGAGAGGTGGTGTGGTGAGTCCAGAACAGGGTAGCAGGTTGGTGAGATGTGGAACAGGAGACAGGAGCCAGAGTCGGGGCAGCAAAACTGCAGTAAGAGGATAAACAGCGTCTACCAGGGAAACAGGTACAGCTGGGTAACAGGATCTTGAATAATAATAATGGCTAGAAGCATAAACTGATTGAGCAGACATTACAATCTGGCAGAGTGGAAATGGCAGAATTGAGTATTTGTAAAGGTCTTGATAATGGAACGAGTTGCTGCTGAAAGTGATCTGCTCTGACTCCAGCACACCTGTCTCCAACCACACACAAACAGAAAAGGAGGGAGAGAGAGTACGGTAGCACTCAGAACACCCACCCACTTCATGGAAGTAATCTCTACCAAGAAAGCCACCTTCATAGAGGTGTATCAGGGAGGCAGACTCCAACGGTTCAAAAGGCGGCTTTGCCAAAACTGCCAAGACCACATCCAGATCCCAGCTCGCCATTGAGCGGGTCCTAGCTGGACGCAGGCGACGAACCTCCTTCATAAACCTGGAGACCAAGAGATGGCGCCCCACTGGCCTATCCATCCACCCCACGTGGCAGGCAGATATAGTGGCCAAATATCCTCTCAGTGTAGAGGGTGCTAAGCCCTCATCCAAGCGAGGCTCCAGGTATTTGAGGACTTACTGCACCCCCCATGACTCGGGCAACACTTCAATACCAGTGCACCAAGAGCAGAACAACCGCCAGAGCAACTGGTATGCCGCGGCTGTAGCCGGTGCCCTTGCGCTCTGCATGGTGTTCATTACACCCTCCTGTAGTCCTAACATGGACCAAGCCCACAGACTGAGGCCGTGTAGCCTCAGATGCCACAGAGTTCCCCTGGCCTGGGACAGCAGGTCCTGTCTCATGGGAAATTGCCAAGGTGTCCCAGACAACAGGGACAGTAGAAGGCTGAACCAGGGTCGTCTGGGCCAGTATGGGGCACCAGAAGCAGATGATGCTCTGCCATCCTGGTCCTGTCCAGCACAGCCTGGATCAGGGGAAAAATCTAATCTTATTAGTCACATGCGCCGAATACAACAGGTGTAGGTAGACCTTACAGTGAAATGCTTACTTACGAGCCCCTAACCAACAGTGCAGTTTCAAAAAATACGGATAAGAATAAGAGATAAAAAAGTAACAAGTAATTAAAGAGCAGCAGTAAAAAAATAAGATAACACGGGGGGAATGCGTAAAGCTCCAGCCCTGGTCAATCGTGTGCCAGAGCATCCAAGCCCAGAGGCCCTGGTGGCTCCGACATGAAGTACCACAAGGGGCAGTGCGCATTGTCCAGGGAGGCAAACAGGTCCACCTGTGCCCTCTCGAACAGCTGCTGCCACCTGTGCCCTCCCAAGGTGGTGGGCGAATATTCACTTTCAGGATGCCATGCTGCTAGACGTCCCTGAGCCCAGAGAAAGAGCTCCCGTGCCATAAGATGGAGGCTGTGGGACCTCAGTCCACCATGATGGTTGATGTAAGCCTCCACTGTGGTGTTGTCCGTTCTCACCAGGACATGTCTTCCCTTCAGATGTGGAAGGAAAGACTGCAGAGCCAGTAGTACAGCTTGGAGCCCTAGTGTATTGATGTGCCTGCCGCTCCAAGGGGCTAGCCAACAGCCGCTGGCCGACCTGCCCTTGGTCACACCCCCCCAGCCGATCTGGGAGGCATCTGTGCTGACCAGCTCCCGTCAGCACATCCTCAGCATCTCCACCACACCTGAGAGAAAGGAGTGACAGCGCCACCTCAACATTGCCCTGAGGCACTGTGTGGTCACCCGCAGCTGGCGGTGACGGTGGCGCTTCATGTGCAGCTGGTGGGAGTTGAACCACCTTTGAAGAGGCCGGAGATGGAGCAGGCCCAGGGGAGACAACGAGGCCACCGTCAGCAAGCCCAACAGGCTTTGGCAGGTTAGGGTGGATACCACCCGCCCCTGACGAAAGTGGTTGAGGCAAGATAAGATCACCTGAACCCTTTCAGTGGGCAGGTGTGCTCTCATGAGGCTTGAGTCAAGTTCCATGCCAATGAAGCCAACCATCTGGGTGGGCATCAGACAATCTCTTGTCGTTTACAGTAATGCCCAGCCTGCCGATGTGGGTCAGGAGCATGTCTTTCTGACAGGACCTGCGTTCTGGTCAGGGCACAAATCATCAATCATCCAGGTAATTGAGGATCAACAACCCTCGGGATCTGATGTGCCAGGACAGCGTCCATGCACTTTGTGAAAGTGTGGGGTGCCAAGGAGAGGCCGAAGGGAAGAACCATGAATTCGTAAGCCCGCCCTTCGAATCGGAA
The DNA here is from genome assembly GCF_034236695.1 of Oncorhynchus nerka. Lineage (NCBI taxonomy): Eukaryota > Metazoa > Chordata > Actinopteri > Salmoniformes > Salmonidae > Oncorhynchus > Oncorhynchus nerka. The sequence continues at coordinate 50,110,197 of NC_088401.1, forward strand.
TCGGAGGGTACTGCCAATGAGCTGGATGAACAGGAACATTGAAGTACGCATCCCTCAGGTCCAGCGTCAAAAACCACTGGTCCCTGAACACGGCCTGCAACAGGAGGGCAGGGGAGAGCATGTGGAACCTCAGTACCTTCAAGTACCCATTGAGTTTGCGAAGGTCCAGAATCGGTAGAAGCCACCTAGCCGCTCTGATGTCTCCAGGTGTGAGGAGATCTCCAGCCGCAGGGTTTTCCTCAGTGGGTCGGCCACCGTGGTGACACAAAGGCCCCTGAAGGATGGGGGCCAGCAAGGCCACGGAGCAGGGGTTCAAAACCCTGGGAGAGTTTCTGAGCCAGAGCCTCCGACCCACTGCCGCGCATGGCCTCCACGCCAGGTGCTTGGAGGCATCCAGGAACCCGGTGAGGGATAAATTATAAACTCAGCCAAGCCAGCAGAGCCCAGCAGGGTTCAAACCCTGGGAGAGTTTCTGTCCAGTATCTCTGAAAAAAAACAGGGAAGACTCGTGTGGATAAACAGGCAGACAAAAAACAGCAACCAGGTAATGGATTTGATTTATGGGTTTGTTTACGTCAACTGCAATATTACCTAGCCGGTTTAATATCCAAGTAGAAAACAAAACAGCACCATATGATGAAGTAACTCCGTTAAAACCTGTTGTGACTAGGGGGCAGTATTTTCATTTTTGGAAAAATAACGTTCCCAAAGTAAACGGGATATTTTGTCAGGACAAGATGCTAGAATATGCATATAATTGACAGTTTAGGATAGAAAACACTCAAAAGTTTCCAAAACTGTAAAAATATTGTCTGTCAGTATAACAGAACTGATATTGCAGGCGAAAGCCTGAGAAAAATCCAATCCGGAAGTGACTCATGTTTTGAAAGCTCTGCGTTCCGATGCGTCCTATTGAGCAGTGAATGGGCTATCAACCAGATTACTTTTTCTACGTATTCCCCAAGGTGTCTACAGCATTGTGACATAGTTTTACGCCTTTATGTTGAAGAATAAGCGTAAGTGGCTACATTGTGTAAGTGGTCACCTGATGGCTCTCAGAGTGATTCCCGCGTAAAATACAGAGGTAGCCATTTTTCCTTTCGCTCCTACTGAAAAACCAATTGTCCCAGGGGATATATTATCGAATAGATATTTGAAAAACACCTTGAGGATTGATTATAAACAACATTTGCCATGTTTCTGTCGATATTATGGAGCTAATTTTGAATATTTTTCGGCGTTTTCGTGACCGCAATTTCCGGTCAATTTCTCAGCCAAACGTGAAGAACAAATGGAGCTATTTCGCCTACAAAAATAATATTTTTGTAAAAAAGGAACATTTGCTATCTAACTGGGAGTCACGTGAGTGAAAAGATCCGAAGCTCATCAAAGGTAAACAATTTAATTTGATTGCTTTTCTGATTTTCGTGACCAAGTTACCTGCTGCTAGCTGGACATAATGCTATGCTAGGCTATCAATAAACTTACACAAATGCTTGTCTTGCTTTGGCTGTAAAGCATATTTTGAAAATTTGAAAAGGCTAAGCTGTGTTTCAATATATGTTTTCATAAAGCTTTTATTTTGTAAATCGAAAGGAATAGGTTTCAAAAGTTTATAACTCGCCCACTGTCATATGTTAAGATTCCCACTGGCTGATTCTTCAGTACCTGAGGAAATTGTCAGAGGATATCAGAGAGTTGCAATACCACAGTAAACAGGAACCTCTTAATTCAACTGACCAATGGGTCTCATGGGGATATGGTTTTGCCAGAGGACATTGTGCTTCCTCTGAAGGACATGCTGATGCTGGAGGAGCTTGAACATCAGCTTGCTGGCAATGAAGTGCTTCAGAAGAAATTGCTATGTTCACTCGCAAGCGGTAAATTGCAGAGTGCCCCTTAGGCCTCCCATTGTGACTCGCTTGTGGACGTGCTGGCAAAGTATGGCAGCATGTTCGATTTTGCGTCAAGAATTCAGCATAGCAAGTTTGTATAAAGGTCTGGTTATTAAATGGATAAATAGTTCAATAGTTTCCAATTGTACACTTGGCTGGCAGAACCTATTTAAGTAAGTAAATACATTTCGAAAATGTAAAAACAACAATGTATTATGAGGATTCTGTGTTATGCAACTCAGGCAATAAACAAACGTGAAGCTAAATGAGAACTGTGATGACACAAGCAATCAACATAGACAATCACCCACAAACAAACAGTGCAACCCAGGCTACCTAAGTATGATTCTCAATCAGAGACAACTAATGACACCTGCCTCTGATTGAGAACCATACTAGGCCGAAACATACAAATCCCCAAATCATAGAAAAACAAACATAGACTGCCCACCCAACTCACGCCCTGACCATACTAAATAAATACAAAACAAAGGAAATAAAGGTCAGAACGTGACAGTAGCACTGTGATTCATTAATCATATGCTGCCTTCCCTGCTCCTATGTTCATACCCCTTTCCCTTTCTGTCTTTTACACCTCTCTCACCACCACCTCTTTCTTCCTCTGTTTTTATTATGCACAACAGATGTGCATTGAAGTACAGATTGAACTTGTATTTATAATATTAGAATCATAATATATATAATGCATGTATTTATAACACTTGGATAATTAACTTCTTTCAATAAAGCGTTTCAAATTCTCTACTGGTTTAAATGAATTCTCATTTGATGAAATACTACGCCTATCCTGTGTTCATCAGATCAATGCAGATGAAGGAAATTAGATATTGTGATGAACGGGTTTGAGTATTTACATGATGCATAGGAAATGTAGTGTACTATTTTCTTAATTCTATTTCTATATATATATGAATTACAAATCAGCCTTTAACTAGTTAAATCATGTTTCTAGTCTATGGAAGTGTATAACTGTAATACATACATGCAGACACAGCATCATTCAAATACTGGAATTTGATACTCCTGGTATTGGATATGACTGAAAAATAATCTCAAAGCAATTATACCTGAACTGCACCTTTATTTGCCAAGATAGAGTACATGATCAGTGAATATATTATATGTACAGGACACAATGTGGGGATCTCATGCATGCTAATAACTACATGTATATACGACTTGCAAAAATAAAGTTATATTATATTCTACTCAATCCATAGGCTTCGTTAATGTAATTCAGACTGTTTTGAAGTTGATACAACTGGCTATGATAGCTGAGATTTATAGATAGGTCCTGAACTAATATGTATACCAAATGTTTTAGGGTCTATACATAGATCGGCTAAATAGCTAGCTACACATCCATAGGCATTCAGGTATTCTTATCCTTCACTGCACAATAAGCAAGAAAATAGTTAGCCAGCTATGTTATTTCATCTATCTGCATTGCATGGCAATAAAAAAAGGCAAGCTTACAAAATTGTACATTCACTTTGCAGTAAATGTTTCAGCTAGCTATATTCTTTACATCCACTATTTCATAAGACAACTGGTTTGCTGGTTGTTTCAGGAGTCCCTAAAACATGAAACAACCAGAATTACAATTGCATACTCATGTCACAACACACATAAAGCTTGCCAACTATCTGGCTAATGTTAGCTAGTCAGCTAGCATGCACATTTAAAAAATATATTTGACCTTTATTTAACTAAGTCAGTTAAGAACAAATTCTTATTTTCAATGACAGCCTAGTAAAACAGTGGGTTAACTGCCTTGTTCAGGGGCAGAACCCCAGACCTTGTCTGCTCAGGGATTCAATCTTCCAATCTTTCAGTTACTAATCAGAAACTCTAACCACTAGGCTATGCTGCCACCCCAAAATTCACAATTTTTGTAAATTAACTTTATGATAAAAAATATGCATAATCGTTTATCTCTACATTAACTGACATATTCCTCTCAACTGTACATTTTTTGCATGATTCGTGATGACTTTATCATCACTCACATTTGCTTCCGCCCTGGTATTTTTGTCAACCATCTTCGCTGAAGAAAGTCTCCAGCCTTGGGTTGCATAGCATCAAATTCGTCATAGGAACCACGTGATATGATTGGTCGCCTCTGGTGATTTGCATAAAGTTGGGAAAAGCTTATTTTTCACCGCCTCTCACGCCATGTTAGCACCGCCCCGGGTAGCCTAGTGGTTAGAGCGTTGGACTAGCAACCGGAAGGTTGCTAGCTCAAACTGCCGAGCTGACAAAGGTACAAATCTGTCGTTTTGTCCTTGAACAGGCAGTTAACCCACTGTTCCTAGGCCGTTATTGAAAATAAGAATTTGTTCTTAATTGACTTGCCTAGTTAAATAAAGGTCAAATAAATCAAATGGTCAATGCCCTCTCTGCATCGCGGTGTTTCACCGCGAGGCGTCTTATGCTAGTGTACACAGTGCATGAGAAGGGTGATATGGAGAACTCAAAGAAGGAAGAAGTGGGAGTTAGTACATTGCCAAAACAAACTATGTTGTATAAGGGTGGATAGGTTAGTTTCATTATTACGTATGGAGTATTTTTTTTTTTGGGGGGGGTTCAAATCGTCCAGTTGGTGGGGCAATACACATTTTTTGGTGTAGTCCGCCATAAAACTCACAGAAGGAGCTCTCCTGAAGCTAGACCATGCCACGCCTGTCCGATAGGTGGAAATACTCACATTGTGTAATAACATTAATGTATCCAATTTTCCGGCAAAGAAGATGATGTCAACAGTCTTGTCTGAAAATATCAAATGCTAACTCATATGGCCTATTAACGTAGCTATTTAGGTAATTAAATGGATAACTTGGTCGATAGATGAAATGTGGAGGTTGAACGCAGTCCGCCACAAGGCTGGACGTCAGGGCAGCGACTTGGAGGAGTTCAAGTTCAAGAGACGAGAACATGAAAAAGGTGAGCTAGCTGAATGTTGGCTAACGTTTTCCAACTAACGTTAACGTTACCTTGCCAGCTGTGGTTAGACTTGACAAGCTACGCTGTCAATATATTCCCTCTATAACATTGCTGTATCTTATTGTGAAATGAATACAACACGTTAGAAACACTTGTTCTCCTTAAACTGATTTCATATTTGTTCAAAGTACCCGGAGCCGTACACATCGTGCATGGTGGTGGAATCTCCTGGCCTCCCAGTACTGTTACGTGCGCGGGCTGCGTGTTAACGTATTCCCATGACAAACTACCCGCTCCATTGTAGTTATTACATATATCACGCTACAGTACAATATGCCACATAAGCACTGTGCAGTTACTGTTGTCATTGGTCTATGTTGATTTGCTGGGTCTCTCACTGTAGAGTTGAGACGGGCCCGGAAGGACAGCGAGCTGGTCAGCAAGAGACTCCTGCTGAATGATGATGACGAGGAGGAGGATGGCACCATGGACACACTGGCTAGCGATCAGGTATTGGGCCCTTGTATAACAACCATTGTCAGAGATGAAGATTCTAGTCAGCAACCCAGCAGAGAAGCACATCAACTGTTAATTGAGTATAACAAGTTATTTTCTGGTTTTCTTTCTCTATCTAGGTGGTAGAGTTGTTCAACATGGTTCGCCATGGCAGGGACTTGGTGAAGAAAGAAGCTGACCTAAGAGCGCTGAGGAAAGCCCTCCGCAGCCCCTCAGCCCACCTCATCCTTATCAAGTATGAAGGTCTTGTTCTCTGTCTCTCTCTCTGTGTGTGTACATTTCTTCACATTGTGTTACAAAGTGGGATTAAAATGTATTTAACAAATTTTGGGGGGTCAACAATCTACACAAAATACTCCGTAATGTCACATTTTTAAAACCTCTACAGGATTGGTGGGTCCCCCTCGGGACAGCTGAAGTAATGTTGGCTAATGCCATTAGCATAAGGTTGTAAGTAACAAGAACATTTCCCATGACATAGACATATCTGATATTGGCAGAAAGCTTAAATTCTTGTTAATCTAACTGTACTGTCCAATTTACAGTAGCTATTACAGTGAAATAATACCATGCTATTGTTTGAGGAGTGTGCACAATTTTGAACATGAAAAGTTATCAATAAACCAATTAGGCACATTTGGGCAGTCTTGATAGAATATGTTGAATATGAAAAAAAGGGTCCTATCCTTAAGAGGTTTTAAAGATCAATTAAAATACAATAACTATATGGCTTCCAACTCTCATGCATTGGCCTTGAGACACGCATTTGACCCTCTTCTCACAATCTACACAAAATACTCCGTAATGTCACATTTTTAAAACCTCTACAGGATTGGTGGGTCCCCCTCGGGACAGCTGAACTAATGTTGGCTCCTCTCTTATATCTCACGCATTAAAAAGTACTGCATTTATTTTTATATTTCGTCCATTGTATAGTCAGCGAGTTAACTTTTCAACTGTGCTCCAAATCGTTTTGAAATTGGAACATCTGCAATTAAACATCACGAGCGGAACTTGTATCATTGTCCTGTCTTGCCACAGCACTCTGAACCTGTCACATTATGTAAGGGATCAAGGGGATTGGATGCATGTTTTAAAGAAACGCCGCTCAAGATTCGAGTGGAGCTGAATGGAGAGAGAGAGAATGTTCTCCGCTGAGTTTATAAAACTGTAAAAAGAGTAGCGCTGTTTTATGTACGGTGTTGTCAACAAAATTAGGTTGCTTTTGCTCCCGTCCCTATTGCAGAATGCCGCCTTTTGACAGTATGTACTAAAGTCGATTTAATTCACACCTGCATTAGTCCCCTTCGTTTGGTGATTGGCATTTAGGCTGTCACAACGAAAAGGCAGCAGACAGACCTACAGTACGTTTTAGCAGGGAAATTTGGTGACCTGATTTGTAACTGTGAAAATAATTTTGTCAATCAGATTGTGAACCCAAAAGTGTACGTTTGATTCTAGAGGCGGGACAATAAATAGAAACATAATTTTTTTAGGGTGTAGGGGCAGATTTGTCATCTTGTCTTCAGGAGATTATAAGGGTAATTACTGTGCTTGTCAGAAAGAACACTACTGTTATTTCCCACGCTTTGTTTATTAATCCACTTCTTACCAATTTGGCCAGTGTAATCACATTTTAAATCTCATATGCCTATCTTTGTCTTTTGAAAAAACAATTACGAGGCTATGTATTTTTGCAGCCATTCATGGGCAGTTTTGAATAAGTCATACAAATAAGCATGGGATATTAAATGCTCCAGGAATCTTTAAATAATTAGACATTTGGTATTGTGCACATGCTAGGCAACTCATAAACGTGTCATATGTTGTCTCTGTAGAGTAAGATGATGACAAGGATCTTCAACTAGTAGGTATAAACCACCTGAATATTCATATTCATTTTATTTTCTTGAAGGTTTGGTGATGTTGAGAAATGAAGTGTTATAAGAAGAACATTTTCAAACACCCAGCAGTTGGGAAACATAAATCAGGGGTGGCCAACCCTCCTGGAGAGCAAGCAGTATTTTATTCCCGCCCTATTTTAAAGAGCGAGTTCACCCAAATGATAAAATACTACATGTTTCTGTCCTTACCTTGAAAGCAGTCTACAGTATGGACAAGGAGACTGCAATCTATGATTTGGTTAACCACTGCCATCAACCATTACTATGTTCTGTGCAGAGCCTTGGTATAGTGGTAACACTGAGAACAGGGATCAATCCCTGCTTCCAACCTTCCCACTGCCTCTAGCATTTGCTTCTCTCCCTATCTAATTGAATTAGTCTGAATAAAGTGTCAAACCACTTTTTTTTTTTTTTAAACATTACATTTCAAAGTCGTCCAATTTGTGAGTGTTCATTTAATGTTCAAAGCATCCTGAATACACCTGACCTGTGTTTTTTATGAATAGAAAAAATCCACCTTGGTCATAGGCCTAAGCCGTGTCAAAATACTGTACGTCGAATTGCAGGAAATGTGCTTTAAAACAGTACAAATGTTCCCCCTCTAGTGGTTGTGCTACGGGGCAATGAAATTCACATAGCAAATCTCCAAGCTTTCTTCAAAAGTTGGCAGCCCTGTAACTAAAATATAGTTGTTGCATAAGTATTCAGCTCCCTGGATCAATACATATTGGAAAGACCTTTGGCATCGGTTATACCAAAGATTCTTCTTGGGTAAGTCTATAAGTGCTTTGCACACCTTGATTGTGCAATATTTGTCCATTTATGCTTTTCAAAATTCTTCAAGCTCTGTCAAGATTTTGGGGGATCATGGCTAGACAGCAATTTTCAAGTCTTGTCATACATTTTCAAACAAAACTGTAACTTGGCCACTCAGGGTCATTCACTGTCTTCCTGGTAAACAACTCCAGTTATAAATTATTGTCCTGCTGAAAGGTGAATTCCTCTCCCAGTCGCTGGTGTAAAGCGGACTGTAGCAGGTTTTCCTCTAGGATTTTACCTGTGCTTAGCTCCATCCCGGTTTCTTTTTATCCTGAAACATTTTTGTCCATGCCAAGCATACCCATACTATGATGCAGCCACCACCATGCTTGAAAATAAGGAGGCAGTTACTCAGTGATGTGTTGTGTTGGAGTTGCCCCAATCCTCAGTTTTCTCCCATCACAGCCATTGAATTTTTAAAAATCACTAATGGCCTCGTGGTAACATCCCCGAGCAGTTTCATTCCTGTCCTGCAGCCCAGTTCAGAAGGAATTCTGCATCTTTGATGTGTCTAGGTGGTTTAATCCATCATTCACATAATTATTAACTTGGCCACACTTAAAGAGATATTCAACATCTGATTTGTTTGTTACCCATCTACCGATCACTGCCCTTTTTATGAGTCTTTCCAAATACTCTCTGGTCTTGGTAGTTGAATCTGTGCTTGGAATTCAATGCTTGACTGAGGGACCTTATAGATGTTGAATGTATGGGGGGAAAGAGGAAGGTTAGTCATTCAAAAATCATGTCAACCTCCAATATTTCACACAGATTGAGTCCATGTAACTTATTATGTGATTTGTTAAGCCACATTCCACCCCTGAACCAATTTAGGCTTGCCTAAACAAAGGGGCTGAATACTTTTGCAACAACTATATTTTAATTATACTTTTTTTTTCTTTTATCTTAAAAAATATATACCATTTCTTCCGATTTGACATTAGAGTATTTGGTGTACATTGTTAACAAAAAAATGACAATTAAATTCATTTTAATCCCACCAACACAATAAAAAGTGAAGGAATCCAATTGTTTTTTTTATAAGGGACTGTATATACGTGTATATATCAGTATGGGCCTTTAATTTCTCGTCTCTGTCCTTCCCATATGTGCTCAGGCAGCCGAACAGTATTGCGATCCTGGTGACTAACCTCTGTGGCCCCAACCCTCAGTGTCGTCTGGAGGCTGCCCGCTGTCTCCACGAGCTGTCCCACTCCCCCCACAGCGAGGTGGACTCGTTGAGGCTCCGACAGGCCACACCCTACCTGATCACCTTCCTCTCTGGACAGAGCCCCAAGTTCACTGTCAGTCCCACAGCTCATACACAGTACCTTACAACAGCCTTATCAAACAGCCTAGTGAAGTATTACACTATATGTTAGTTTTTTCTCTCACTTTTGTATGTGTTGTGTTTCTTTACAGGAGCTGTGTCTCTACACCCTGGGTAACATGTGTCCAGACAGCGAGAATGTGAGAGATATGCTTCTAGCTCAGGGCATCATACCTGCTTTGAACAAATGCATCCAGGTCAGCTACAAACCTCTGTACTGTCTGTCAATCGACCAACCTGCCATTGTCTCCTTTATAACACACTCTAATCTGTTTGTGTGTGTAGATCCACAGGACTAACCTGGCAGTGGTTGAAGCAGTAGGGTTCACCCTCTCCCAGCTCATCTCAGCGAACTACGTCACAGGGAGAATCATCCGGTAAATTAACATCATGGTTGTAGCTAAACAGAGAGAATATTTATACTGTACTATGGAAACTTCATCAGACACCATTCAGAGATGCCGTTGAGAGATCCCGTTTGTAGTCAGGGCTATGCTCTCCTGTCTGTTTGTCTGTAGGGCAGTCTTGGCGTCTGGTTTGATCCCTCACCTACTCTCAGTGTTGACCCCTGACTCTCAGTTTGGCCTGGGACCAGTCATTGAGTGTGCCTGGTGCCTGCACTACCTGGCCTGCAGGTCAGACACTTCACCTTAGAATCAGGGTTAATCCCAAATGCCACCCTATTCCCTGTATAGTGCACTACTTTTGACCAGAGCCCTATGGTCCTGGTCAAAAGTAGTGCACTTTGTAGGGAATTTGGGATGCACACTATATCACCTTAACCTGGGTGTCACCCAGGAGGACCAGCTACTGTGTCTGTTTGTGGTTGCCATGGATATGGTGCTGTTATACTGGATACAATGTGGTGGCACTGTGTGATTATTTTGTCTGTTTTTTGCTCTCTTGTCTAAAGCAACGTGGACAATGGGGCACTGGTGGCCCAAGGTACTCTTCTACATTGCACTTCCCTCTTGGTGACACTTGGTGTTGCTGTTGCTAAAGGAAGTATAGAGGAGGGAATTGAGCTGGTGAGTAGTTGCTGAATCCAAACTCTTTTTCGAAGTTACTCCTCCAAACAAAGTACATGTGTTGTATAACTCTGTGTCTGATAGACACCAACTGTACCAGAACGCAAGGTAGCAATTTGATGAGATGAATAGCAATGTAGATAACCTAGGCTCCTGTCATAATCTACATCCCGCCTTCCTTTCTCGCTCTCTCCTCTCCAGTTGATCTGGCCCCTGCTGCGCTGTGTGGGGAACCTGCTGTTATCTGGGCCCCTGGGGGCCCTGCAGCCCCAGCTAAACGATAGCCGTCTCCTGGCTGCGCTGTGTGCTTTTCCTCAGGCCTTCCTCCAGACCCACCCAGCCCTGGCCAGAGAGAGCGTCTGGGTCCTCAACAACCTCACAGGTGAGAGAGGGAGAGAGGGAATTGACTCGTACATCTGTTTTGTGTTATAAATCTGTATAGATAACTGCTTGTCATATAAAGTGATCATATTTTCAGCAGCGGTATTACATTTCTCACTTCACACTCCGGAGCTCGACCATATTGAATGCCTGTGTTATATACATATCATAAATGTCAACTCATTCAAACATGATTTAAGTAAGTCCTTTGACGGGAGAAATGTATCATTTGACCTGGCCAGGGAAAGTTGCAGCATTACTGTAACTGGTCACGTAGTCAGGGCAGTAGCGGTGTGTGGTGGGTAAAATCACTGGGGATGCAAGCCAGATGGGGAGCGTCGCTGCACAGCTATTTTCAGGTCTCTCCATAGATGTTCGATCGGGCTCTGGCTGGGCCACTCAAAGACATTCAGAAACTTGTCCAGAATCCACTCCTGCGTTGTCTTGGCTGTGTGTGTAGGGTTGTTGTCCTGTTGGAAGGTGAACCTTCGTCCCAGTCTGAGGTCCTGAGCAGGTTTTCATCAAGGAACTCTCTGTACTTCGCTCCGTTCATCTTTCCCTCGATCCTGACTAGTCTCCCAGTCCCTGCCGCTGAAAAACATCCCCACAGCATGATGCTGCCACCACCATGTTTCACCGTATGGATGGTGCCATGTTTCTTCCAGAGGTAACACTTGGCATTCAGGCCAAAGAGTTCAATCTTAGTTTCATCAGACCAGAGAATCTTGTTTCTAGTGGTCTGAGAGTCTTTTAGGTGCCTTTTGGCAAACTCCAATCGGGCTGTCGTGCCTTTTACTGAGGAGTGGCTTCCGTCTGGCCACATTTTACTATAATGGCCTGAAGGATGGAGTGCTGCAGAGATGGTTATCCTTCTGGAAGGTTTTCCCATCACCACAGAGGAGCTTTGTCAGAGTGACCATCAGGTTCTTGGTCACCTCCCTGACAAAGGCCCTTCTCCCCCGATTGCTCAGTTTGGCCGGGCGGCCAGCTCTAGGAAGAGTCTTGGTGGTTCCAAACTTCTTCCATTTAAGAATGACGGAGGCCACTGTGTTCTTGGGACCATCAGTGCTGCAAAACATTTTGGGTACCCTTCCCCAGATCTGTACTTCGACACAATCCTGTCTCTGAGCTCTACGGACAATTCCTTCGACCTCATGGCTTGGTTTTAGCTGAGAAGTGCACTATCAACTGTGGGACCTTTTTATATAGACAGGTGTGTGCCTTTCCAAATCATTCCCAATCAGTTGTATTTGCCACAGGTGGACTCCAATCAAGTTGTAGAAACATCTCAAGGATGATGAATGGCACAATTATGCACCTGAGCTCAATTTCAAGTCTCATAGTCAAGGGTCTGAATACTTATGTAGGGTCTGAATACTTGTTTAGCTGATAACCGGTCATGAATCTCTTTTCTCTCGCCCCCATCAGCTGCTGCAGACTCCAGTGTGTTCTGTTCTGCCCTGTTCTATCTGAATCTGGTACCTGCTCTGATCCAGCTCCTGCCCTTCTCCCACGGCATTAACATCATGGTCAGTGCACTGTCGCTTCTGTTCATGGTAGTAACATTGTTGTCAAGCCATCACTTCCCTTGACTTACGACTTACTGTTAATACACATTTCTTTCAGTATTATTTGGCCCTTGATGTGGGCAGCATTATGCTTCTCCATCCACTGTTCCAATCCACTGAGCCATACACTATAGACATCAGCAGTTTCACTTGACTTACGACTTACTGTTAATACACATTTTTTTTCAGTATTATTTGGCCCGTTCAACCTTGATGTGGGCAGCATTATGCTTCTCCATCCACTGTTCCAATCCACTGAGCCACACACTATAGACATCAGCAGTTTCACTTGGGTCTGGGAAAGGATGTGACATTTAGATTGAATTAAAATCTTTCTCCCTCACCCCACCAGGTGCTAAGGGTTCTGGGTAACATTGCCCATCAGGGGAGAGAGTACTGTCTCCACCTGGCTCAAGCTGGCCTGCTGCCTGCTCTCTGTGCCACACTCAAGATGGCCGACACCGAGGTGGTGACCTTCAGTCTGGAGGTGCTGGGCCAGCTGATGGCCAGTGACCCACAGGTAGGGAAGGCTCCCAACACCCCCCACCAAACTAAAGATGGCTGCCTGCCATGCAGATGTCATAGTTTGTTGTTAGCCGTAAACACTGTTTAATGTGCAGTCTTGCGTTGTTTATCTGCTGCCTAATGTATGGAGAAAGGGGCTGTAAATGTCATATCTGGCAGAAACAAACTAGCACAGGCAGCTAGACGATGACATTGATGAAGCGGTGCTTCTTCTCAGCTTGCAGAGGAGTTTGTAAGGCAGAGTGGGCTCCCCGTGCTGGAAGCCATCCAGTATAGCAACCAGGAGACTATCCGCCTCAGAGCAACACACCTGCTGGAACATCACCTGCCCCCACACTGCACGGTGAGGACTCTGCCCTAACACAGGCCGGGAGTGTGTACCTGGGTATACATATACACTGAATGTAGAAAACATTAAGGACAGCTTCCTAAAATTGAAATTGCACCCCCCCCCCCCCCCCTGCCCTCAGAACAACCTCAATTCGTCAGGGCATAGACTCTACATGTTGCTGGCACATGTTGACTACAATGGTTCCCACAGTTGTGTCAGGTTGGCTGAATGTCCTTTGGGTGGTGGACCACTCTTGACACACATGGGAAACTGTTGAGCATGAAAAACCCAGTTCTTGCAGTTCTTGACACAAACCGGTACGTCTGGTACATGCTACCATACCCCGTTCAAAGGCACTTAAGTCTTTTGTCTTGCCCATTCACCCTCTGAAAGGCACACGCACAATCCATGTCTCAATTGTCTAAACTAAAGGCTTAAAATATTCCCGTCATCAACACTGATTAAAGTGGATTTAACAACTGACCTAATTAAGGGATCATAACTTTCTCCTGGTCATTCAATGTCATGAAAAGAGCAGGTGTCCTTAATGATTTGTATACTCAGTGTATGTGTTTTTAGGGTACAGACATTTGTTAATGCTTTGTTTTGTTGTTAAAGGTGGATACCTCTGCATCCCAGTGAGGAGCCTACAGAACGGGAGTGCCACAAAACCCAGACTTACAAATACTTTAAACAGGTCTACTCAGAAAACCTACTAGTACATTTCAATTTTTTTTAAATTATGTGAAGATGCTCAAATGTAAATATGTGCTGGATATCAATAGGATGTTATTTTTACACTGCTTTAATAAAATGCCAAATTATACCAACAGAATGTGATGTCTTTGGAGCCTCTTGTTTTCGTTTGATTACTACAGCAGGTGTGCATGTGTGCGTGCGTGTGAGTGACTCAGTAACCTCGTCCCCAAGATAATTGCGCATAGTGAGGAGGTGTCCGGTGAACAAGGTTAGTGATTCAGCAACAGTAAACATACACACCTGTTTGCGTCAATCATTAGGTTGATAACTGTTGATTACTTCTGATAACATTACTTTTGTCTGTATTGTGTGTTTTCAGTGTCTAAGAGCCAGGGAGGCCGGCAGGTAGAGGCTGTTTGAAGTAGTGAGACGTACTGATAGTGAGTGTCAGACTGTACCTTTCTCCGCCATCCCTATCCTACACCTCCATGGCACCTGGTACGGTAGGGGATCGTCCCTTAGTTGACACTCGCCCTGTACAGGGCTGGCAGAGGTGGAGCAGGGGTACAGCCTGGCTCCTTAGACCGCTGCCAATCAACGCCTGTCCTGGACTCCCGCAATCTCCTCCGTCTGTTTACATTGGCAAGCTTCAGACAGATTCGCTGACTTAAAGGGCAACAACAACCAGGGTTGGGCTATTATGGTGACGTATTATCGCCACACCGGCAGTCGCGAGTCATGACCGCAGTCAAATTCCACATCACCGCTGAGTCATGGTAACTAGTCTTCTCCAAAACTGCGCTCTGATGCCGCTGGTCATTAATAGCCGACCAAACTTCCTAACAGCCAGTCGCTAATGGCCTGGTAGTCAGTGCTCTGTTTTTCCTTCGAATCACGCTGACATAAATGCAATCGAAAATTGAATTAAGTATTTGAGAGCCCTAGCAATTAGAGTTTGAGCGGGGATAGGGTCACCTGTTGGGCAGCGAGAGCCAGCTCCTCATAGCTGGTTGATGCATGGGATGAAATGTGTTCCTATGAGCCCATGTTGCGCAACATTTCTATAGGCTATTCTATGCAATTGCGTGAGAAAACAGAGTTTTGATGGCCTCTATTAAAAAAAGGAGGATCCCATCAGCTTTCTATACACTAGGCCTACTATATTTATTTCCTCACTTTTCATATATTAAGCACATTGCTTCGCTTTACTACTGGAGTAGCCCACCTAGCTGGCATGAAAATGAACAGCGGGAAAAGCGTCCTCCATTCGCTATTCAAGGGCATATAGATGATGTGGGTTTTTTTTCTGTTCCGACAGGTACGTGATAGTGGTCCATTCTAAATCAAAACTAATTTCACACATATCATTTAGTATATGCAAAAACGAGATTAAATTGAGAATAGTCTGATGGGTGAGAATATTATTCATTGTGAATGATGCCCAGCGTGAGCAGTCTAAGGCAAGAAACGGCATCATGTAGCTGAGCCCATAGGCCTATATGTCTTGATAAGGTTTGTATATCACAACTAAAGTGGCCAAATAACTCCAAGGGCAGCCTATAGTCCTAGAACCCCTGAGACAGGGTTGGAAAGCCCAGCCCAGCCTACAGAGTCTAGTGAAATGTGTTCTTACAAGCCCAATCATTGTTCCAATCACTCTATGGATTACATGTTTCTTTCCAGACAGTATTCATAACCTTTGACTTATTCCACATTTTGTTGTGTTACAGCCTGAATTCAAAATAGATAAAAAAAAAAAATTAAAATCCCTCACCCATCTACACACAATACCCCATAATGGCAAAGTGAAAACATGAAAAATGAAATATCTAATTTACATAAGTATTCACACCCCTGAATCAATACATGTTAGAATCACCTTTGGCTGTAATTACAGCTGTGAGTCTTTCTGGGTAAGTCTCTAAGAGCTTTGAACACCTGGATTGTACAATATTTGCACATAATTCCTTTTAATATTCTTCAAGCTCTGTCAAGTTAGCTTTTGATCATTGCTAGACAGCGATTTTCAAGTCTTGCCAGAGATTTTCAAGCCAATTTAAGTCAAAACTGTAACTAGGCCACTCAGGAACATTCACTGTCTTCTTGGTAAGCAACTCCAGTGTATATTTGGTCTTGTGTTTTAGGTTATTGTCCTGCTGAAAGGTGAATTTGTCTCCCAGTGTCTTTTGGAAACAGACTGAACCAGGTTTTCCTCTAGGATTTTGCCTGTGCTTTGCTCTATTCCATTTATTTTTATCAACAAACAAAAAAACTTGGCGGTACTCAGTGATGTGTTGTATTTGCCCCCAAATCATCATGCTTTGTATTTTAATGTAGTGCCTTAGTGCAAACAGGATGCACATTTTGGAATATTTTAATTCTGTACAGCAGGGGTGTCAAACTCATTCCATGGAGGGCCTAGACTAGAGTGCTGGTTTTCGGTTTTGCCTTTCAATTAAGCCCTAGACAACCAGGGGAAGGGAGTTCCTTACTAGTTAGTGACCTTAATTCATCAATCAAGTATAAAGGAGGATTGAAAACCCATAGACACTCAGCCCTCCGTGGAATGAGTTTGACACGTGATATACAAACATATTTTTCACACTCGTTTACGTTAGTACTGTGGAGTAACTACAATGTTGTTGATCCATCTTCAGTTTTCTCCTACCACAGCCATTAAACTCGCTAACTGTTTTAAAGTCACCATTGACCTCATGGTGAAATCCCTGAGCGGTTTCCTTCCTCTCCTGCAACTGAGTTAAGAAGGACGCCTGTATCTTTGTAGTGACTGGGTGTATTGATACACCATCCAAAGTGTAATTAATAACTTCACCATGCTCAATGTCTGCTTTTTTATCTATCTACCAATAGTTGTCCTTCTTTGCAAGGCATTGGAAAACCTCTCTTGTCTTTGCGGTTGACTCTGTGTTTGAAATTCACTGCTCGACTGAGGGACCTTACAGATAATTTAATGTTTGGGGTGCAGAGATGAGGTAGTCATTATAAAATCATGTTAAACAATATTATTGCACATTATCCATGCAACTTATGTGACTTGTAAAAGCACATTTTTACTCCTGAAGTTATTTAGGCATTATTTAAAAAGAATAATAATAATATTTAACCAGGTTAGGCAAGTTGAGAACAAGTTCTCATTTACAATTGCGACCTGGCCAAGATAAAGCAAAGCAGTTTGACGCATACAACAACACAGAGTTACACATGGAGTAAAACAAACATACAGTCAAAAAATCTATATACAATGTGAGTAAATGAGGTGAGATAAGGGAGGTAAAGGCAAAAAAAGGCCATGGTGGCGAAGTAAATACAAAATAGCATCTAAAACACTGGAATGGTAGATTTGCAGTGGAAGAATGTGCAAGGTAGAGATAGAAATAATGGGGTGCAAAGGAGCTAAATAAATAAATACAGTAGGGGGAGAGGTAGTTGTTTGGGCTAAATTATAGATGGGCTATGTCCAGGTGCAGTAATCTGTGAGCTGCTCTGACAGCTGGTGCTTAAAGCTAGTGAGGGAGATTAGTGTTTCCAGTTTCAGAGATTTTTGTAGTTCGTTCCAGTCATTGGCAGCAGAGAACTGGAAGGAGAGGCGGCCAAAGGAACAATTGGTTTTGGGGGTGACCAGAGAGATATACCTGCTGGAGCGCGTGCTACAGGTGGGTGCTGCTATGGTGACCAGCGAGCTGAGATAAGGGGGGACTTTACCTAGCAGGGTCTTGTAGATGACCTGGAGCCAGTGGGTTTGGCGACGAGTATGAAGCGAGGGCCAGCCAATGAGAGCGTACAGGTCGCAGTGGTGGGTAGTGTTTGGGGCTTTGGTGACAAAACGGATGGCACTGTGATAGACTGCATCCAAATTATTGAGTAGGGTATTGCAGGCTATTTTGTAAATGACATCGCCAAAGTCGAGGATCGGTAGGATGGTCAGTTTTACAAGGGTATGTTTGGCAGCATGAGTGAAGGATGCTTTGTTTGCGAAATAGGAAGCCAATTCTAGATTTAACTTTGGATTGGAGATGTTTGATGTGAGTCTGGAAGGAGTGTTTACAGTCTAACCAGACACCTAGGTATTTGTAGTTGTCCACATATTCTAAGTCAGAACCGTCCAGAGTAGTGATGTTGGACGGGCGGGCGGGCAGGTAGCGATCGGTTGAAGAGCATGCATTTAGTTTTACTTGTATTTAAGAGCAATTGGAGGCCACGGAAGGAGAGTTGTTTTGCATTGAAGCTCGTCTGGAGGGTTGTTAACACAGTGTCCAAAGAAGGGCCAGAAGTATACAGAATGGTGTCGTCTGCGTAGAGGTGGATCAGAGACGCACCAGCAGCAAGAGCGACATCATTGATGTATACAGAGAAGAGAGTCGGTCCAAGAATTTAACCCTGTGGCACCCCCATAGAGACTGCCAGGCGCCCGGACAACAGGCCCTCCGATTTGACACACTGAACTCTATTAGAGAAGTAGTTGGTGAACCAGGCGAGGCAATCATTTGAGAAACCAAGGCTGTTGAGTCTGCCGATGAGGATATGGTGATTGACAGAGTCGAAAGCCTTGGCCAAGTCAATGAATACTGCTGCACAGTATTGTTTCTTATCGAAGGCGGTTATGACATCGTTTAGGACCTTGAGCGTGGCTGAGGTGCACCCATGACCAGCTCTGAAACCAGATTGCATAGCGGAGAAGGTATGGTGGGATTCGAAATAGTCGGTAATCTGTTTGTTGACTTGGCTTTTGAAGACCTTACAAAGGCAGGGTAGGATAGATATAGGTCTGTAGCAGTTTGGGTCAAGAGTGTCCCCCCCTTTGAAGAGGGGGATGACCGCAGCTGCTTTCCAATCTTTGGGAATATCAGACGACACGAAAGAGAGGTTGACCAGGCTAGTAATAGGGGTTGCAACAATTTCAGCAGATATATTTTGAAAGAAAGGGTCCAGATTGTCTAGCCCGGTTGATTTGTAGGGGTCCAGATTTTGCAGCTCTTTCAGAACATCAGCTGACTGGATTTGGGAGAAGGAGAAATGGGGAAGGCTTGGGCGAGTTGCTGTGGGGGGTGCAGTACATGGCCAGCCGTAGAAAAATGCTTGTTGAAATGTTCAATTCTAGTGGATTTATCGGTGGTGACAGTTTCCTATCCTCGGTGCAGTGGGAAGCTGTTCTTATTCTCCATGGACTTTACAGTGTCCCAGAACTTTTTTGAGTTTGTGTTGCAGGAAGCAAATTTCTGGCTTGGCTTTTCTAACTGCCTGTGTATATTGGTTTCTAGCTATATTGGCCTGCTCGCTGAAGTGTTTCAGGGAGCGTTTGACAGTGATGAGTGGAGGTCGTTTGACCGCTGACACATTACGGATGCAGGCAATGAGGCAGTGATCGCTGAGATCTTGGTTGAAAATAGCAGAGGTGTATTTAGAGGGCAAGTTGGTTAGGATGATATCTATGAGGGTGCCCGTGTTTATGGCTTTGGGGTGGTACCTGGTAGGTTCATTGATAATTTGTGTGAGATTGAGGGCATCAAGCTTAGATTGTAGGATGGCTGGGGTGTTAAGCATGTTCCAGTTTAGGTCGCCTAGCAGCACGAGCTCTGAAGATAGATGGGGGGCAATCAGTTCACATATGGTGTCCAGAGCACAGCTGGGGGCAGAGGGTGGTCTATAGCAGTCGGCAACGGTGGGAGACTTGTTTTTAGAGAGGTGGATTTTTAAAAGTAGAAGTTGAATTGTTTGGGTACAGACCTGGATAGTAGAACAGAACTTTTCAGTCTATCTTTGCAGTAGAGTGCAACACCGCCCCCTTTGGCCGTTCTATCTTGTCTGAAAATGTTGTAGTTAGGGATGGAGATTTCAGAATTTTTGGTGGTCTTCCTAAGCCAGGATTCAGACACGGCTAGAACATGCGGGTTAGCAGAGTGAGCTAAAGCAATGAATAAAACAAACTTTGGGAGGAGGCTTCTAATGTTAACATGCATGAAACCAAGGCTATTATGGTTACAGAAGTCATCAAAAGAGAGCGCCTGGGGAATAGGAGTGGAGCTATGCACTGCAGGGCCTGGATTCACCTCTACATCACCAGAGGAACAGAGGAGTAGGATAAGGGTACGGCTAAAAGCTATGAGAATTGGTCGTCTAGAACGTCTGGAACAGTGAGTAAAAGGAGGTTTCTGGGGGCGATAAAATAGGTATAATTCAAGGTATAATATACAGACAAAGGTATGGTAGCATGTGAATACAGTGGAGGTAAACCTAGGTATTGAGTGATGATGAGAGAGATATTGTCTCTAGAAACATAATTGAAACCAGGTGATGTCATCGCATGTGTGGGTGGTGGAACTGAAAGGTTGGATAAGGTATAGTGAGCAGGGCTAGAGGCTCTACAGTGAAATAAGCCAATAAACACTAACCAGAACAGCAATGGACAAGGCATATTGACATTAAGGAGAGGCATGCTTAGTCGAGTGATCATAAGGGTCCAGTGAGTAGTGAGGTTGGTTGGGGTCACGGCGATTCAGACAATTAGCCGGGCCATCGGTAGCAGGCTAGCATCGGATCGAGGTCTGTTTTTAGCCATCTCTTGCGTTTCCGTCGGTAGATTAGTGGGGTTCCGTGTGGTAGAGGGGATTAATCCAATTGGCAAAATGGATTATAGTTATAGTGACCCAAGAAAAATAGTCCGATAGACCTATTCAGATAGCAGCCTATAAGACAGCTAACGATTAGCGGACCGCAGATGGGCGTTCAGGTAACGTCGTGACAGAGGGGCCAGTTGGATAACTCCCTCGGGCAGATAACGTCGGTAGTCCAGTCGTGAAGGCCCAGTGGGGCTCCGCATCGGCAGTAAAACGGGTCCGGATAGGTGATTGTAGCCCAGGAGTGGCTGATGGAACTCTTTAGCTGGCTAGCTCCGGAATAATTTATGTTTGCTCCGGGATCGACGTAAGCCAATAGTCACACGGATAGCAGCGGGCTAGCTGCGAGATCCAGGTGTAAATGTCCAGAGCTTGCGGGTTGAAATCCGGGGATATGGAGAGAAAAATAGGTCCGGTATGTTCTGGTCTGAGTCGCGTTGTACAAAAATCATCAAAACAAATGGGTTGAATACTTATTGACTCAAGACCAGTGGAGGCTTCTGAGGGCGGAACAGCTCATAATGGAAACCATGTGATTGATGCATTTGATACCATTCCACTGATTCCGCTCCAGCCATTACCACAAGCCCATTCTCTCCAATTAAGGTGCCACCAACTTCTTGTGCTCAATACATTTCAGCTTTTCATTTGTAAACATTTCTATAAACTTAATTTCATTTTGACATTATGGAGTATTTTGTGTAGGCCATGAACACAATCTTAATTTAATTCATTTTAAATTCAGGCTATAACACAACAAAATATGGAAAAAGTCAAGGGGTATGAATTATTTTGGAAGGTGCTGTATTGCCGTAGGCTATATTTAAAGACCAGATTAAATTGAGAATAGTCTGATGGATGAGACTATTAAGTGCTTGTAAAATTGTGAATTTTGCATCTCAGTACAAGAGGCTTCACTGCGGTCTCTGGTTCGAATCTAGGCTGCATCACATCCGGCCGTGATTGGGAGTTCCATATGGCGGCGCAATTGGCCCAGCGTCGTCCGGGTTTGCCAGGGTAGGCCATCATTGTAAATAAGAATTTGTTCTGACTTGCCTAGTTAAATCAAATTGTATTTGTCACATACACATGGTTAGCAGATGTTAATGCGAGTGTAGCGAAATGCTTGTGCTTCTAGTTCCGACAATGCAGTAATAACCAACGCGTAATCTAACCTAACAATTCCACAACTATTACCTTATACACACAAGTGTAAAGGGATAAAGAATATGTACATAACGATATATGAATGAGTGATGGTACAGAACGGCATAGGCAAGATGCAGTAGTAGATGGTATCGAGTACAGTATATACATATGAGATGAGTAATGTAGGGTATGTAAACATTTTATTAAGTAGCATTGTTTAAAGTGGCTAGTGATATATTTTACATCAATTTCCATCAATTTCCATTATTAAAGTGGCTGGAGTTGAGTCAGTATGTTGGCAGCAGCCACTCAATGTTAGTGGTGGCTGTTTAACAGTCTCTCGGTCCCTACTTTGATGCACCATTACTGACCTCGCCTTCTGGATGATAGTGGGGTGAACAGGCAGTGGCTCGGGTGGTTGTTGTCCTTGATGATCTTTATGGCCTTCCTGTGACATCGGGTGGTGTAGGTGTCCTGGAGGGCAGGTAGTTTGCCCCCGGTGATGCGTTGTGCAGACCTCACTACCCTCTGGAGAGCCTTACGGTTGTGGGCGGAGCAGTTGCCGTACCAGGCGGTGATACAACCCGACAGGATGCTCTCGATTGTGCATCTATAAAAGTATGTGAGTGCTTTTGGTGACAAGCCAAATTTCTTCAGCCTCCTGAGGTTGAAGAGGCGCTCCTGCGCCTTCTTCACAACACTGTCTGTGTGGGTGGACCAATTCAGTTTGTCCGTGATGTGTACGCCGAGGAACTTAAAACTTACTACCCTCTCCACTACTGTCCCGTCGATGTGGATAGGGGGGTGCTCCCTCTGCTGTTTCCTGAAGTCCACAATCATCTCCTTTGTTTTGTTGACGTTGAGTGTGAGGTAATTTTCTTGACACCACACTCCGAGGGCCCTCACCTCCTCCCTGTAGGCCGTCTCGTCATTGTTGGTAATCAAGCCTACCACTGTAGTGTCGTCCGTAAACTTGATGATTGAGTTGGAGGCGTGCATGACCATGCAGTCGTGGGTGAACAGGGAGTACAGAAGAGGGCTCAGAACGCACCCTTATGGGGCCCCAGTGTTGAGGATCAGCGGGGTGGAGATGTTGTTGCCTACCCTCACCACCTGGGGGCAGCCCGTCAGGAAGTCCAGTACCCAGTTGCACAGGGCGGGGTCGAGACCCAGGGTCTCGAGCTTGATGACGAGTTTGGAGGGTACTATGGTGTTAAATGCTGAGCTGTAGTCGATGAACAGCATTCTCACATAGGTATTCCTCTTGTCCAGATGGGTTAGGGCAGTGTGGTTGCGATTGCGTCGTCTGTGGACCTATTTGAGCGGTAAGCAAATTGGAGTGGGTCTAGGGTGTCAGGTAGGGTGGAGGTGATATGGTCCTTGACTAGTCTCTCAAAGCACTTCATGATGACGGAAGTGAGTGCTATAGGGCGGTAGTCGTTTAACTCAGTTACCTTAGCTTTACATTTACATTTACATTTAAGTCATTTAGCAGACGCTCTTATCCAGAGCGACTTACAAATTGGTGCGTTCACCTTAAGACATCCAGTGGAACAGCCACTTTACAATAGTGCATCTAAATCTTTTAAGGTGGGGGGGGGGTGAGAAGGATTACTTTATCCTATCCTAGGTATTCCTGAAAAAGGTGGGGTTTCAGGTGTCTCCGGAAGGTGGTGATTGTCTCCGCTGTCCTGGCGTCGTGAGGGAGTTTGTTCCACCATTGGGGGGCCAGAGCAGCGAGCAGTTTTGACTGGGCTGCGCAGGAACTGTACTTCCTCAGTGGTAGGGAGGCGAGCAGGCCAGAGGTGGATGAACGCAGTGCCCTTGTTTGGGTGTAGGGCCTGATCAGAGCCTGGAGGTACTGAGGTGCCGTTCCCCTCACAGCTCCGTAGGCAAGCACCATGGTCTTGTAGCGGATGCGAGCTTCAACTGGAAGCCAGTGGAGAGAGCGGAGGAGCGGGGTGACGTGAGAGAACTTGGGAAGGTTGAACACCAGACGGGCTGCGGCGTTCTGGATGAGTTGTAGGGGTTTAATGGCACAGGCAGGGAGCCCAGCCAACAGCGAGTTGCAGTAATCCAGACGGGAGATGACAAGTGCCTGGATTAGGACCTGCGCTGCTTCCTGTGTGAGGCAGGGTCGTACTCTGCGGATGTTGTAGAGCATGAACCTACAAGAACGGGCCACCGCCTTGATGTTAGTTGAGAACGACAGGGTGTTGTCCAGGATCACGCCAAGGTTCTTAGCGCTCTGGGAGGAGGACACAATGGAGTTGTCAACCGTGATGGCGAGATCATGGAACGGGCAGTCCTTCCCGGGAGGAAGAGCAGCTCCGTCTTGCCGAGGTTCAGCTTGAGGTGGTGATCCGTCATCCACACTGATATGTCTGCCAGACATGCAGAGATGCGATTCGCCACCTGGTCATCAGAAGGGGGAAAGGAGAAGATTAATTGTGTGTCGTCTGCATAGCAATGATAGGAGAGACCATGTGAGGTTATGACAGAGCCAAGTGACTTGGTGTATAGCGAGAATAGGAGAGGGCCTAGAACAGAGCCCTGGGGGACGCCAGTGGTGAGAGCGCGTGGTGAGGAGACAGATTCTCGCCACGCCACCTGGTAGGAGCGACCTGTCAGGTAGGACGCAATCCAAGCGTGGGCCGCGCCGGAGATGCCCAACTCGGAGAGGGTGGAGAGGAGGATCTGATGGTTCACAGTATCGAAGGCAGCCGATAGGTCTAGAAGGATGAGAGCAGAGGAGAGGGAGTTAGCTTTAGCAGTGCGGAGGGCCTCCGTGATACAGAGAAGAGCAGTCTCAGTTGAATGACTAGTCTTGAAACCTGACTGATTTGGATCAAGAAGGTCATTCTGAGAGAGATAGCGGGAGAGCTGGCCAAGGACGGCACGTTCAAGAGTTTTGGAGAGAAAAGAAAGAAGGGATACTGGTCTGTAGTTGTTGACATCGGAGGGATCGAGTGTAGGTTTTTCAGAAGGGGTGCAACTCTCGCTCTCTTGAAGACAGAAGGGACGTAGCCAGCGGTCAGGGATGAGTTGATGAGCGAGGTGAGGTAAGGGAGAAAGGTCTCCGGAAATGGTCTGGAGAAGAGAGGATGGAATAGGGTCAAGCGGGCAGGTTGTTGGGCGGCCGGCCGTCACAAGACGCGAGATTTCATCTGGAGAGAGAGGGAGAAAGAGGTCAGAGCACAGGGTAGGGCAGTGTGAGCAGAACCAGCGGTGTCGTTTGACTTAGCAAACGAGGATCGGATGTCGTCGACCTTCTTTTCAAAATGGTTGACGAAGTCATCTGCAGAGAGGGAGGAGGGGGAGGGGGAGGAGGATTCAGGAGGGAGGAGAAGGTGGCAAAGAGCTTCCTAGGGTTAGAGGCAGATGCTTGGAATTTAGAGTGGTAGAAAGTGGCTTTAGCAGCAGAGACAGAAGAGGAAAATGTAGAGAGGAGGGAGTGAAAGGATGCCAGGTCCGCAGGGAGGCGAGTTTTCCTCCATTTCCGCTCGGCTGCCCGGAGCCCTGTTCTGTGAGCTCGCAATGAGTCGTCGAGCCACGGAGCAGGAGGGAGGACCGAGCCGGCCTGGAGGATAGGGGACATAGAGAATCAAGGGATGCAGAAAGGGAGGAGAGGAGGGTTGAGGAGGCAGAATCAGGAGATAGGTTGGAGAAGGTTTGAGCAGAGGGAAGAGATGATAGGATGGAAGAGGAGAGAGTAGCGGGGGAGAGAGAGCGAAGATTGGGACGGCGCGATACCATCCGAGTAGGGGCAGTGTGGGAAGTGTTGGATGAGAGCAAGAGGGAAAAGGATACAAGGTAGTGGTCGGAGACTTGGAGGGGAGTTGCAGTGAGGTTAGTGGAAGAACAGCATCTAGTAAAGATGAGGTCGAGCGTATTGCCTGCCTTGTGAGTAGAGGGGAAGGTGAGAGTGTGAGGTCAAAAGAGGAGAGGAGTGGAAAGAAGGAGGCAGAGAGGAATGAGTCAAAGGTAGACGTGGGGAGGTTAAAGTCGCCCAGAACTGTGAGAGGTGAGCCGTCCTCAGGAAAGGAGCTTATCAAGGCATCAAGCTCATTGATGAACTCTCCGAGGGAACCTGGAGGGCGATAAATGATAAGGATGTTAAGCTTGAAAGGGCTGGTAACTGTGACAGCATGGAATTCAAAGGAGGCGATAGACAGATGGGTAAGGGGAGAAAGAGAGAATGACCACTTGGGAGAGATGAGGATCCCGGTGCCACCACCCCGCTGACCAGAAGCTCTCGGGGTGTGCGAGAACACGTGGGCGGACGAAGAGAGAGCAGTAGGAGTAGCAGTGTTATCTGTGGTGATCCATGTTTCCGTCAGTGCCAAGAAGTCGAGGGACTGGAGGGAGGCATAGGCTGAGATGAACTCTGCCTTGTTGGCCGCAGATCGGCAGTTCCAGAGGCTTTCTTGGGAACCGGGACAATGGTGGCCCTCTTGAAGCATGTGGGAACAGCAGATTGGGATAAGGAATGATTGAATATGTCCGTAAACACACCAGCCAGCTGGTCTACGCATGCTCTGAGGACGCGGCTGGGGATGCCGTCTGGGCCTGCAGCCTTGCGAGGGTTAACACGTTTAAATGTTTTACTCACATCGGCTGCAGTGAAGGAGAGTCCGAAGGTTTTGGTAGCGGGCCGTGTCAGTGGCACTGTATTGTCCTCAAAGCGGGCACAAAAGTTATTTAATCTGTCTGGGAGCAAGACATCCTGGTCCGCGACGGGGCTGGTTTTCTTTTTGTAATCCGTGAATGACTGTAGACCCTGCCACATACCTCTTGTGTCTGAGCCGTTGAATTGCGACTACTTTGTCTCTATACTGACGCTTAGCTTGTTTGATTGCCTTGCGGAGAGAATAGCTACACTGTTTGTATTTCGTCATGTTTCCGGTCACCTTGCCCTGGTTAAGCAGTGTTTCGCACTTTCAGTTTCGTGCGAATGCTGCCATCAATCCACGGTTTCTAGTTTGGGAATGTTTTAATCGTTGCTGTGGGTACGACATTGTCAATGCACTTTCTAATGAACTCGCTCACCGAATCAGCATATTCGTCAATGTTGTTGTTGGACGCAATGCGGAACATATCCCAATCCACGTGATCGAAGCAGTCTTGAAGCGTGGAATCAGATTGGTCAGACCAGCGTTGAACAGACCTGAGTGCGGGAGCTTCTTGTTTTAGTCTCTGTCTGTAGGCTGGAAGCAACAAAATGGAGTCGTGGTCAGCTTTTCTGAAAGGAGGGTGGGGGAGGGCCTTATATGCGTCGCGGAAGTTAGAATAACAACGATCCAGGGTTTTACCAGCCCTGGTTGCGCAATTTAGGGAGTCTTGTTTTCAGATTAGCCTTGTTAAAATCCCCAGCTACAATGAATGTAGCCTCAGGATATGTGGTTTCCAGTTTGCATAGAGTCAAATAAAGTTTGTTCAGGGCCATCGATGTGTCTGCTTGGGGGGGAATATATACGGCTGTGATTATAATCGAAGAGAATTCCCTTGGTAGATAATGCGGTCGACATTTGGTTCAATAGAAATACATAAGGATGACTCAGAATATGCTATTTTGTTCTTCTGAAATAGGCTACATTTTCTACATATCATAATGTTTCTTCAGACCTGCCTTAAATAAATAATGGGTTTATTGTGATAGTGTAGGCTATATTAAATGGTTTTATTAGACTTTTTTTTTTTTTTAAGTAAATGTTCCAAAGGTCTGCATCAGTGGCTTGTTGGCGATGCGTGGAAGCCCAGAGATGCTCGGCGTGTTTATGTTAATTAACAGTCGATTACCGTGAGACCGACAGTTATTTACATGACGGTTACCGGCTGACACAATTTCATGACCACCACAGCCCTAACCAGGGTTGAAAAAGGGTAGCCTATAATGTCTGTGTAATGTGTTTGGTGTACAAGGGATTTACCATTGTTCTTTCAGAGATTATTGTATGGACTTCAATTACGGAAAGGGATTGAACGATGGAAAGTGAACTTGCCCATTTAAGTTGCCGACTACGCCAATAAGTATTTCCATGTAATTGGTAACATCCATAGCATCATTTGCATGGCAGGGTATCACAACAGAACAACAGGTTGGTATTCCTGTGATATCCAAGGTCTATGGAAGTGCTTTGGCTCTCACAATGTGTTTGTGTTTTTAAATAGCCTACAGGTCATACTAATAATACTGCCACTTAGATTTATTAGGCTCACGTGGGCTTTTTACAATATATTACACAAGAAAACAGACAGGTTTTATAGCATGTCATCTGTTGTGTTTTTACTTGTACTCTTCTTCTCTGCTATCCGTATGCTCCACTTTTCCTCTTTCTGTCCCCTCCCTCTGGCCCTTTCCAGTTTGCTCCCTCCCTCCCCTCCCTCTTTTACCTTACCCTCTCACTTTCTTTCTCTTTCTGTCATTTCCAGGTTGCCACTTGGTCACTGCAGACACTATGGTGAGTTTAATCAGGAGAGTTGTTGCATGGACATTGATGTGAGCTTATATCTGCAGGCTTTCAATGTTTCTATTTTAAGGAAGTGTTCTTTTAGCTTTTCTCAAGTTTCTCCTATAATTGTGGGAACGTGATAGTTGTTGTATGTTATTGCATGATAAAAGGTCTGCTTCTTCTTGCTCTGCATTTGTATTACATTTTAGAAGTTGTTTGAATAGTTTTTGCAGTATTTAGCATGCAAATGCAATTGAGTGCAACATGTATGTGTTGAAATACAAGTTAGACATTTTATGTTTGACAGTAATGCCTGTGAGGGAATCGCTGATTCAGTGGGGAATGAAAGAGACTAAGACAGGGTGGCAGAGACTGAAGGACTAGGTGTAACGGGAGCGAGGCTGCTGAGAGAATGAGAGGAATAGAGAGAGATCGGAAGGAAACAGCTGCGACTGTTAATCTCGGGAACCGTTACAGTTCTGCCTGTTGTCTGTGTGTGTGAGAGAAAGTGTCTGAGGGTCTGTGCATATCGTGTTAAATTTAGAGTGTCAAGTTTGATTTACATAGGTTACAGTGCAAGTAATGCTGAGCGAGAGGTGGGGCTGTATTTTCTACGGTGCCAATAAGTATTTATAGTTTCATTGAATGTCTTATACAGTATGTGAAACTGAAAACCTTGGCATTCTTTGACAAGATATTACTCTGAGGCAGCAAACTACTGGAGCTCTACAAGTATACGATGGTGGGAATTAAACAGAGTTTAAAAACCCTTCCGGTGTCTAGGTCATTAGAAGATAAATAAAAACTAAAAATGTAAATAAACATATCTGGTGATGGGCAAACAGAGGGAGAGAGGGGTGAAGGAGGAGTGAGGACAAAGAGAGGGTGACGAGAGTTGAAGGAGAGAACAAGTGGACCGTGTGTATTGTTCTCACATGATTGCACACCAAACAATGCCGTTGCTGTGTAGGTGATCGTTTTGCATAACAATGCATGTGGTTTGTTAATATGTATCGCATCTAATCTGAGCGCCCACACAACCTGGTATTGAAGTAGAGAGAGCCACGGAGACTCTTACAATGCACGTTTAATGATTTAGTCAGCTAACTCGAAGATTCTAAGATATAATTTTCTGTAAAAAAATATATTTTAATATCAACTTCAAACATTGTTTTTTTTCCCCTGTTCAAGGATAAAACTGATTTGATTATCTTAATACCCATATAACCAAAAGAGAGAGCTCTTAGTGTTTTATGGTCGACATATCAATCAGTCAATGCTTTGGTGGAATAAATGTGTGTTTAAAGTCAATAAATCCATAACTTTGCATGTGTGAGTGTGTGTGTGTGTGTGTGTTAATGAATGGGTGTGCTTACTACATGGGTTTGATGTACACACACAGCTGCCAGTGGCATGTGTTTAACAGTATCAGTGGCACTCTGACATTCATGTTCCTCTCAGACAGTGTTTGGTAAGACACATTCATGTTTTACATCAAGGAAAAACAGTTCATGGAGGATTTGTAAATGGTTTATAAGTAGTTATTTGTAGATAGTTTATAAATCAGTAGTAAGCTATAATGGCTCATTATTCTGGCTCAGGATCACCATTTTGTCCTCTTTTATCCCTGAACATCCATCTGTTCCCTCATTTTACAATCCCTTTGATGACCCCTTCTCTTTCTCCGTCTCCATCTCTCAACCGGTATCCTTTTAACATTTATGTTATGTCTCTCCACACATCCTGTCTCCCACAGCTCTCTCTCAGCTCTCTCCCCACCACCGTTGTCCCCAGCCTCTCCTCTCCCGGAGGATGTGCTACTGTGGGACCGAGGGTATGGTCCTCCAACCAGGAGGTGGCTCTGTTCCAGACCCTGCAAGAGGCTCTGAGGGAGATCGACCTGCCTGAAACACAGGACCTGCCACAGGGTGAGACCCGGGCTACGATCACCCGGCTGAAACGTACAGGATGACGCAGATAGAAATGTACCAGGCTAGAAAGACACTGGACGCTGTTTATTACAATCCCTATGACATGGGAATTGTGGCCGCTCTATGACCTTACCTTTCTATCTGCAACGCTCTGAATGTTTGAACCACCTGAGTTAAGCCCCCAGGCCAGGTGAACCTATCACAAACACTGGATCTTAACCTGCACAGAGTCACCCAGACCAAGTGAGTTTAGTACTATATGTCAATGGGCTACTAGGTGAACAGGTGTGTTTCCGTTTACTCTTACCTGGTCCAAAAACAACCCCTAGGCAAGACCCTAGCCCCTATCTCCTACCCATTTAGTGTTTGCAGAGGGGAAAGGGCCAGAGGACTCTGGGGGTGTAAGCAAAAAGGTTGTGGGTCCTTCAATGAGCTAAGATGACCTTCTGCCATATTTGCTGGCCCCTATATGGTTGTTTTTGGACCTAACTTTTGTATTGGCTAACATTCATTAACTACTTTCTATTACATAGTGAAGGGCTGCACTGATGCATGGGGAATTTGACCTTGCCACTAATGGCTGTTGTACTGTTTTCCTTCTCTTCTAGGTATGAGTCACTCTGAGCTGTGTGTCTGTGTTTTGGGATCCCCCCTCCCCTACCTCTCTCTGCTGTTGGAGGCAGGCCAACGGAGCCCAGGTACGCTAGCAGAACGCAGCCAGACAGGAAACACAACCGATGTGTACAAACAGGCTGTAAATCACTCCGTTATATTTATAATTTGGTACTTTATACCAACCTGTACCAGTTTGTGCTAACCTGTAGATGTCTGACAGTAATTCAATGTAAAAGCCTATTTGGCCAGAGCAATAGTTAAAGCATACACCCCTCCTTTCAAAGTATGTGCCAAAGTGTTTTCCAAGAGGTCTTCCAAGTGTTCCTTAGTGCCTCCCATAATGGTGTTCGCTTGAACCAAGGCTTTCTTCACCATCTATGGACCTTAACTTTGCCTTGCCAGATCGCCGGGAAAAGAAATGTTGGAATGGTAATCCTTTTATGGGATTCATTGGTGTCATTATAAAATAACATAATCACCCCCTACAGAGAAAAGTCAAACAGCGATGGCTCTAATTTTAGACTGATGGCCAAAAGGTTGAGGGAAAAGATCACTAGTGCAGGTTGACATTTAATGAGATTGTCACTGCCCTTCATTACTCTATTTATACATAAATAGTCATTCTCCTTCCTGCTTTGTCTCTGTTATGACCAATAACAGACTAAAACACTTTACACTTTAGTTGACAGGCTTCTATGACTTTTGACCTTTTTCTATATTTTCATGGAAAGCTGTGACCGGTCAAGAATCTCTCTTCCCTCCCTTCCCCTCTCTTCTCTCTTCCTCTCTCTCTCTCTTACCCCAATCCAATTTCTCTCGACCACACTTTCCCCACTACCCGCTCCTTCTGTCCCTCCGTTTTTCTCTCTCTCGTTTACCCCTTTCACACAC
The DNA here is from genome assembly GCF_034236695.1 of Oncorhynchus nerka. NCBI lineage: Eukaryota > Metazoa > Chordata > Actinopteri > Salmoniformes > Salmonidae > Oncorhynchus > Oncorhynchus nerka. The sequence goes on from NC_088401.1 coordinate 50,141,830, forward strand.
CCCACCCCCCTCGGTCTCTCTCTACCCCACCCATTTCTCTCTTCTTCTGTCTAGGAGATGCTCTCCTGTGTCTTTCTCCTTCCTGGCTCTCTCACTCCTCCCCCTCCCTCCTGGTCCACAAGGCTGTCACCTTTGACTTGGGAGGCCGCACTTTCCTCTCCAACTTCAACCCCCCTCGCAAGGTCACCTACTTCCTGTCATGTGACCCTTGGGCTGAGGAGGAAGTGACCCGGGAGACAGACTGCCCAAGCGGAGGTTCCGGCGCACTGTGTCGATTCTGGGGGGATGTTCTGACCACCAGGGTTCTGCTGCAAAAGGCCAAGATCCACTGCCCCCCGACGCTGGCCTTACTGTTGCCCCCGGGACAGATGGGACTGGAGGAGGGCAGGACAGGAGGGGTGGAGGTGGTGCACCTAGAAAAGGGGGTGGAGGGAGGGATGAACTCCGTCCGAAACAAGGTGGACTCTTTCCTGGAGTCTGAGGATATGAAGGGATCTGAGAGTGTATGTCCTGTTTCTTAGAGGATATTTTAGTCAGCCTTTGTGTAACTGTACACAAATCCTCAAGCTTTCCTTTCACTTTGTGTATAGGTGGTGCTCAGGCGCAGTGGTGGGACGTTCGTGGGCGAGGCAACCTCACCCCCTGTCTACCTGTCCAGGAACAACAGGGATGAGGTCTGGGCCAAGGTAGGTTATCTCCTGCCCCAGCTCCTCCCTGGAGAGGCAGTGCTGCTGGAGGCCTACTGCTCCCCACTGAAGCCTGGGCCGCGGGTAGAGGACCGCACCTGGGAACAGTACACCGGTGAGGGCTTTGAGTCTGGGACAGATGGGGGTAGTTCGAGGTTTAAGGACCTTATTTTCATGATTATTTGAATGTGATCCTCACATGACTCTAGTACAATGTGATGTACTACGGCCATTACCACATCCTCTTGGTGTTATCATAGTGAAGTAGTAGTTGTTGTGTGTGTGTGTGTCAGACTGCAGGCCTCAGGTTCCAGACCTGTCCTTCAGACTGTGTGCCATCGTAAGTCGCTCACCTCTGGACCTGCCTCTCCTCTACAAGGTGAGCGAAAGAGAGAGAGAGAACGAGAGAGAACGAGGTAGGAGAGAGAAATGAAATGTTGACTATGTGCATCACAATTTGTATTGATCCTCAATACTGTAAACCTATAGCGTGTGTGTGTATATATATGTATTTGTGTGTGTGTATAGATAGAGATATATGTATAAAGATATATATGTGTGTATATATATAGATGTATGTATATGTATGTACGTGTGTATTTACAGATATATATATATATATATATATATATATGAATGAATGTATATAGCTCTGTAAATGTCTAACTGGGGAATGTGAGACAAATTCCTGTAAAAGACCATATACATTAACTGCAATGTTTGAAATCCATTACCTTTTCACTAACTTCTCTCTTCTTTCCCTCCCCCTCGCTCTCTATCCCTCTCCCTCAGTTGGTGTGTAGAGTGGGTGTGTCTGACACCCCTCTCTCTCACAGCCACTCCCTCTCTCAGTCCTTGGAGACCACCCTATTAGAGTGCGGTTTCACTGACCCTACCATGGCAACTTCTCTCCATCGCTTAGCAACGGACACTGCCCTGTCCTGCCTTCGTGTTGTCATGGAAACAGAGTCAAGCATGTCCGCGGAACTGCGTGGTGGAGCGGGCGCCCAGACCGACATGATAGGTGTGTGTGTGTGTTGTCTAACTGCCAAAGCTTTCCCTCTAATGTAGCATGAAGCCGTCTGAGTTGATCTATGACTTGATATAGATTACTGCAGATTGATGTCGAAGCCTCTCTGAAAACATGGGTCTACTTATACCATCACAAGTCTCACTCTGTCAACACTCCTATGTCTCCCTGAGCTGCTGTCTGACCCTTCCACTCCCTCTGTCTCTCTCTCTACCTCCATTCCACTCCCTCTCTCTCTACTTCCATTCCACTCCCTCTCTCTCTACTTCCATTCCACTCCCTCTCTCTCTACTTCCATTCCACTCCCTCTCTCTACTTCCATTCCACTCCCTCTCTCTCTACTTCCATTCCACTCCCTCTGTCTCTCTCTACCTCCATTCCACTCTCTCTCTCTCTCTACCTCCATTCCACTCCATCTGTCTCTCTCTACCTCCATTCCACTCCCTCTGTCTCTCTCTACCTCCATTCCACTCCATCTGTCTCTCTCTACCTCCATTCCACTCCCTCTCTCTCTCTACCTCCATTCCACTCCCTCTCTCTCTACTTCCATTCCACTCCCTCTCTCTCTACCTCCATTCCACTCTCTCTCTCTCTACCTCCATTCCACTCCCTGTCTCTCTCTACCTCCATTCCACTCTGTCTCTCTCTACCTCCATTCCACTCCCTCTCTCTCTCTACCTCCATTCCACTCCCTCTGTCTCTCTCTACCTCCATTCCACTCCCTCTGTCTCTCTCTACCTCCATTCCACTCCCTCTGTCTCGCTCTACCTCCATTCCACTCCCTCTGTCTCTCTCTACCTCCATTCCACTCCCTCTGTCTCTCTCTACCTCCATTCCACTCCCTCTCTCTCTCTACCTCCATTCCACTCCCTCTGTCTCTCTCTACCTCCATTCCACTCCCTCTGTCTCTCTCTACCTCCATTCCACTCCCTCTCTCTCTCTACCTCCATTCCACTCCCTCTCTCTCTCTACCTCCATTCCACTCCCTCTCTCTCTCTACCTCCATTCCACTCCCTCTCTCTCTCTACCTCCATTCCACTCCCTCTCTCTCTCTACCTCCATTCCACTCCCTCTCTCTCTCTACCTCCATTCCACTCCCTCTCTCTCTCTACCTCCATTCCACTCCGTCTCTCTCTCTACCTCCATTCCACTCCGTCTCTCTCTCTACCTCCATTCCACTCCCTCTCTCTCTCTACCTCCATTCCACTCCCTCTCTCTCTCTACCTCCATTCCACTCCCCCTCTCTCTCTACCTCCATTCCACTCCCTCTCTCTCTCTACCTCCATTCCACTCCCTCCCTCTATCTACCTCCATTCCACTCCCTCTATCTACCTCCATTCCACTCCCTCTCTATCTACCTCCATTCCACTCCCTCTGTCTCTCTCTACCTCCATTCCACTCCCTCTGTCTCTCTCTACCTCCATTCCACTCCCTCTCTCTCTCTCTACCTCCATTCCACTCCCTCTCTCTCTCTACCTCCATTCCACTCCCTCTATCTACCTCCATTCCACTCCCTCTATCTACCTCCATTCCACTCCCTCTGTCTCTATCTACCTCCATTCCACTCCCTCTGTCTCTCTCTACCTCCATTCCACTCCCTCTGCCTCTCTCTACCTCCATTCCACTCCCTCTGTCTCTCTCTACCTCCATTCCACTCCCTCTGCCTCTCTCTACCTCCATTCCACTCCCTCTGCCTCTCTCTACCTCCATTCCACTCCCTCTGTCTCTCTCTACCTCCATTCCACTCCCTCTGTCTCTCTCTACCTCCATTCCACTCCCTCTGTCTCTCTCTACCTCCATTCCACTCCCTCTGTCTCTCTCTACCTCCATTCCACTCCCTCTATCTACCTCCATTCCACTCCCTCTATCTACCTCCATTCCACTCCCTCTATCTACCTCCATTCCACTCCCTCTCTCTACCTCCATTCCACTCCCTCTCTCTACCTCCATTCCACTCCCTCTGTCTCTCTCTACCTCCATTCCACTCCCTCTGTCTCTCTCTACCTCCATTCCACTCCCTCTGTCTCTCTCTACCTCCATTCCACTCCCTCTGTCTCTCTCTACCTCCATTCCACTCCCTCTGTCTCTCTCTACCTCCATTCCACTCCCTCTGTCTCTCTCTACCTCCATTCCACTCCCTCTGTCTCTCTCTACCTCCATTCCACTCCCTCCCTCTCTCTCTCTACCTCCATTCCACTCCCTCTGTCTCTCTCTCTCTCTCTCTCTCTCTCTCTACCTCCATTCCACTCCCTCTCTCCTAGGCGTAGACCTCCTCTTCACCATGGATGGTTACATCATCAGCCCTGTTGTCCTTGGCCTCCACCCCTCCCTCTGTCTCCGCTCCTCCTTCCCGGAGCAAGGGATGGGGCTGGAGGGATGTGACAGTGGGATAGAGGGGTGGAGTAGGGGCACCCTCCTCCTCACCCCCCTCCTCCGCTCCCAGTACTACCTGATGCAGGAGAAGACTGTGCTGGTGGTGGGAGCTGGAGGACACAGTAAGAAGTTCATTTGGGGAGCAGCCAAAAAGTACAAACTCAAGGTGAATGTCTACATGGGGAATGAACTAATGAAAGTGAATAGATTGCCGCAACAGACTTTACCGCTATTTTAGAAGTGCATTTTACTGCATTGCAAAGTCTGATTAAGTGACACATTAATGGTTACTGGTTAGCCAGTTATGCTAATGTGCTGAACTGACCTCACCAACTCCTTCCCCTCCAATCAGATCCTGCTTGTGGACTGTGACCCCGGCCACTTCGCCTCCCAGCTGGTCGACCACTTCCTGCCCCTGCCAGACCTGCCTGACCACCGCCGTGACGACCAGCACTGCTCCCGCATTTGTGATTGGCTGTTGTCCTCTGGGCTCCGCCCTGATGGCTGCGTGTGTTTCTGGGATGACTGCGTGGTGCTGACGTCTCTGGTCTGTGATAGGCTGGGGCTCAGGGGGCCTCCTCCAGAGGCCATCCGCATTGCGAAGGAGAAGAGCCGCACCCACAGGCACCTCCTGGGCTTACGGAAGTCTACTGGGACTAACCTGACCAGTGTTGAGCAACCCTCCGGTCAGGCGGATGGCCTGGTTGAGTTTAGAGAAGGTGAGAGGAGAGGAAGACAGCAGAACGGTATGGTCAACGGCATGGTCAACATGGAAGGGGATAGCATGAGAGCTATGGCCGATTTTGACAGGGGGGATCTCTTCAATGAGGCAATGGGCAAACCCGACACTACCGCCCCTACCTCTTCATCCGCCTCAGCCTCCTCGTCCTTCTCACTGTCCTTCTGCACTTTCCGGCCCTCCGCTCCCCTCCTTTCTCCCTCCCCTTCTTCCTATGCTGTTCCCTGTATCCATGTGGAGAGCGCCCTGGATCTGGAGAAGGCAGCCAGTGGGGGGGAGGAGGGGCCTGGTGGGGCCAGTGTAGGGGTGGTGAGGTTCCCTGCCGTCATGAAGCTGGAGTATGGGGCCGGGGCGGTGGGCGTGAGGAAGGTGGGCTCTCTGGAGGAAAGCCTGGCACACTTTGAGAGGATCGGAGGGGACCTCCGCGAGGAGACAGACTACCCTGGCATTGGCCTGGGCTGGGGCAACGCCATGACCCTCATGGAGTACGTGGGAGGCACAGAGCACGACGTGGATGTGGTCCTGTTTGAGGGGCGACTGGAGGGCGCTTTCGTGTCCGACAATGGCCCCACCCGTGCTCCGGCTTTCACAGAGACGGCCTCCCAGATGCCCTCGGGACTGGCGCCGGACAAGCGTGCTCAGCTGATTCGCGCGGCGCACCACGCCTGCCTGGGCTGCGGCCTGCAAGACGGCGTGTTCAATGTTGAGCTGAAGATGACAGAGGTGGGCCCCAGGCTCATCGAGATCAACGCCCGCATGGGCGGCTTCTACCTGCGTGACTGGATCCAGCAGCTGTACGGCGTGGACATCCTGATGGCCGCCTTCATGGTGTCCTGTGGGGTGCGTCCGTGCCTGCCCTCGGCCACAGCGCTCCCAGCCAGAGGCCACTTTGCTGGGGTGATGGTTGTGGTGTCCCAGCACCTCCAGGCCCTGAGAAGCACAGCCAGCCCTGAACGCCTGCGAGGGCTGCACCAGGACGGGGCGCTGTGGCTGAACGAGCTGGCTGAGGAGGATGAATTGATCTCTGGGGAGTACGAGGAGCCCTTCTGTAATGTCGGGGTGAGAGACGCCCACAACGCCGCCAACGCTCGCCAGCGCCTCCTCGCCCTCTGCCAGGGGCTAGGCCTGCACTGTCCTCCACGCTACGACCTGGGGTACTTCCTGTCCCACTTCAATTAGACAGGAAGTCAGGTGGGAGAAGCACCTGGGGTTTGTTCAGGAGGGTGCAATGTTTAGATTTTACTCACAGATCAAAATAATACAGAAATCGATTCCCTGTTCTCCATGACAGAGAAGCATATGTGTTTTAGTCCTATCTAAATGCTTGTTCCTAACATTGGATCCTTCTGAATAGAACCCATGTTTAGCACGTGTATGCTTTGTGCGGGTGGAGTTTTTGTACTAGGGGCAAGGGTTAGTTTAGTTAGCTTAAAAGGTACATCACAGCAAGAAAAATGTTATATCAAAACATATCTCACTACCTTTCAATTTTTCTCACTTAAATTTTAGGGACCATCTCAGGAATACAAGTTTCAAAAAGGAATAATCGTCAGTGATTAGCGAGAATAGGGTATGGGTGTCTTATCTATCTACCAGGGTTCAGGAAGTGATTTAAATGAAACAACTGAAAAACGTCTACTTCTCATTTTATTGAGAAGTCATAAAAAAAAAATAGAGGCCCTTGGTTAAATGATTGAATTGGAATGTTGGTTAACTTCCTGAATTGACAGCATTCAATTTGAATTGAACCCAACCCTGCTATCTATTAGGTTGTGGTATCAGCAGTCTACTCTACTGGGTCGTTCCACATAATGAGTGCCTTTTGCATCCCTTAGATATTTTAAGTAGTGCACAAATATTGAATTTTAAAAGCCTGTCATATTAAATGAAGTGCCATTTTAAAAGTCATTTCTGAAGATGATTATTTATTTCATGTAATTAGTGATTCATTTTAAGTAAAATACCCGGCTAGCAATATTTAGCGGCGATCCAAATGCTGATGACTTACAACGGCCCTCATCACCACAAACGACTTCAACGATGGCAGTCTCATACTAAAGTATGTAGGGAACGACATAGCAGCGGAATAATTTAGTGTGAGTCGTCAGGCTACGGGGAAAAAAAACCCGTCCCTGATTTTAAAGTCAACCCTGTTACCTGAACTGAACTCTCGTTCTAATTGGTGAAACTATTCATTTTTAAATATAGTAAACAGATGAGCTGGTTCTATTCTTTATGGACATTTTCTGGTGTTTTGTTGTGGGAAATGTAGCTGGTTGAGCATGACATGTCAACCCTGTCACCCATAGATTCATCTAATGTAATGTAACACCTGAGTGGCGTTTCTTTCTTTCTGGTCCTGATGGGAAGAAAAAGACTGTCGGGGGAGGTCCTCTTTGGACTGTTGAACCAGTCCAGTAAATGTGGAGGAGTTAAGATGTCTTGTCGCCGTGTTAACGTCGAAAAGCAGAAGTCTCCATTTCCCTTGAAAAACGGATGCATCCATTTAACCGACCCCGCAAAGGGTGCCCATAGAGAGAGACCATTTAGAATCATTTTTTGGGGAATTAAAAAATTGTGAAGCTTGCATACAATTGCCCCTCCCTGTTGCACACAAGCTTCCATTCCCCCAGTCACAAGGTGATTTATGGCTGATTTTTTAAGACGAAGTTGTCAACCCTGTTCCTTTAATAGGCACTTACTTACTATCATTTTTTTTTGAGATGGGGATGTTTTTCCATTAAGTTGAACATGTGCTCTTCATGACAATCTTAAAATGGATGAAATAAGTTTTTTTTTTGTTCACTAAGTTGCACTACTCAAAAGGCACCTAATTGGTGGAACGACCCTACTACATTATAATCCAGCCATAGACATTGATTAATAGCCTGCACACTGAACACACAGCAGTCCAGGGTTGGAACGGGTGGGAAGGAAGGAAGAGCAGAAGAAGATGGAAGATTTTGAGGAAGGGGGTTTGAGGAGAGCAGTGCAATAGCTGGAACAGGTGGACAGGGGTGCTGATTGCGGAACCTTCTAAATCCAGGCTCAGAGGTGATGTCTGCGGGGTCGGCGCGTAAAAACGACTTGGAAAATGTGGAATTCTGGAACTCTGCCTCCCTCATTCTTAGTTAGAGGTCGTGTGAAAGTTCATGTCTAAATTAGCAAGGTTGAGGTGAAAGGTTTCACCCCAAAATAAGTAACTTAAAGAGTACGGAAATGGAGATTTAATTACTCCACATACTCACACCCATTTTTCCCCGGCTTAGCCCATAAAAGCAGTGTGTTATTTTGTTATGTCATTTGAGGCAGTTTCACCATTGCAAATGCGTTGACTCCGGAGCAAGACCTCATCTTGGCAGTTAGTGTCTGTGGTGTGGCATTTGCGGTCTGGTGTCAGGTGTACTCGGTAGGCTTGATGTAACTGAGATGCCATCCCTCAGTACCCCCCAGACAAAGGTTACAGTAGTCAAAAGGTTAAGGATTTCCTGCTTCTTCTGTTTCTGATTGTTTATGTATTTCTGAGGTAATATTTGGGAATTATATAGTAGCAGACACTTCTGACTTTTCTTCAAAAAAGGAGGTGTGACAGGAAAGTTAAAGAATAAAACAACCGAGCCAGATTACATCACTAAAACCAAAACAAATTTCTAAAAAATCCCCAAATCCAAACTTTTGTATTAACTTAATATGTAATATGTGTTCATGTTGTCATGTTTTGTTAATTGCTTTATTTGTTAAGTTTCAATGCATCGGATGATGAATGTGTTATTGATATGTAACATCACAGATATGAATGTAATGTTTAGTTAGATTAACACATTGTTTTTTCAAATATATGCGTCATAAATCTTTTCACCATACGCGAACAATAGAGAACAAGGCCTTAAAGTTAACACAGATTTAAAGGGATTTTTCTGTTCCTTAGTTATATTGACAAACAATAACTGATGTGGAAATTACTTTTTCTTTAACAAAGTTTTGAATCAAGATCAAGTGTTTTGATTCGGCTACTGTTTTGATTCAAATGTAAATGTACATTTCCTGTGTTATGTAAAATACAATAAACATTCAAATCAACAGACTCTTAACTTTTCTGTTTATTTAAAAAAAAATGTTTTTAATGAAATGGATGTATTAATTAAATACATCTGAAAGCAGAGCTTCAATGCACCATACAAACCCCCTGTAGTCTCAAACCTGTTTTCTCTCTCTCTTTCTCACTTTGTGTAGATGGGGTGATTATACATTTAAGTGAGTCAGGGTTATTTTACTAAGTGAAAGAGAGACTTGCTTTTGCTTGTCGTTTCTTTTCAATAGCCTGGCACAGGTTTGCCAAACCTGTTTTCCACGACTTCTCCCTCTTTCTCTCTCTTAGTAGTGCTTGTTTTGAGTCTTAGATGCAGTCCAGTCCTGTTGCTAGTAGTGACTGTCGGAACTGGTTCAGTTACACCTCACAAATCACACCGGTGGTAAACCTTAGAACAACAAACACACAACAACAAACACAACCTGATCCATTTGTTTTGACTTTTTCTCTCACTCTTTCTCAGTTCTCCACTTCTCTCCATCTTCCCCCTCTGTCTTCCTCCCTATGGCCTTCCTTCTCCCTCTTTCTCTCTCTTTGTTGTGCTTGTTTTCAGTCTTCGATGCAGTCCTGTTGCTAGTAGTGACTGTCGGAACTGCTTCCGTTCACAAATCACTTCAGTGCCGAACCTTAGATTTACATTTGTTTGAGTTTTTCTCTCACACCCCCTCCCCCTTTCTTTCTTTTCAGGAAACAAAATCTGAAGTAATTCAAGCCTTTAATGCACCCCCTCCTCCCATTCCTTCTTCTGTTGTCCTCCCTCCTATTTTCCCATCTGTCACCTCCCACGCTGTGCCCCCTTTCTATTTCCCACTTTGTTTATCTCGAAGCTGGAAAAGGGTGAATTACATTTGGTTCGATTTTTGATCCCCTCTTTCAAACTTTTCACTTTAGCTTTGTGTGTTATTCTCTGAGCAGTACTACAGCAGTAGTAAGTTTTGTTTTCAGAAGTGTTTTTCTCGACTCAAAACAAGCCTGCCAAAAAGAACTGCACAGCTTCATGTCATCAGTTTGGTCAGACTTAATACAATTATTATCTGCTGTAATTATCTTTAACAGTTTCCATTACAGCAGTAACCCTAAATACAGGGTGAGTACAGTGTAACAATGCAGGAATAAGGGCACTAATGTAAAGTGAAAACCCATCTATCATTCCCCTAAGTCACAGATGGGTCAACTCAAGATCAGCACCTTTGAGAATGGACATTCCCATGACGACAGGTGGGCGGAGGGAAGGATGGCCCATCTGAGGAGAGCCGCAATGTCTCGGGTAAGAACCAACATTAGGCATATTACTTATGAGACCGTAATAACCACTAGTTTAATAGGAGGGGTGTTGGTGGTGGCTAATATAGCAGAGGTACTCATGATGAGAGAGATAGATAGATAGAACACAAGCCCCCCAAGCACATAAACTACTGCAGCATAAATACTGGAGGCTGAGACGAGGGGTCAGGAGACACTGTGGCCCCGTCCGACGGTACCCCCGGACAGGGCCAAACAGGCAGGATATAACCCCACCCACTGTGCAAAAGCACAGCCCCCACACCATTAGAGGGATATCTTCAACCACCGTCGTACCATCCTGAGACGACAGGAAGATCACGTCAGTGACTCAAACCACTCAAGTGACGCACCCCTCCTAGGGATGGCATGGAAGAGCACCAGTAAGCCAGTGACTCAGCCCCTGTAATAGGGTTAGAGGCAGAGAATCCCAGTGGAGAGATGGGAATCGGCCAGGTAGAGACAGCAAGGGCGGTTCGTTGCTCCAGTGCGGTTTCCGTTCACCTTCACACTCCTGGGCCAGACTACACTCAATTTTCAATAAAGACTTAAAGGTTGAGACCGAGTCTGCGTCTCTCACATGGGTAGGCAGACCATTCCATAAAAAATGGAGCTCTACAGGAGAAAGCCCTGCCTCCAGTTGTTTGCTTAGAAATTCTAGGGACAGTGAGGAGGCCTGCGTCTTGTGACCGTAGCATACGTGTAGGTATGTACGGCAGGACCAAATCGGAAAGATAGGTAGGAGCAAGCCCATGTAATGCTTTGTAGGTTAGCAGTAAAACCTTGAAATCAGCCCTTGCCTTAACAGGAAGCCAGTGTAGAGAGGCTAGCACTGGAGTAATATGATAATTTTTTTGGTTCTCGTCAAGATTCTAGCAGCCGTGTTTAGCACTAACTGAACTTTATTTTGTGCTTTGTCCGGGTAGCCGGAAAGTAGTGTGGATACATTTTTCTGCATCATTTCTGGACAGAAAGTTTCTTGATTTTTTTCGTCAAAAGATAGATCAGGGTTCAGAGTAACGCCGAGGTACTTCACAGTTTTATTTGAGACGACTGTAACATTTAACATTTAACATTTAAGTCATTTAGCAGACGCTCTTATCCAGAGCGACTTACAAACTGTACAACCATCAAGATTAATTGTCAGATTCAACAGAAGATCTCTTTTGTTTCTTGGGACCTAGAACAAGCATCTCTGTTTTGTTCGAGGTTAAAAGTAGAACATTTGCAGCCATCCACTTCCTTATGTCTGAAACACAGGCTTCCAGCGAGGGCAATTTTGGGGCTTCACCATGTTTCATCGAAATGTACAGCTGTGTGTCATCCGCATAGCAGTATATAGTGGTCCTAAAACGGAACCTTGAGTAACACCAACATTTACAGTTGATTTGTCAGAGGACAAACCATCCACAGAGACAAACTGATATCTTTCCGACAGATAAGATCTAAACCAGGCCAGAACTTGTCTGTGTAGACCAATTTGGGTTTCCAATCTCTCCAAAAGAATGTGGTGATCGATGGTATCAAAAGCAGCTCTAAGGTCTAGGAGCACGAGGACCGATGCAGAGCCTCGGTCTGAAACCATTAAAAGGTAATTTACCACATTCACAAGTGCAGTCTCAGTGCTATGATGGGGTCTAAAACCAGACTGAAGCGTTTCCTATACATTGTTTGTCTTCAGGAAGGCAGTGAGTTGCTGCGCAACAGCTTTTTCTAATGTTTTGAGAGGAATGGGAGAATCATTATAGGCAGATTCATTTTTTTTTTTTACAGTTTGTGGTCAAGGTTTGGCTTTTTCAAGAGAGGCTTTATTACTGCCACTTTTAGTGAGTTTGTTACACATCCGGTGGATAGAGAGCCATTTATAATGTTCAACATAGGATGGCCAAGCACAGGAAGCAGCTCTTTCAGTAGTTTAGTTGGAATAAGGTCTAGTATGCAGCTTGAAGTTTTAGAGGCCATGATTATTTTCATCATTGTGTCAAGAGATATAGTACTAAAACACTTGAGTTGTCTCCCTTGATCCTAGGTCCTGGCAGAGTTCTGCAGACTCAGGACAACTGAGCTTTGAAGGAATACTCAGATTTAAAGAGGAGTCCGTAATTTTCTTTCTAATGATCGTGATCTTTTCCTCAAAGAAATTCATGAATTTATCACTGCTGAAGTGAAAGCCATCCTCTCTTGGGAAAGCTGCTTTTTAGTTAGCTTTGCTACAGTATCAAAAATACATTTTGGATTGTTCTTATTTTCCTCAATTAAGTTGGAAAAATAGGATGATCGAGCAGCAGTGAGGGCTCTTCGATACTGCATGGTATTGTCTTTCCAAGATAGTTGGAAGACTTCCAGTTTGGTGTGGAGCCATTTCCATTCCAATTTTCTGGAAGCTTGCTTCAGAGCTCGGGTATTTTCTATATACCAGGGAGCTAGTTTCTTATGAGAAATGTTTTTTGTTTTTAGGGGTGCGACTGCATCTAGGGTATTGCGCAAGGTTAAATTAAGTTCCTCAGTTAGGTGGTTAACATATTTTTGTACTCTGACGTCCTTGTACTCTGAGTTGATGATGGCTCCGAAAGCCTTTTGGAGTGGGTCTGTGGACTTTTTCATGTGAATATTAAAGTCACCAAAAATGTGAATATTATCTGCCATGACTACAAGGTCTGATGGGAATTCAGGGAACTCAGTGAGGAACACTGTATATGACCCAGGATGCCTGTAAACAGTAGCTATAAAAAGTGATTGAGTAAGCTCAAAAGATGAAAACGTCAGGGGGGAGTTGTTAATTGAAATTTGCTATCATAGATTTCTACCTTAAGGGGAGGACCATCCTCCTTAAATTTAATTTAAAAAAATTGTTTTAAACATTGTAACAGTTAACCTTTTGTGAGAATTGAGAATATGTTTTGTTTGCTATGCAGGCTTTTGTTTGAGCTGAAGCTATAATACAGGTTGTGCAACATATAGCGTGACTGTAGTCAAGCTTTAGCGAAAAAACTGTATTTTGAGCCATTGACACATGCATAGAAGAGGTGTTGCAAACAGTTAAAGTTAGGTTGGAACACGAAGACAGGAACTGAGCCTGCCGCTGCAGTCTTCTGTGCGATCGCACAGATAATCTGCACAACAACAACTACACCTGTCAACTGAAGCGCCTGGGGGCTGAGGCCAGCCTGTGCGCCAACGATAGGCTGAGCAAGTTTAAACCACACTCAGCCTCTACTCTGATAGGCCAGCTCAGAAGCTGGAACTATTTCTGTCAGAGTATTTCAGAAGAACCTTGTTAGGAATAGACCAGTTCTCTGCTTGCCCTGTGTGGTGTTGCATTGAGCCCGTGTACATGAAGATTGCATTTGTTATACTTAATAAAAAGCTTGTTACTGAGAACAGTGACTTAGTCTTACATTTTGTCCTTTTTCACCAGATTTGATTCACGCGACTTAACACTTTTTAGATAAAACTATACTAAATGTCACCAAATAATTGATTAAAACACACTATTCTTCAAAGGTCTACAGTAGCCTCAACGGCACTCTGTAGGGTAGCACCATGGTGTAGCCAATACAATACAAAACCTTGGAGGCTCATGGTTCTCACCCCCTTCCATTGACTTACACAGTAAATATGACAACTTCCGGAGGATGTCCTCCAACCTATCAGAGCTCTTGCAGCATGAACTGACATGTTGTCCATCCAATCAAAGATCAGAGAATGAATCTAGTACTGAAAGCATAAGCTATAGCTAGCTAGCACTGCAGTGCATACAATGTGTTGAGTACTTGACTCAGAGAGAGAGAGAGACAAACTCGGTCAAACTCTTTTAAACTCGGACAAAACAGGGGTGCTTGTTCTAGGTCCCAAGAAACAAAGAGATCTTCTGTTGAATCTGACAATTAATCTTAATGGTTGTACAGTCGTCTCAAATAAAACTGTGAAGGACCTTGGCGTTACTCTGGACGCTGATCTTTCTTTTGACGAACATATCAAGACTGTTTCAAGGACAACTTTTTTCTTTTTACCAACATTGCAAAAATCAGAAAATTTCTGTCCAAAAATGATGCAGAAAAATTACTCCATGCTTTTGTCACTTCTAGGTTAGACTCCTGCAATGCTCTACTTTCCAGCTACCCAGATAAAGCACTAAATAAACTTGACTAGAACCAAAGAATTTGATCATATTACTTCCCTATACTGGCTTCCTGTCAAGGTAAGGGCTGATTTCAAGGTTTTACTGCTAACCTACAAAGCATTACATGGGCTTGCTCCTACCTATCTCTCTGATTTGGTCCTGCCATACAAACCTACACGAAGGCTACGGACACAAGACGCAGGCCTCCTAATTGTCCCTAGAATTTCTAAGCAAACAGCTGGAGGCAGGGCTTTCTCCTATAGAGGTCCATTTTTATGGAATGGTCTGCCAACCCATGTGAGAGGCGCAGACACGGTCTCAACCTTTAAGTCTTTATTGAGGATTGAGTGTAGTCTGGCCCAGGAGTGTGAAGGTGAACGGAAGGGCTCTGGAGCAACGAACCGCTCTTGCTGTCTCTGCCTGGCCGATTCCCATCTCTCCACTGGGATTCTCTGCCTCTAACCCTATTACAGGGGCTGAGTCACTGGCTTACTGGTGCTCTTCCATGCCATCCCTAGGAGGGGTGTGTCACTTGAGTGGGTTGAGTCACTGACGTGATCTTCCTGTCCGGAGTGCATCCCCCCCCCCCCTGGGTTGTGCCATGGCGGAGATCTTTGTGGGCTATACTTGGCCTCGTCTCAGGGTGGGTACGTTGGTGGTTGAAAATATCCCTCTAGTGGTGTGGGGGCTGTGTTTGGCAAAGTGGGTGGGGTTATATCCTTCCTGTTTGACCCTGTCCGGGGGTATCATCGGACGGGGCCACAGTGTCTCCTGACCCCTCCCGTCTCACTCTCCAGTTTTTATGCTGCAGTAGTTTGGGTCGGGGGGCTAGGGTCAGTTTGTTATATCTGGAGTAATTCTCCTGTCTTATCCGGTGTCCTGTGTGAATTTAAGTATGCTCTCTCTAATTCTCTCTTTCTCTCTTTCGGAGGACCTGAGCCCTAGGACCATGCCTCGGGACTACCTGGCATGATGACTCCTTGCTGTCCCCAGTCCACCTGGCCGTGATGCTGCTCCAATTTCAACTGTTCTGTCTGCGGCTAAGGAATCCTGACCTGTTTACCGGACGTGCTACCTGTGCCAGACCTATTATTTGACCATGCTGGTCATTTATGAACATTTGAACATCTTGGCCATGTTCTGTTATAATCTCCACCCGGCACAGCCAAAAGAGGACTGGCCACCCCTCATAGCCTGGTTCCTCTCTAGGTTTCTTCCTAGGTTTTGGCCTTTCTAGGGAGTTTTTCCTAGCCACCGTGCTTCAACACCTGCATTGCTTGCTGTTTGGGGTTTTAGGCTGGGTTTCTGTACAGCACTTTGAGATATCAGCTGATGTACGAAGGGCTATATAAATTAATTTGATTTGCTTTGAACAGTTTTGAAAAAAAAAAAATCTTCCAAAATGAAGGCGATGCAAGAGAGAAATAGGGAGATTTCGTTTTTTTTTCAGTTTCACTTAACAAGCAAATGCAGCTACAGTAGCTAGTTCAGCCTACTGAAACACCCTCCTCAAACAGGGGGATACTATGTTAGCTAGCTGGCTATGACTATCCAACACAACACTGGAACTCTTCCAAGTCAAGGTAAGCTTCTGGTTTGACTAATGTATTGCCACCGGGGCCATCCCATGTAACTATTAATTGACTGTATACTGTAAATGTACTGCATGATTGTAGTGATTTACTGACATGTTAGTTCTATTAGCTATGCTGACCATGACCTTACTTTAGCAAATATGGTGACAACGATGTAGGTTGTGTGTTGCGGTTTGGCTTGGAAAGGTTTTTCCATCTGGTCACATACAGCTGATGTGTTGTGCATTGACGTCCACAAGCAAAGAGAAGAGGTGAGAGGAGAGCCAATGCTTGAAGGAATACAACGTGGCTGATATGAAATCTAACTATAAACTCATGATCAGGGGTGTATTCATTATTCGGTTGGTAAACTTTTCTGAAACGGAAGCAAATGGATTAAAAAGGGGATAAAAAAAAAAAAGTCACCGAACGCTGTGCTCCCATCCGATTCTCGTAAACTCCCTAATTTCCAGGTGCCAATGTTGGTCCAGCATGTGATACAGGACTAGGGGTTGTTCTGTCCCTGGTACATCAGCCGAAAGCTGATACATAGAGAAAAACAGTACTCTATTTTAGAGAAAGAGTGTCTAGCAGTGAAGTGGGCGCTAGACTCTCTCAAGTATTACCTGTTAGGTACCCACAGACCATGCTCCCCAATCTAGTGGTAATGGGCTACTTCTCTGCTTTCAAGTTGTGGCAGTAGTCAATTCTTAATGTCTCAAAAAAACAGAGAGCAAAGAGACAACACATTTACATTATAATTCAGAGAGAGAGAGAGAGAGAGAGAGAGATATGTCTGAAGAGTATGCTAAAGATGGTTTCCTCCTGCTAAATCACAGGTAGGCCTTTGGATATGAGAAAATCTGCAATTTTTGCAGTAGCCTATTCTATTGAGCAGTAAGCAGTGTGAAGTTAAATTCAATGGTTTGTAGTGGTGTGAATATCAGGGACAGGTTTTTGTGCAGAACGTATTGAAAACGCTATATTGATACTTGACCTGGTATCACATCGTTAGTAAAATGTTGGTATCGTGACAACCCCACTCTGAAAATAAGCACATTTTCTTGCAATTGACTTGTGTTTGCGCCCTCGACAGTTTGCATCCCTGCTGTTAAAAGCACCTATTTGTCCCACTATTCACATAGGCTCATCCTTTGAGTTCAGTAGCCTACCTCTCCTCTCTTTTGTTGAGCATGCGAGATCATGTATTTAATATGTATTTTAATATGTATCATGTATAGCTAATATGTATTTTCTCAATTAAATAGCCTGTAGGCTATATGCATGGGCGGCAAAGCACGGTGCAGTTGTCTTTCCCATGGACAGGTGGCAGGCGTAGTTGTTGTTGTGCAGATTATCTGTGCGACCGCATTCTAGACTGCAGCAGCAGGCTCAGTTCCTGCCTTTGTGTTCCAACCTAACCTCAATTGTTTGCAACACCTCTTCTATGCGTGTGTCATTGGCTCAGAATACAGTTTTTCGCCCAAGCTTGACCACAGCCTCTCAGCTAGTCACGCTATATGTTGCACAACCTGTACTATAGCTTCAGCTCAAACAAAAGCCTGCATAGCAAACAAAACATATTCTCAATTCTCACAAAAGGTTAACTGTTAAAATGTAAAAAGTAAATAAATAAATTGAAATTTAATTTAATGAGGATGGTCCTCCCCTTAAGTCAATGATCAATGATAGAAAATGTCAATTTACAACCGCCCCCCGACGTTTTCGTCTTTTGAGCTTACTCAATCACTTTTTATAGCTACTGTTTACAGGCATCCTGGGCCATATACAGTGTTCCTCACTGAGTTCCCTGAGTTCCCATCGGACCTTGTAGTCAATGGTGAAAATAATCATGGCCTCTAAAACTTCAAGCTGCATACTGGACCCTATTCCAATTGAACTACTGAAAGAGCTGCTTCCTGTGCTTGGCCCTCCTATGTTGAACATAATAAACGGCTCTCTATCCACCGGATGTGTACCAAACTCACTAAAAGTGGTAGTAATAAAGCCTCTCTTGAAAAAGCCACACCTTGACCCCAAAATTTTCAAAAACTAATCGGCCTATAATGAATCTCCCATTCCTCTCAAAACATTAGAAAAAGCTGTTGCGCAGCAACTCACTGCCTTCCTGAATACCAATAATGTATACGGAATGCTTCAGTCTGGTTTTAGACCCCATCATAGCACTGAGACTGTACTTGTGAAGGTGGTAAATTACCTTTTAATGGCGTCAGACCGAGGCTCTGCATCTGTCCTCGTGCTCCTAGACCTTAGAGCTGCTTTTGATACCATCGATCACCACATTCTTTTGGAGAGATTGGAAACCCAAATTGGTCTACACGGACAAGTTCTGGCCTGGTTTATATCTTATCTTTCGGAAAGATATCAGTTTGTCTCTGTGGATGGTTTGTCCTCTGACAAATCAACTGTAAATGTCGGTGTTACTCAAGGTTCCGTTTTAGGACCACTATATACTGCTATGCGGATGACACACAGCTGTACATTTCGATGAAACATGGTGAAGCCCCAAAATTGCCCTCGCTGGAAGCCTGTGTTTCAGACATAAGGAAGTGGATGGCTGCAAATGTTCTACTTTTAACCTCGAACAAAACAGAGATGCTTGTTCTAGGTCCCAAGAAACAAAAGAGATCTTCTGTTGAATCTGACAATTAATCTTGATGGTCGTACAGTCGTCTCAAATAAAACTGTGAAGTACCTCGGCGTTACTCTGGACCCTGATCTATCTTTTGACGAATAAAATCAAGAAACTTTCTGTCCAAAAATGATGCAGAAAGATGTATCCACACTTTTGTCACTTCTAGGTTAGACTACTGCAATGCTCTACTTTCCAGCTACCCGGACAGAGCACAAAATAAAGTTCAGTTAGTGCTAAACACGGCCGCTAGTATCTTGACTAGAACCAAAAAATTATCATATTACTCCAGTGCTAGCCTCTCTACACTGGCTTCCTGTTAAGGCAAGGGTTGATTTCAAGGTTTTATTGCTAACTTACAAAGCATTACATGGGCATGCTCCTACCTATCTTTCCGATTTGGTCCTGCCGTACATACCTACACTCACTGTCCCTAGAATTTCTAAGCAAACAACTGGAGGCAGGGCTTTCTCCTATAGCGCTCAATTTTTTATGGAATGGTCTGCCAACCCATGTGAGAGACGCAGACTCGGTCTCAACCTTTAAGTATTTATTGAAGATTGAGTGTAGTCTGGCCCAGGAGTGTGAAGGTGAACGGAAAGGCACTGGAGCAACGAACCGCCCTTGCTGTCTCTGCCTGGCCGATTCCCATCTCTCCACTGGGATTCTGTGTCACTAACCCTATTACAGGGGCTGAGTCACTGGCTTACTGGTGTTCTTCCATGCCATCCCTAGGAGGGGTGCGTCACTTGAGTGGGTTTAGTCACTGACGTGATCTTCCGGTCCGGAGTGGCGCCCCTCCCCCCTTGGGTTGTGCCGTGGCGAAGATCTTTGTGGGCTATACTCGGCCTCATCTCAGGATGGTACGTTGGTGGTTGAAGATATCCCTCTAGTGGTGTGGGGGCTGTGTTTGGCACAGTGGGTGGGGTTATATCCTGCCTGTTTGTCCCTGTCCAGGGGTACCGTCGGAACGGTACAGTGTCTCCTGACCCATCCTGTCTCAGCCTGCAGTATTTATGCTGCAGTAGTTTGTGTCGGGGGGCTAGGGTCAGTTTGTTATATCTGGAGTAATTCTCCTGTCTTATCCAGTGTCCTGTGTGAATTTAAGTATGCTCTCTCTAATTCTCTCTTTCTTTCTCTCTCTCGGAGGACCTGAGCCCTAGGACCATGCCTCAGGACTACCTGGCATGATGACTCCTTGCTGTCCCCAGTCCACCTGGCCGTGCTGCTGCTCCAGTTTCAACTGTTCTGCCTAAGGAATCCTGACCTGTTCACCGGACGTGCTACCTGTCCCAGACCTATTATTTGACCATGCTGGTCATTTATGAACATTTGAACATCTTGGCCATATTCTGTTATAATCTCCACCCGGCACAGCCAGAAGAGGACTGGCCACCCCTCATAGCCTAGTTCCTCTCTAGGTTTCTTCCTAGGTTTTGGCCTTTCTAGGGAGTTTTTCCGAGCCACCGTGCTTCACCACCTGCATTGCTTGCTGTTTGGGGTTTTAGGCTGGGTTTCTGTACAGCACTTTGAGATATCAGCTGATGTACGAAGGGCTATATAAATTAATTTGATTTGCTTTGAACAATTTTGAAAAAATGTATTTCTTCCAAAATGAAGGCGATGCAAGAGAGAAATAGAGAGGTTTAGTATTTTTTTCAGTTTCACTTAACAAGCAAATGCAGCTACAGTAGCTAGTTCAGCCTACTGAAACACCCTCCTCAAACAGGGGGATACTATGTTAGCTAGCTGGCTATGACTATCCAACACAACACTGGAACTCTTCCAAGTCAAGGTAAGCTTCTGGTTTGACTAATGTATTGCCACCGGGCCATCCTGTAACTATTTATTGACTGTATACTGTAAATGTACTGCATGATTGTAGTGATTTACTGACATGTTAGTTCTATTAGCTATGCTGACCATGACCTTACTTTAGCAAATATGGTGACAACGATGTACGTTGTGTGTTGCGGTTTGGCTTGGAAAGGTTTTTCCATCTGGTCACATACAGCTGATGTGTTGTGCATTGAAGTCCACAAGCAAAGAGAAGAGGTGAGAGGAGAGCCAATGCGTGAAGGAATACAACGTGGCTGATATGAAATCGAACTATAAACTCATGATCAGGGGTGTATTCATTATTCGGTTGGTAAACTTTTCTGAAATGGAAGCAAATGGATTAAAAAGGGGATAAACATATGTGTTTACCTACTTTGATTCATAGGCTAGGTTGCAGCAACCTCATGATGGATATAGGGAAAATGTTAGTATCATGTAGTAGCCTAAACCTATCACTGTTACATTTAACTGGGTTAAACAGTCATCCCTCATCTTAAATGGCACTGACCCACCGCTGATGGGTTGTAACAACTCTTACCACATCCTCATCCCCTTCTGACGGGGCACTGATACCCATCATAACCACCAGGGGACATGGGAATGTAACGTAATTGAGCTGCAGGGCATTCTGGTTTTTGTAGTTCAGCACTTATACTCACACAGTAAGAAGAGAATCATATTTCTACCAGTTTCTCATTGCAGGAATCCTCTCAATCTACACGGGTGTGCAACCCTCCAAGAAAATTGTATTATTACACTGGTATTAGCTGTCTATAAAACAACTTTAATAGCCCTCTCACCAGTCGCAATGTTTCATCTCAATCTCCGTCTTTTTGCAGGTGACTGTGATTGGCCTCCAACATAGTCTCCCTGTTGGTTGTACTGGTCTCCATTGGCTACAGAATACGGTACATTGTACATATCAGATGAGGGGTAGCGCGTGGAAAGATATGTGAGTTCTGATCCTGAAGTTAAAATAAAGAATATATGGCAATCTGTTATGTACAGCAGGTCAGCCACCAGGGAGGCCTGGTGACGGATGGAGTATACATCACCAGGCGATGGCTCCATCTGCTGGACGTGCCAGGTCTCTACGGGCTCTCCGGACAGGACTAATTGAGGCTGATTGGTGAGTAATCAAGGGCTGATTGCTCACCAGCTGTACAACTCCCATAAAGCTGCCAGAAGGGCAGCACACAGGGGAGAGACTGGGGGAGGAAGGACTCCCGTATAGTTGAGGACCGTACCAGAGGTAACAGGAGGGAGTTCAGTTTTTGATCCCCACAGGATACAGCAAGACCCGGAGCCCAGAAGATGGTATCCCAGAGAGGGTCTCTTGGGGGAGACCTATTCTTTTCGTTTGGACTATTATTTTAATAAACACCTTTGAAACCGAGCTAATCCTACTCTGTCCATGTCTGATCTGTGTAAACATTTTGACCCAACCCCCTGGTTTGCCACAAGTGGGGTAGAATGCAGGCACTCTGATAACGTGGTCAGATCAGGGTTGACATTTACGCAGCATCAACATGGACGAGTTGATAACTCAGTTCATCCGGGCCCAACAAGCCCAACAGGCGGTTCAGGAACAAATGCTGGAGGAACAGCGGCTACAAAACGTCTTCCTCATTGAGGAAATCAGGAAGCTACAAGGAGGAGCGTCTACTGAATCACATCCAAACAAGTTTTTAATCAAAATAACAGAAGATGACGACATCAAAACCTACCTCTGTACGTTTGAACGGACAGCAATACAGGAAGGATGGCCAAGGCAGAAGTGGGCCAGTCTGCTGGCCCGAGCCTCTCTGGGAATGCCCAAAAGGCGTATTGGGACCTGAACGATGAACAGGCTACGACGGACTCAAACGGGAGATACTCAGCCGCTACGGGTACAGCCTGGCCCATCGGGCTCAACTATGCCACGACTGGAGGTTCATAGCCGACGCTCGCCCTCAGCCCAGATGAGAGACCTACTGTGCATCACCAGGGGATGGCCCCTAACTGACGTATCCACCCTCTCTATCCTAGACAAAGTAGTCCTGGATCGCTTCCTACGGGCATTTCCCCACGACATGAAAAGGGCAGCGAGTCTATGTGCGCACCAGACATTTGGAGTGCCTCCTGGAAGCAGTGGAGATGCATCAGAACACTCAGGCCCTGCTGAGTGGAAGCCGGGCCGAGTCAGCAAACCGTTCGAGGAGTCGGAAGGACAGCCCCACCACTGTGTACACCGAACCGACAGTCGGCAGGGCCAAAGGACCGCAAACCTGTGGAGAGACGGCTGGGGTAGGGCTGACCCGCCACCGACAACCCCAGGTAGATGTAGACCAAAGGAGGTGTTTTGAGTGTGGTGCCCGGGGGCACATTGCCTGGAATTGCCCGACTCGAGAGGAGTCGATGCCATCAGCAAGCTTCGGAGGCGAGGTGGGTCACGCAGTAAACTATGTCACCTCCTGTTGGGCACACCACGAATCAACTGCCCCCATGGTCCCGGTGAAGGTTGACGGACACGACACGGAAGCTCTATTAGACTCCGGAAGTATGGTTACCCTCGTAACCACGAGCTTGCTGAACCAGAATACCAAACATGGTAGGGAGATGTCCATTTCCTGTGTTCACGGGGACACAAAGCGGTATCCAACCGTATGGGCCAAAATCATGATACCACAAGGGAACTGCCAGATGATGGTAGGTGCAGTACCTGAGTTGCCGGCACCTCTCCTAGTGGGACGAGATTGTCCGCTGTTCACGGCCCTGAGGAAGGCACGAGCCCGGCCGAGGACAAGAGCGAGGATGAACCCGTCGCCTGTGAGGCCCGGAAGCAAATGGTTGATCAACCTGTATCTACGGGGTCGGAGGGGGTGCCGGAACCCGACCCCCTGGGGAACCACGGGGGGAAGAGCCAAGCCTCCCCGTCTTTGCTTTCGAGGGGCCAGTCGAAACCTTTTATATCAGGTGTCGCGCCAACAGTTGTAACTTCGAGAGGTATTGTTGCTGCTCCAACGTTACATGGGAACCGTTCTTTAGCTGGCCCACACCTACCTGTTGTGGGCGCACCTTGGAATAGAGAAGACTGGGACCGGATCTCCGCCCGGTTCCACTGGCCCGGGATGAGGAGGGCCATGGAAGATTACTGTCGCAGCTGCCCGGATTGTCAAATGACTGCCCCAAAGGCACACTTCCGAAACCCACTAGTCCCCCTACCGGTCATCGGGGTGCCCTTTGAACACATCGCCATGGACATAGTGGGACCCCTGGTAAAAACAGCATGAGGACACCGGTACATCCTGGTAATAGTGGACTATGCCACCCGGTATCCCGAGCCATTGTTGGGGAATAATCAGAATTAGGTGGTAACATAGGTAAGATGTTTTATATTCATCATATGTTTGTAAATTACTTCTCATCAGAATGTTATTTGTGTATAATACTGTGGCAGGGTTACAGTATCTGTTCTATGTCAAGACTAAATTGTTTGGGCTGGAGAGAGAGGAGAGGTCAAGCGTCTATCTCTTGGCTCCACAATGTCTGTGTGCCAGTCAGGGTGTCTCTGTGATCTTGTCAAGATAGGATGGATTTGATATATGCCTGTTGATATGGAGGATTGGTTTATGGTTCTGGGTTTGAGTAAGGAGACAAAGCTGAACGATTTATTATGTCTATGCTGTCTGACTATGTGTGGATCTTGGCTATTAAAGGATCTCAGTTGCAATGTAGAGGGGCTCTCAGAGAATTCATTGATAGACACTGAATTGATCTGAGAGTCACAGGGTTGTGATAGAGCTCATATGATTAAAGATGGACTTTGATAACTAACTCTGACTTGTGTTGTGGTTTGCTCTCATGATTTGGTAAATAGAGGACATTTCCACGACACCATTCCCCCACGGGCGGCGGTATCCAAGGGAATCGCCCGGGAGCTGTTCCACCTCTTTAGCTGGGTGGGCATCCCGAACGAGATCCTGACAGACAAAGGTACTGAGTTTATGTGCCGCCTAATGAAAGATTTGTGTGCTCTCCTGCAGATCCGGACCTCCGTCTTCCACCCACAGATGGATGGGCTCGTCGAGAGGTTTAATTAAAATGCTCAAACAAATGCTGCGGAAGGTCATCGAGCAGGACGGGAAGAACTGGGACCAGCTACTATACCATCTAATGTTCTCAATCTGAAAAGTACCCCAGTCCTCCACTGGGTTTTCCACTTTCAATCTCCTCTACGGGAAGAGGCCATGAGGCCTACTGGACCTCGCCAAGGAAGTGTGGGAAGCCCAACCGACCCCCTTACGCAGCGTGGTAGAGCACGTGGAGACGATGAGGGGGCAGATGACAGCCATATGGCCAGTCGTGAGGGAACATCTGGAGAAGGCCCAACGCGCCCAAGCCAGGTCTACAATCGGGGAGCCCAACCCTGAGAATTCCAGGTGGGAAACAGGGTGTTGGTCTTAACCTTTTGCGACTAGCAATCCCGGATCCGGGAGCGTAATCATAGCCTCAAACGAATTAGCATAACGCAGCGGACATAAATACCCCTAGAAACTTTTCCTATTCATGAAAATCGCAAATGAAATATATTCAAACACAAGATTAGCCTTTTGTTAATCACACTGTCATCTCAGATTTTCAAAATATGCGTTACAGCCAACGCTAGACAAGCTTTTGTGTAAGTTTATCATGGCATAATGCTATGCTAGGCTCTGCTGGCAGCAGGCAACATTTTCACGAAAATAAGAAAAGCAACCAAATTAAATCATTTACCTTCGAAGAACTTTGGATGTTTTCACTCAGGAGACTCCCAGTTAGATAGCAAATGTTCCTTTTTTACAAAAATATTATTTTTGTAGGCGAAATAGCTCCCGTTTGTTCATCATGCTTGGCTGAGAAATTGACCGGAAAAATGCTACCACTACAACGCCAATTTTTTTCTCCAAATTAGCTCCATAATATCGACAGAAACACGGCAAACGTTGTTTAGGATCAATCCTCAAGGTGTTTTTAACATATATATTCGATAATATATCCGTCGAGGCAATTGGTTTCTCATAAGAAGCGATTGGAAAAATTGCAACCTCAGTATTTACGCAAGATTTTCTGCGGGAGACACCATGTTACCACTTGCTAAATATGGACCCTTACGGCTATTCTTCAACGGAAATGTGTAAAAAGACATCACAATGCTGTAGACACCTTGGGGAATACGTAGAAAACGTAAGCTCATTCGTAGCTCATTCACAGCCATATAACGAGTCATTGGCATGCGGTACTTCCTGGTGGATTTTTATCTGGGTTTCGCCTGTAACATCAGTTCTGTTGCACTCAGACAATATCTTTGCAGTTTTGGAAACGTCAGTGTGTTTTCTATCCAAAGTTGTCAATTATATGCATAGTCGAGCATCTTTTCGTGACAAAATATCTTGTTTAAAACGGGAACGTTTTTCATTCATAAATTAAAATATCGCCCCCTAGTCGCAAGAAGTTAATCCCCACAGCCGAAAGTAAGCTCCTGGCAACATGGCACAGGCCATACGAGGTAATCGAGAAGCTGGGACCTGTCAATTACCGCGTACGGCAGCAGGGGAGACGGAAACCCCAAAAGATTTACCACGTGAACCTGTAGAAGAAGTGACACGAGAGGACAGCCTTGGCAGTGTTATGGTCGGGACCCAGGACGCCAATGGTACCAGTGGTGGTCCCGATCAGAGGACCTCAACCCAGCCCAGAAGCAAGAGCTCAGGGAGCTTGTCGATTGGGACATGGTGGTGTTCTCAGAGAAGCCGGGCCGCACGACCCTCATTGAACACCACATCCGTACCCGGCCCGGGGGAAACGGTATGAAAGAGGCCATATCGGATTCCGGAGGCCTGAAGGAAGGCTGTAAAACAGGAATTGGAGGCTATGCTGAGGATGGGGGTCGTTGAAGAGTCTCACAGTGCATGGTGCAGCCCCGTCGTGTTGGTGCCAAAACCGGACAGTAGACTGCGCTTCTGTAATGATTTCCGGTGTGTGAGCGACAAACTTGTTCGACGCCTACCCCATGCCGAGGGTGGACAAGCTCATTGACCGATTGGGAAAGGCCCAGTACATCAGCACCCTTGACCTGACCAAAGGATATTGGCAGGTAGCGTTGGCAGCCTCCTCCCGGGGAGGACGGCGTTTGACACCAGATGGATTGTATCAGTACCGGGTGCTCCTGTTCGGTCTCCATGGAGCCCCGCCCACGTTCCAGCGACTGATGAACAAAGTACTTTGACCCAACCAGCAGTACGCAGCAGCCTATTTGGATGATTTCATCATCCACAGCCAAGGTTGGGAAGAGCAACTGACGCGCCTCCAGGCGGTGCTGGATGCGCTCAGACAAGCCTGGTTGACCGCGAACCCCAAGAAATGCAAACTAGGGTTCGAGGAGGTGGAGTTCCTGGGGTATTTGATCGGACGGGCTTGCCCCAGGAGAGGAAGGTTCACGCGGTACGTAACTGGCCCATTCCACGCACCAAGACACAGGTCAAGTCCTTCCTGGGACTGGCAGGATACTATAGCCAGTTTATCCCCAACTTTGCGGCTATAGCTCCCCCCCCCCTCACTGATCTAACCAGGACCCGCCTCCCGAAAACAGTGAACTGGATGGATGAGACAGAAGCGGCGTTCAGCCGCCTGAAGGAAGCGCTGTGCTCCAATCCGATTCTCGTAAACTCCCGATTTCCAGGTGCCAATGTTGGTCCAGCATGTGATACAGGACTAGGGGTCGGTCTGTCCCAGGTACATCAGCCGAAAGCTGATACCTAGAGAAAAACAGTACTCTATTTTAGAGAACGAGTGTCTAGCGGTGAAGTGGGCGCTCTCAAGTATTACCTGTTAGGTACCCACAGACCATGCTCCCCAATCTAGTGGTAATGGGCTACTTCTCTGCTTTCAAGTTGTGGCAGTAGTCAATTGTCAATGTCTCACAAAAACAGAGAGGAAAGAGACAACACATTTACAGTATAATTCAGAGAGAGAGAGAGAGAGAGAGAGAGACACCTTGGTCCCAGCCCCCAGGCGCTTCAGTTGGCAGGCGTAGTTGTTGTTGTGCAGATTATCTGTGCGATCGCACCCTAGACTGCGGCAGCAGGCTCAGTTCCTGTCTTCGTGTTCTAACATTAACTGTTTGCAACACCTCTTCTATGCATGTGTCAATGGCTCAACATACCGTTTTTCGCCCAAGCTTGACTACAGCCTCTCAGCTAGTCACACTATATGTTGCACAACCTGTATTATAGCTTCAGCTCAAACAAAAGCCTGCATAACAAACAAAACATATTCTCAATTCTCACAAAAGGTTAACTGTTAGAATATATAAAAACATTTTTTTAATGAAATTTAAGGAGGATGGTCCTCCCCTAAGTTAGAAATCAATGATAGCAAATTTCAATTAACAACTCTTTTGAGCTTACTCAATCACTTTTTATAGCTACTGTTTACAGGCATCCTGGGTCATATACAGTGTTCCTCACTGAGTTCCCTGAATTCCCATCGGACCTTGTAGTCATGAAATATAATATTCCAATTTTTGGTGACTTTAATATTCACATTCACAGACCCACTCCAAAAGGCTTTCGGAGCCATCATCGACTCAGTTGGGTTTTGTCCAACATGTCTCCGGACCTACTCACTGCCACAATCATACTCTGGACCTAGTTTTGTCCCGTGGAATACATGTTGTGGATCTTAATATTTTTCCTCATAATCCTGGACTATCGGACCACCATTTCATTACATTTGCAATCGCAACAATTAATCTGCTCAGACCCCAACCAAGGAGCATAAAAATTTGTGCTATAAATTCTTGGACAACCCAACGATTCCTAGAAGCCCTTCCAGACTCCCTCCGGCTACCCAAGAGTACAAAAATATGTTAACCACCTAACTGAGGAACTCAATTTAAACTTGCGCAATACCCTAGATGCAGTCGCACCCCTAAGAACAAAAAACATTTGTCATAAGAAACTAGCTCCCTGGTATATAGAAAATACCAGGGCTCTGAAGCAAGCTTCCAGAAAATTGGAATGGAAATGGCTCCACACCAAACTGGAAGTCTTCCGACTATCTTGGAAAGACAATGCCGTACAGTATTGAACAGCCCTCACTGCTGCTCGATCATCCTATTTTTCCAACTTAATTGAGGAAAATAAGAACAATCCCAAATTTATTTTTGATACTGTTGCAAAGCTAACTCTTTTCTCTGTATATATCAATGATGTTGCTCTTGCTGCGGGCGATTCCCTGATCCACCTCTACGCAGACGACACCATTCTATATACTTTCGGCCCGTCATTGGACACTGTGCTATCTAACCTCCAAACGAGCTTCAATGCCATACAGCACTCCTTCCGTGGCCTCCAACTGCTCTTAAACGCGAGTAAAACCAAATGCATGCTTTTCAACCGATCGCTGCCTGCACCCGCATGCCCGACTAGCATCACCACCCTGGATGGTTCCGACCTTGAATATGTGGACATCTATAAGTACCTAGGTGTCTGGCTAGACTGCAAACTCTCCTTCCAGACTCACATCAAACATCTCCAATCGAAAATCAAATCAAGAGTCGGCTTTCTATTCCGCAACAAAGCCTCCTTCACTCACGCCGCCAAGCTTACCCTAGTAAAACTGACTATCCTACCGATCCTCGATTTCGGCGATGTCATCTACAAAATGGCTTCCAACACTCTACTCAGCAAACTGGATGCAGTCTATCATAGTGCCATCCGTTTTGTCACCAAAGCACCTTATACCACCCACCACTGCGACTTGTATGCTCTAGTCGGCTGGCCCTCGTTACATATTCGTCGCCAGACCCACTGGCTCCAGGTCATCTACAAGTCCATGCTAGGTAAAGCTCCGCCTTATCTCAGTTCACTGGTCACGATGGCAACACCCATCCGTAGCACACGCTCCAGCAGGTGTATCTCACTGATCATCCCTAAAGCCAACACCTCATTTGGCCGCCTCTCGTTCCAGTACTCTGCTGCCTGTGACTGGAATGAACTGCAAAAATCGCTGAAGTTGGAGACTTTTATCTCCCTCACCAACTTCAAACATCAGCTATCCGAGCAGCTAACCGATCGCTGCAGCTGTACATAGTCTATTGGTAAATAGCCCACCCATTTTCACCTACCTCATCCCCATACTGTTTTTATACTGTTTTTTATTTTATTTATTTATTTACCTTTCTGCTCTTTTGCACACCAATATCTCTACCTGTACATGACCATCTGATCATTTATCACCCCAGTGTTAATCTGCAAAATTGTATTATTCGCCTACCTCATGCCTTTTGCACACATTGTATATAGACTGCCCATTTTTTTTTCTACTGTGTTATTGACTTGTTAATTGCTTACTCCATGTGTAACTCTGTGTTGTCTGTTCACACTGCTATGCTTTATCTTGGCCAGGTCGCAGTTGCAAATGAGAACTTGTTCTCAACTAGCCTACCTGGTTAAATAAAGGTGAAATAAAAAAAATAAATAAATAAAAATAAAATAACTAAAAAGCAGCTTTCCCAAGAGAGGGTGGCTTTCACTTCAGCAGTGATAAATTCATGAACTTATTTGAGGAAAAGATCACGATCATTAGAAAGAAAACTACTGACTCCTCTTTAAAGCTGTGTATTCCTTCAAAGCTCAGTTGTCCTGAGTCTGCACAACTCTGCCAGGACCTAGGATCAAGGGAGACAACTCAAGTGTTTTAGTACTATATCCCTTGACACAATGATGAAAATAATCATGGCCTCTAAAACTTCAAGCTGCAAATTGGACCCTATTCCAACTAAACTACTGAAAGAGCTGCTTCCTGTGCTTGGCCCTCCTATGTTGAACATAATAAACGTCTCTCTATCCACCGGATGTGTACCAAACTCACTAAAAGTGGTAGTAATAAAGCCTCTCTTGAAAAAGCCACACCTTGAACCCAAAATTTAAAAAAATGAATCGGCCTATAATGAATCTCCCATTCCTCTCAAAACATTAGAAAACGCTGTTGCACAGCAACTCACTGCCTTCCTGAAAACAAACAATGTATACGGAACGCTTCAGTCTGGTTTTAGACCCAATCATAGCACTGAGACTGCACTTGTGAAGGTGGTAAATTACCTTTAATGGCGTCAGACCGAGGCTCTGCATCTGTCCTCGTGCTCCTAGACCTTAGAGCTGCTTTTGATACCATCGATCACCACATTCTTTTGGAGAGATTGGAAACCCAAATTGGTCTACACGGACAAGTTCTGGCCTGGTTTAGATCTTATCTGTCGGAAAGATATCAGTTTGTCTCTGTGGATGGTTTGTCCTCTGACAAATCAACTGTAAATGTCGGTGTTACTCAAGGTTCCGTTTTAGGACCACTATATACTGCTATGCGGATGACACACGGCTGTACATTTCAATGAAACATGGTGAAGCCCCAAAATTGCCTCGCTGGAAGCCTGTGTTTCAGACATAAGGAAGTGGATGGCTGCAAATGTTCTACTTTTAACCTTGAACAAAACAGAGATGCTTGTTCTAGGTCCCCAGAAACAAAAGATATCTTCTGTTGAATCTGATAATTCATCTTGATGGTTGTACAGTCGTCTCAAATAAAACTGTGAAGTACCTCGGCGTTACTCTGGACCCTGATCTATCTTTTGACGAAAAATCAAGAAACTTTAAGTCCAAAAATGATGCAGAAAAATGTATCCACGCTTTTGTCACTTCTAGGTGAGACTACTGCAATGCTCTACTTTCCGGCTACCCGGACAGAGCACTAAATAAAGTTCAGTTAGTGCTAAACACGGCTGCTGGTGCAACGAACCGCCCTTGCTGTCTCTGACTGGCCTATTCCCATCTCTCCACTGGGATTCTCTGCCTCTGTGTGGGGGCTGTGTTTGGCAAAGTGGGTTGGGTTATATCCTGCCTGTTTAGCCCTGTCCGGATGTATCGTCGTACGAGGCCACAGTGTCTCCTGACCCCTCCTGTCTCAGCCTCCAGTATTTATGCTGCAGTAGTTTATGTGTCGGGGGGCTAGGGTCAGTTTGTTATATCTGGAGTACTTCTCCTGTCTTATCCGGTGTCCTGTGTGAATTTAAGTATGCTCTCTCTAATTCTCTCTTTCTTTCTCTCTCTCGGAGGACCTGAGCCCTAGAACCATGCCTCAGGACTACCTGGCATGATGACTCCTTGCTGTCCCCAGTCCACCTGGCCGTGCTGCTGCTCCAGTTTAAACTGTTCTGCCTGCGGCTAAGGAATCCTGACCTGTTCACCGGACGTGCTAACTGTCCCAGACCTATTATTTGACCATGCTGGTCATTTATGAACATTTGAACATCTTGGCCATGTTCTGTTATAATCTCCACCCGGCACAGCCAGAAGAGGACTGGCCACCCCTCATAGCCTGGTTCCTCTCTAGGTTTCTTCCTAGGTTTTGGCCTTTCTATGGAGTTTTTCCGAGCCACCGTGCTTCAACACCTGCATTGCTTGCTGTTTGGGGTTTTAGGCTGGGTTTCTGTACAGCACTTTGAGATATCAGCTGATGTACGAAGGGCTATATAAATTCATTTGATTTGCTTTGAACAATTTTGAAAAAATGTATTTCTTCCAAAATGAAGGCGATGCAAGAGAGAAATAGAGATATTTAGTATTTTTTTCAGTTTCACTTAACAAGCAAATGCAGCTACAGTAGCTAGTTCAGCCTACTGAAACACCCTCCTCAAACAGGGGGATACTATGTTAGCTAGCTGGCTATAACTATCCAACACAACACTGGAACTCTTCCAAGTCAAGGTAAGCTTCTGGTTTGACTAATGTATTGCCACCGGGGCCATCCCGTGTAACTATTTATTGACTGTATACTGTAAATGTACTGCATGATTGTAGTGATTTACTGACATGTTAGTTCTATTAGCTATGCTGACCATGACCTTACTTTAGCAAATATGGTGACAACGATGTACGTTGTGTGTTGCGGTTTGGCTTGGAAAGGTTTTTCCATCTGGTCACATACAGCTGATGTGTTGTGCATTGAAGTCCACAAGCAAAGAGAAGAGGTGAGAGGAGAGCCAATGCGTGAATCGAACTATAAACTCGTGATCAGGGGTGTATTCATTATTCGGTTGGTAAACTTTTCTGAAACTGAAGCAAATGGATTAAAAAGGGGATAAACATATCTGTGTTTACCTACTTTGATTCATAGGCTAGGTTGCAGCAACCTCATGATGGATATAGGGAAAATGTTAATATCATGTAGTAGCCTAAACCTATCGATGTTACATTGAACTGGGTTAAACAGTCATCCCTCATCTTAACCTGTTGCGACGAGCAATCCCGTATCCGGGAGCGTAATTATAGCCTCAAGCTCATTACCATAACGCTAACTATTCATGAAAATCGCAAATGAAATGAAATAAATATATTGGCTCACAAGCTTAGCCTTTTGTTAACAACACTGTCATCTCAGATTTTCAAAAAATGCTTTTCAACCATAGCTACACAAGCATTTGTGTAAGAGTATTGATAGCTAGCATAGCATTAAGCCTAGCATTCAGCAGGCAACATTTTCACAAAAACAAGAAAAGCATTCAAATATAATCATTTACCTTTGAAGAACTTTGGATGTTTTCAATGAGGAGACTCAGTTAGATAGCAAATGGTCAGTTTTTCCAAAAAGATTATTTGTGTAGGAGAAATCGCTCCGTTTTGTTCATTATGTTTGGCTAAGAAAAACCCCCGAAAATTCAGTCATTACAACAGTGATTTTTTTTCCAAATTAACTCCATAATATAGACCGAAACATGGCAAACGTTGTTTAGAAAAAATCCTCAAGGTGTTTTTCACATATCTATTCGATGATAAATCAGTCGTGGCAGTTTGGTTTCTCCTCTGAACAAAATGGAAAAATGCACGCACCTGGAGATTACGCAATAGTTTCGACGGAGGACACCGAGCGGACACCTGGTAAATGTAGTATCTTATGGTCAATTTTCCAATGATATGCCTACAAATACGTCACAATGCTGCAGACACCTTGGGGAAACGACAGAAAGTGTAGGCTCATTCCTTGCGCATTCACAGCCATATAAGGAGACATTGGAACACAGCGCATTCAAAATCTGGCTCACTTCCTGTATGACATTTCATCTTGGTTTCGCCTGTAGCATTAGTTCTGTGGCACTCACAGACAATATCTTTGCAGTTTTGGAAACGTCAGAGTGTTTTCTTTCCAAAGCTGTCAATTATATGCATAGTCGAGCATCTTTTCGTGACAAAATATCTTGTTTAAAACGGGAACGTTTTTCATCCAAAAATGAAATACTGCCCCCAGAGGTTCAAGAGGTTAAATGGCACTGACCATCACTGATGGGTTCTAACAACTCTTATCACATCCTCATCCCCTTCTGACGGGGCACTGATACGCTACCCATCATAACCACCAGGTGGCATGGGAATGTAACGTAATTGAGCTGCAGGGCATTCTGGTTTTTGTAGTTCAGCACTTATACTCACACTGTAAGAAGAGAATCATAATGTTTTGAGTAAATATGTTTTTATTCATGTAACAAATACAGATAAATGATTAACTAGTTGTGCAATGTCCAAAATGTGTGATTTATAAACTCCGCTTTATTTCTACCAGTTTCTCATTGCAGGAATCCTCTCAATCTACACGGGTGTGCAACCCTCCAAGAAAATTGTATTATTACACTGGTATTAGCTGTCTATAAAACAACTTTAATAGCCCTCTCACCAGTCGCAATGTTTCATCTCAATCTCCGTCTTTTTGCAGGTGACTGTGATTGGCCTCCAACATAGTCTCCTTGTTGGTTGTACTGGTCTCCATTGGCTACAGAATACAGTACATTGTACATATCAAATCAAATCAAATTGTATTTGTCACATACACATGGTTAGCAGATGTTAATGCGAGTGTAGCGAAATGCTTGTGCTTCTAGTTCCGACAATGCAGTAATAACCAACAAGTAATCTAACTAACAATTCCAAAACTACTGTCTTATACACAGTGTAAGGGGATAAAGAATATGTACATAAGGATATATGAATGAGTGATGGTACAGGGCAGCATACAGTAGATGGTATCGAGTACAGTATATACATATGAGATGAGTATGTAAACAAAGTAAACAAAGTGGCATAGTTAGTGGCTAGTGATACATGTATTACATAAGGATGCAGTCGATGATATAGAGTACAGTATATACGTATGCATATGAGATGAATAATGTAGGGTAAGTAACATTATATAAGGTAGCATTGTTTAAATTGGCTAGTGATATATTTACATAATTTCCCATCAATTCCCATTATTAAAGTGGCTGGAGTTGAGTCAGTGTCAATGTCAGTGTGTTGGCAGCAGCCACTCAATGTTAGTGGTGGCTGTTTAACAGTCTGATGGCCTTGAGATAGAAGCTGTTTTTCAGTCTCTCGGTCCCAGCTTTGATGCACCTGTACTGACCTCGCCTTCTGGATGATAGCGGGGTGAACAGGCAGTGGCTCGGGTGGTTGATGTCCTTGATGATCTTTATGGCCTTCCTGTAACATCGGGTGGTGTAGGTGTCCTGGAGGGCAGGTAGTTTGCCCCCGGTGATGCGTTGTGCAGACCTCACTACCCTCTGGAGAGCCTTACGGTTGAGGGCAGAGCAGTTGCCGTACCAGGCGGTGATACAGCCCGCCAGGATGCTCTCGATTGTGCATCTGTAGAAGTTTGTGAGTGCTTTTGGTGACAAGCCGACTTTCTTCAGCCTCCTGAGGTTGAAGAGGCGCTGCTGCGCCTTCTTCACGATGCTGTCTGTGTGAGTGGACCAACTCAGTTTGTCTGTGATGTGTATGCCGAGGAACTTAAAACTTGCTACCCTCTCCACTACTGTTCCATCGATGTGGATAGGGGGGTGTTCCCTCTGCTGTTTCCTGAAGTCCACAATCATCTCCTTAGTTTTGTTGACGTTGAGTGAGGGTATTTTCCTGACACCACACCCAAGGGCCCTCACCTCGTCCCTGTAGGCCGTCTCGTCGTTGTTGGTAATCAAGCCTACCACTGTTGTGTCGTCTGCAAACTTGATGATTGAGTTGGAGGCGTGCGTGGCCACGCAGTCGTGGGTGAACAGGGAGTACAGGAGAGGGCTCAGAACGCACCCTGTGGGGCCCCGTGTTGAGGATCAGCGGGGAGGAGACGTTGTTGCCTACCCTCACCACCTGACGGGGCGGCCCGTCAGTCCAGTACCCAGTTGCACAGGGCGGGGTCGAGACCCAGGGTCTCGAGCTTGATGACGAGCTTGGAGGGTACTATGGTGTTGAATGCCGAGCTGTAGTCGATGAACAGCATTCTCACATAGGTATTCCTCTTGTCCAGATGGGTTAGGGCAGTGTGCAGTGAGGTTGAGATTGCATTGTCTGTGGACCTATTTGGGCGGTAAGCAAATTGGAGTGGGTCTAGGGTGTCAGGTAGGGTGGAGGTGATATGGTCCTTGACTAGTCTCTCAAAGCACTTCATGATGACGGAAGTGAGTGCTACGGGGCGGGAGTCGTTTAGCTCAGTTACCTTAGCTTTCTTGGGAACAGGAACAATGGTGGCCCTCTTGAAGCATGTGGGAACAGCAGACTGGTATAGGGATTGTTTGAATATGTCCGTAAACACACCGGCCAGCTGGTCTGCGCATGCTCTGAGGGCGCAGCTGGGGATGCCGTCTGGGCCTGCAGCCTTGCGAGGGTTAACACGTTTAAATGTCTTACTCACCTCGGCTACAGTGAAGGAGAGGCCGCATGTTTTCGTTGCAGGCCGTGTCAGTGGCACTGTATTGTCCTCAAAGCGGGCAAAAAGTTATTTAGTCTGCCTGGGAGCAAGACATCCTGGTCCGTGACTGGGCTGGGTTTCTTCTTGTAGTCCGTGATTGACTGTAGACCCTGCCACATGCCTCTTGTGTCTGAGCCGTTGAATTGAGATTCTACTTTGTCTCTGTACTGACGCTTAGCTTGTTTGATAGCCTTGCGGAGGGAATAGCTGCACTGTTTGTATTCGGTCATGTTACCCTGATTAAAAGCAGTGGTTCGTGCTTTCAGTTTCACGCGAATGCTGCCATCAATCCACGGTTTCTGGTTAGGGAATGTTTTAATCGTTGCTATGGGAACGACATCATCAACGCACGTTCTAATGAACTTGCACACCGAATCAGCGTATTCGTCAATATTGTTATCTGACGCAATAAGAAACATGTCCCAGTCCACGTGATGGAAGCAGTCTTGGAGTGTGGAGTCAGCTTGGTCGGACCAGCGTTGGACAGACCTCAGCGTGGGAGCCTCTTGTTTAAGTTTCTGTCTGTAGGCAGGGATCAACAAAATGGAGTCGTGGTCAGCTTTTCCAAAAGGGGGCGGGGCAGGGCCTTATATGCGTCGCGGAAGTTAGAGTAACAATGATCCAAGGTTTTACCACCCTGGTTGCGCAATCGATATGCTGATCAAATTTAGGGAGTCTTGTTTTCAGATTAGCTTTGTTAAAATCCCCAGCTACAATGAATGCAGCCTCCGGATAAATGGTTTCCAGTTTGCAAAGAGTGACCACCTGTGCATCACCAGGGGATGGCCCCTAACTGACGTATCCACCCTCTCCATCCTAGACAAAGTAGTCATGGATCGCTTCCTACAGGCACTACCCCACGACATGAAAAGGTCAGTGAGTCTATGTGCGCCCCAGACATTTGGAGGGCCTCCTGGAAGCAGTGGAGATGCATCAGAACACTCAGGCCCACCACCGACACCCCCAGGTAGATGTAGACCAAAGGAGGTGTTTTGAGTGTGGTGCCCGGGGGCACATTGCCTGGAATTGCCCGACTCGAGAGGAGTCGATGCCATCAGCAAGCTTCGGAGGCGAGGTGGGTCACGCAGTAAACTACGTCACCTCCTGTTGGGCACACCACGAATCAACTGCCCCCATGGTCCCGGTGAAGGTTGACGGACACGACACGGAAGCTCTATTAGACTCGGAAGTATGGTTACCCTCGTAACCACGAGCTTGCTGAACCAGAATACCAAACATGGTAGGGAGATGTCCATTTCCTGTGTTCACGGGGACACAAAGCGGTATCCAACCGTATGGGCCAAAATCATGATACCACAAGGGAACTGCCAGATGATGGTAGGTGCAGTACCTGAGTTGCCGGCACCTCTCCTAGTGGGACGAGATTGTCCGCTGTTCACGGCCCTGTGGGGGCACGATCTGAGGAAGGCACGAGCCCGGCCGAGGACAAGAGCGAGGATGAACCCGTCGCCTGTGAGGCCCGGAAGCAAATGGTTGATCAACCTGTATCTACGGGGTCGGAGGGGGTGCCGGAACCCGAGCCCCCTGGGGAACCACGGGGGGAAGAGCCAAGCCTCCCCGTCTTTGCTTTCGAGGGGCCAGTCGAAACCTTTTATATCAGGTGTCGCGCCAACAGTTGTAACTTCGAGAGGTATTGTTGCTGCTCCAACGTTACATGGGAACCGTTCTTTAGCTGGCCCACACCTACCTGTTGTGGGCGCACCTTGAATAGAGAAGACTGGGACCAGATCTCCACCCGGTACCACTGGCCCGGGATGAGGAGGGCCATGGAAGATTACTGTCGCAGCTGCCCGGATTGTCAAATGACTGCCCCAAAGGCACACTTCCGAAACCCACTAGTCCCCTACCGGTCATCGGGGTGCCCTTTGAACACATCGCCATGGACATAGTGGGACCCCTGGTAAAAACAGCATGAGGACACCGGTACATCCTGGTAATAGTGGACTATGCCACCCGGTATCCCGAGCCATTGTTGGGGAATAATCAGAATTAGGTGGTAACATAGGTAAGATGTTTTATATTCATCATATGTTTGTAAATTACTTCTCATCAGAATGTTATTTGTGTATAATACTGTGGCAGGGTTACAGTATCTGTTCTATGTCAAGACTAAATTGTTTGGGCTGGAGAGAGAGGAGAGGTCAAGCGTCTATCTCTTGGCTCCACAATGTCTGTGTGCCAGTCAGGGTGTCTCTGTGATCTTGTCAAGATAGGATGGATTTGATATATGCCTGTTGATATGGAGGATTGGTTTATGGTTCTGGGTTTGAGTAAGGAGACAAAGCTGAACGATTTATTATGTCTATGCTGTCTGACTATGTGTGGATCTTGGCTATTAAAGGATCTCAGTTGCAATGTAGAGGGGCTCTCAGAGAATTCATTGATAGACACTGAATTGATCTGAGAGTCACAGGGTTGTGATAGAGCTCATATGATTAAAGATGGACTTTGA
Source organism: Oncorhynchus nerka (assembly GCF_034236695.1). Classification (NCBI taxonomy): domain Eukaryota; kingdom Metazoa; phylum Chordata; class Actinopteri; order Salmoniformes; family Salmonidae; genus Oncorhynchus; species Oncorhynchus nerka. The sequence continues at coordinate 50,180,498 of NC_088401.1, forward strand.
TAACTAACTCTGACTTGTGTTGTGGTTTGCTCTCATGATTTGGTAAATAGAGGACATTTCCACGACACCATTCCCCACGGGCGGCGGTATCCAAGGGAATCGCCCGGGAGCTGTTCCACCTCTTTAGCTGGGTGGGCATCCCGAACGAGATCCTGACAGACAAAGGTACTGAGTTTATGTGCCGCCTAATGAAAGATTTGTGTGCTCTCCTGCAGATCCGGACCTCCGTCTTCCACCCACAGATGGATGGGCTCGTCGAGAGGTTTAATTAAAATGCTCAAACAAATGCTGCGGAAGGTCATCGAGCAGGACGGGAAGAACTGGGACCAGCTACTATACCATCTAATGTTCTCAATCTGAAAAGTACCCCAGTCCTCCACTGGGTTTTCCACTTTCAATCTCCTCTACGGGAAGAGGCCATGAGGCCTACTGGACCTCGCCAAGGAAGTGTGGGAAGCCCAACCGACCCCCTTACGCAGCGTGGTAGAGCACGTGGAGACGATGAGGGGGCAGATGACAGCCATATGGCCAGTCGTGAGGGAACATCTGGAGAAGGCCCAACGCGCCCAAGCCAGGTCTACAATCGGGGAGCCCAACCCTGAGAATTCCAGGTGGGAAACAGGGTGTTGGTCTTAACCTTTTGCGACTAGCAATCCCGGATCCGGGAGCGTAATCATAGCCTCAAACGAATTAGCATAACGCAGCGGACATAAATACCCCTAGAAACTTTTCCTATTCATGAAAATCGCAAATGAAATATATTCAAACACAAGATTAGCCTTTTGTTAATCACACTGTCATCTCAGATTTTCAAAATATGCGTTACAGCCAACGCTAGACAAGCTTTTGTGTAAGTTTATCATGGCATAATGCTATGCTAGGCTCTGCTGGCAGCAGGCAACATTTTCACGAAAATAAGAAAAGCAACCAAATTAAATCATTTACCTTCGAAGAACTTTGGATGTTTTCACTCAGGAGACTCCCAGTTAGATAGCAAATGTTCCTTTTTTACAAAAATATTATTTTTGTAGGCGAAATAGCTCCCGTTTGTTCATCATGCTTGGCTGAGAAATTGACCGGAAAAATGCTACCACTACAACGCCAATTTTTTTCTCCAAATTAGCTCCATAATATCGACAGAAACACGGCAAACGTTGTTTAGGATCAATCCTCAAGGTGTTTTTAACATATATATTCGATAATATATCCGTCGAGGCAATTGGTTTCTCATAAGAAGCGATTGGAAAAATTGCAACCTCAGTATTTACGCAAGATTTTCTGCGGAGACACCATGTTACCACTTGCTAAATATGGACCCTTACGGCTATTCTTCAACGGAAATGTGTAAAAAGACATCACAATGCTGTAGACACCTTGGGGAATACGTAGAAAACGTAAGCTCATTCGTAGCTCATTCACAGCCATATAACGAGTCATTGGCATGCGGTACTTCCTGGTGGATTTTTATCTGGGTTTCGCCTGTAACATCAGTTCTGTTGCACTCAGACAATATCTTTGCAGTTTTGGAAACGTCAGTGTGTTTTCTATCCAAAGTTGTCAATTATATGCATAGTCGAGCATCTTTTCGTGACAAAATATCTTGTTTAAAACGGGAACGTTTTTCATTCATAAATTAAAATATCGCCCCCTAGTCGCAAGAAGTTAATCCCCACAGCCGAAAGTAAGCTCCTGGCAACATGGCACAGGCCATACGAGGTAATCGAGAAGCTGGGACCTGTCAATTACCGCGTACGGCAGCAGGGAGACGGAAACCCCAAAAGATTTACCACGTGAACCTGTAGAAGAAGTGACACGAGAGGACAGCCTTGGCAGTGTTATGGTCGGGACCCAGGACGCCAATGGTACCAGTGGTGGTCCCGATCAGAGGACCTCAACCCAGCCCAGAAGCAAGAGCTCAGGGAGCTTGTCGATTGGGACATGGTGGTGTTCTCAGAGAAGCCGGGCCGCACGACCCTCATTGAACACCACATCCGTACCCGGCCCGGGGAAACGGTATGAAAGAGGCCATATCGGATTCCGGAGGCCTGAAGGAAGGCTGTAAAACAGGAATTGGAGGCTATGCTGAGGATGGGGGTCGTTGAAGAGTCTCACAGTGCATGGTGCAGCCCCGTCGTGTTGGTGCCAAAACCGGACAGTAGACTGCGCTTCTGTAATGATTTCCGGTGTGTGAGCGACAAACTTGTTCGACGCCTACCCCATGCCGAGGGTGGACAAGCTCATTGACCGATTGGGAAAGGCCCAGTACATCAGCACCCTTGACCTGACCAAAGGATATTGGCAGGTAGCGTTGGCAGCCTCCTCCCGGGGGAGGACGGCGTTTGACACCAGATGGATTGTATCAGTACCGGGTGCTCCTGTTCGGTCTCCATGGAGCCCCGCCCACGTTCCAGCGACTGATGAACAAAGTACTTTGACCCAACCAGCAGTACGCAGCAGCCTATTTGGATGATTTCATCATCCACAGCCAAGGTTGGGAAGAGCAACTGACGCGCTCCAGGCGGTGCTGGATGCGCTCAGACAAGCCTGGTTGACCGCGAACCCCAAGAAATGCAAACTAGGGTTCGAGGAGGTGGAGTTCCTGGGGTATTTGATCGGACGGGCTTGCCCCAGGAGAGGAAGGTTCACGCGGTACGTAACTGGCCCATTCCACGCACCAAGACACAGGTCAAGTCCTTCCTGGGACTGGCAGGATACTATAGCCAGTTTATCCCCAACTTTGCGGCTATAGCTCCCCCCTCACTGATCTAACCAGGACCCGCCTCCCGAAAACAGTGAACTGGATGGATGAGACAGAAGCGGCGTTCAGCCGCCTGAAGGAAGCGCTGTGCTCCAATCCGATTCTCGTAAACTCCCGATTTCCAGGTGCCAATGTTGGTCCAGCATGTGATACAGGACTAGGGGTCGGTCTGTCCCAGGTACATCAGCCGAAAGCTGATACCTAGAGAAAAACAGTACTCTATTTTAGAGAACGAGTGTCTAGCGGTGAAGTGGGCGCTCTCAAGTATTACCTGTTAGGTACCCACAGACCATGCTCCCCAATCTAGTGGTAATGGGCTACTTCTCTGCTTTCAAGTTGTGGCAGTAGTCAATTGTCAATGTCTCACAAAAACAGAGAGGAAAGAGACAACACATTTACAGTATAATTCAGAGAGAGAGAGAGAGAGAGAGACACCTTGGTCCCAGCCCCCAGGCGCTTCAGTTGGCAGGCGTAGTTGTTGTTGTGCAGATTATCTGTGCGATCGCACCCTAGACTGCGGCAGCAGGCTCAGTTCCTGTCTTCGTGTTCTAACATTAACTGTTTGCAACACCTCTTCTATGCATGTGTCAATGGCTCAACATACCGTTTTTCGCCCAAGCTTGACTACAGCCTCTCAGCTAGTCACACTATATGTTGCACAACCTGTATTATAGCTTCAGCTCAAACAAAAGCCTGCATAACAAACAAAACATATTCTCAATTCTCACAAAAGGTTAACTGTTAGAATATATAAAAACATTTTTTTAATGAAATTTAAGGAGGATGGTCCTCCCCTTAAGTTAGAAATCAATGATAGCAAATTTCAATTAACAACTCTTTTGAGCTTACTCAATCACTTTTTATAGCTACTGTTTACAGGCATCCTGGGTCATATACAGTGTTCCTCACTGAGTTCCCTGAATTCCCATCGGACCTTGTAGTCATGAAATATAATATTCCAATTTTTGGTGACTTTAATATTCACATTCACAGACCCACTCCAAAAGGCTTTCGGAGCCATCATCGACTCAGTTGGGTTTTGTCCAACATGTCTCCGGACCTACTCACTGCCACAATCATACTCTGGACCTAGTTTTGTCCCGTGGAATACATGTTGTGGATCTTAATATTTTTCCTCATAATCCTGGACTATCGGACCACCATTTCATTACATTTGCAATCGCAACAATTAATCTGCTCAGACCCCAACCAAGGAGCATAAAAATTTGTGCTATAAATTCTTGGACAACCCAACGATTCCTAGAAGCCCTTCCAGACTCCCTCCGGCTACCCAAGAGTACAAAAATATGTTAACCACCTAACTGAGGAACTCAATTTAAACTTGCGCAATACCCTAGATGCAGTCGCACCCCTAAGAACAAAAAACATTTGTCATAAGAAACTAGCTCCCTGGTATATAGAAAATACCAGGGCTCTGAAGCAAGCTTCCAGAAAATTGGAATGGAAATGGCTCCACACCAAACTGGAAGTCTTCCGACTATCTTGGAAAGACAATGCCGTACAGTATTGAACAGCCCTCACTGCTGCTCGATCATCCTATTTTTCCAACTTAATTGAGGAAAATAAGAACAATCCCAAATTTATTTTTGATACTGTTGCAAAGCTAACTCTTTTCTCTGTATATATCAATGATGTTGCTCTTGCTGCGGGCGATTCCCTGATCCACCTCTACGCAGACGACACCATTCTATATACTTTCGGCCCGTCATTGGACACTGTGCTATCTAACCTCCAAACGAGCTTCAATGCCATACAGCACTCCTTCCGTGGCCTCCAACTGCTCTTAAACGCGAGTAAAACCAAATGCATGCTTTTCAACCGATCGCTGCCTGCACCCGCATGCCCGACTAGCATCACCACCCTGGATGGTTCCGACCTTGAATATGTGGACATCTATAAGTACCTAGGTGTCTGGCTAGACTGCAAACTCTCCTTCCAGACTCACATCAAACATCTCCAATCGAAAATCAAATCAAGAGTCGGCTTTCTATTCCGCAACAAAGCCTCCTTCACTCACGCCGCCAAGCTTACCCTAGTAAAACTGACTATCCTACCGATCCTCGATTTCGGCGATGTCATCTACAAAATGGCTTCCAACACTCTACTCAGCAAACTGGATGCAGTCTATCATAGTGCCATCCGTTTTGTCACCAAAGCACCTTATACCACCCACCACTGCGACTTGTATGCTCTAGTCGGCTGGCCCTCGCTACATATTCGTCGCCAGACCCACTGGCTCCAGGTCATCTACAAGTCCATGCTAGGTAAAGCTCCGCCTTATCTCAGTTCACTGGTCACGATGGCAACACCCATCCGTAGCACACGCTCCAGCAGGTGTATCTCACTGATCATCCCTAAAGCCAACACCTCATTTGGCCGCCTCTCGTTCCAGTACTCTGCTGCCTGTGACTGGAATGAACTGCAAAAATCGCTGAAGTTGGAGACTTTTATCTCCCTCACCAACTTCAAACATCAGCTATCCGAGCAGCTAACCGATCGCTGCAGCTGTACATAGTCTATTGGTAAATAGCCCACCCATTTTCACCTACCTCATCCCCATACTGTTTTTATACTGTTTTTTATTTTATTTATTTATTTACCTTTCTGCTCTTTTGCACACCAATATCTCTACCTGTACATGACCATCTGATCATTTATCACCCCAGTGTTAATCTGCAAAATTGTATTATTCGCCTACCTCATGCCTTTTGCACACATTGTATATAGACTGCCCATTTTTTTCTACTGTGTTATTGACTTGTTAATTGCTTACTCCATGTGTAACTCTGTGTTGTCTGTTCACACTGCTATGCTTTATCTTGGCCAGGTCGCAGTTGCAAATGAGAACTTGTTCTCAACTAGCCTACCTGGTTAAATAAAGGTGAAATAAATAAAAAAATAAATAAATAAATAAAATAACTAAAAAGCAGCTTTCCCAAGAGAGGGTGGCTTTCACTTCAGCAGTGATAAATTCATGAACTTATTTGAGGAAAAGATCACGATCATTAGAAAGAAAACTACTGACTCCTCTTTAAAGCTGTGTATTCCTTCAAAGCTCAGTTGTCCTGAGTCTGCACAACTCTGCCAGGACCTAGGATCAAGGGAGACAACTCAAGTGTTTTAGTACTATATCCCTTGACACAATGATGAAAATAATCATGGCCTCTAAAACTTCAAGCTGCAAATTGGACCCTATTCCAACTAAACTACTGAAAGAGCTGCTTCCTGTGCTTGGCCCTCCTATGTTGAACATAATAAACGTCTCTCTATCCACCGGATGTGTACCAAACTCACTAAAAGTGGTAGTAATAAAGCCTCTCTTGAAAAAGCCACACCTTGAACCCAAAATTTAAAAAAATGAATCGGCCTATAATGAATCTCCCATTCCTCTCAAAACATTAGAAAACGCTGTTGCACAGCAACTCACTGCCTTCCTGAAAACAAACAATGTATACGGAACGCTTCAGTCTGGTTTTAGACCCAATCATAGCACTGAGACTGCACTTGTGAAGGTGGTAAATTACCTTTAATGGCGTCAGACCGAGGCTCTGCATCTGTCCTCGTGCTCCTAGACCTTAGAGCTGCTTTTGATACCATCGATCACCACATTCTTTTGGAGAGATTGGAAACCCAAATTGGTCTACACGGACAAGTTCTGGCCTGGTTTAGATCTTATCTGTCGGAAAGATATCAGTTTGTCTCTGTGGATGGTTTGTCCTCTGACAAATCAACTGTAAATGTCGGTGTTACTCAAGGTTCCGTTTTAGGACCACTATATACTGCTATGCGGATGACACACGGCTGTACATTTCAATGAAACATGGTGAAGCCCCAAAATTGCCCTCGCTGGAAGCCTGTGTTTCAGACATAAGGAAGTGGATGGCTGCAAATGTTCTACTTTTAACCTTGAACAAAACAGAGATGCTTGTTCTAGGTCCCCAGAAACAAAAGATATCTTCTGTTGAATCTGATAATTCATCTTGATGGTTGTACAGTCGTCTCAAATAAAACTGTGAAGTACCTCGGCGTTACTCTGGACCCTGATCTATCTTTTGACGAAAAAATCAAGAAACTTTAAGTCCAAAAATGATGCAGAAAAATGTATCCACGCTTTTGTCACTTCTAGGTGAGACTACTGCAATGCTCTACTTTCCGGCTACCCGGACAGAGCACTAAATAAAGTTCAGTTAGTGCTAAACACGGCTGCTGGTGCAACGAACCGCCCTTGCTGTCTCTGACTGGCCTATTCCCATCTCTCCACTGGGATTCTCTGCCTCTGTGTGGGGGCTGTGTTTGGCAAAGTGGGTTGGGTTATATCCTGCCTGTTTAGCCCTGTCCGGATGTATCGTCGTACGAGGCCACAGTGTCTCCTGACCCCTCCTGTCTCAGCCTCCAGTATTTATGCTGCAGTAGTTTATGTGTCGGGGGGCTAGGGTCAGTTTGTTATATCTGGAGTACTTCTCCTGTCTTATCCGGTGTCCTGTGTGAATTTAAGTATGCTCTCTCTAATTCTCTCTTTCTTTCTCTCTCTCGGAGGACCTGAGCCCTAGAACCATGCCTCAGGACTACCTGGCATGATGACTCCTTGCTGTCCCCAGTCCACCTGGCCGTGCTGCTGCTCCAGTTTAAACTGTTCTGCCTGCGGCTAAGGAATCCTGACCTGTTCACCGGACGTGCTAACTGTCCCAGACCTATTATTTGACCATGCTGGTCATTTATGAACATTTGAACATCTTGGCCATGTTCTGTTATAATCTCCACCCGGCACAGCCAGAAGAGGACTGGCCACCCCTCATAGCCTGGTTCCTCTCTAGGTTTCTTCCTAGGTTTTGGCCTTTCTATGGAGTTTTCCGAGCCACCGTGCTTCAACACCTGCATTGCTTGCTGTTTGGGGTTTTAGGCTGGGTTTCTGTACAGCACTTTGAGATATCAGCTGATGTACGAAGGGCTATATAAATTCATTTGATTTGCTTTGAACAATTTTGAAAAATGTATTTCTTCCAAAATGAAGGCGATGCAAGAGAGAAATAGAGATATTTAGTATTTTTTTCAGTTTCACTTAACAAGCAAATGCAGCTACAGTAGCTAGTTCAGCCTACTGAAACACCCTCCTCAAACAGGGGGATACTATGTTAGCTAGCTGGCTATAACTATCCAACACAACACTGGAACTCTTCCAAGTCAAGGTAAGCTTCTGGTTTGACTAATGTATTGCCACCGGGGCCATCCCGTGTAACTATTTATTGACTGTATACTGTAAATGTACTGCATGATTGTAGTGATTTACTGACATGTTAGTTCTATTAGCTATGCTGACCATGACCTTACTTTAGCAAATATGGTGACAACGATGTACGTTGTGTGTTGCGGTTTGGCTTGGAAAGGTTTTTCCATCTGGTCACATACAGCTGATGTGTTGTGCATTGAAGTCCACAAGCAAAGAGAAGAGGTGAGAGGAGAGCCAATGCGTGAATCGAACTATAAACTCGTGATCAGGGGTGTATTCATTATTCGGTTGGTAAACTTTTCTGAAACTGAAGCAAATGGATTAAAAAGGGGATAAACATATCTGTGTTTACCTACTTTGATTCATAGGCTAGGTTGCAGCAACCTCATGATGGATATAGGGAAAATGTTAATATCATGTAGTAGCCTAAACCTATCGATGTTACATTGAACTGGGTTAAACAGTCATCCCTCATCTTAACCTGTTGCGACGAGCAATCCCGTATCCGGGAGCGTAATTATAGCCTCAAGCTCATTACCATAACGCTAACTATTCATGAAAATCGCAAATGAAATGAAATAAATATATTGGCTCACAAGCTTAGCCTTTTGTTAACAACACTGTCATCTCAGATTTTCAAAAAATGCTTTTCAACCATAGCTACACAAGCATTTGTGTAAGAGTATTGATAGCTAGCATAGCATTAAGCCTAGCATTCAGCAGGCAACATTTTCACAAAAACAAGAAAAGCATTCAAATATAATCATTTACCTTTGAAGAACTTTGGATGTTTTCAATGAGGAGACTCAGTTAGATAGCAAATGGTCAGTTTTTCCAAAAAGATTATTTGTGTAGGAGAAATCGCTCCGTTTTGTTCATTATGTTTGGCTAAGAAAAACCCCGAAAATTCAGTCATTACAACAGTGATTTTTTCCAAATTAACTCCATAATATAGACCGAAACATGGCAAACGTTGTTTAGAAAAAATCCTCAAGGTGTTTTTCACATATCTATTCGATGATAAATCAGTCGTGGCAGTTTGGTTTCTCCTCTGAACAAAATGGAAAAATGCACGCACCTGGAGATTACGCAATAGTTTCGACGGAGGACACCGAGCGGACACCTGGTAAATGTAGTATCTTATGGTCAATTTTCCAATGATATGCCTACAAATACGTCACAATGCTGCAGACACCTTGGGAAACGACAGAAAGTGTAGGCTCATTCCTTGCGCATTCACAGCCATATAAGGAGACATTGGAACACAGCGCATTCAAAATCTGGCTCACTTCCTGTATGACATTTCATCTTGGTTTCGCCTGTAGCATTAGTTCTGTGGCACTCACAGACAATATCTTTGCAGTTTTGGAAACGTCAGAGTGTTTTCTTTCCAAAGCTGTCAATTATATGCATAGTCGAGCATCTTTTCGTGACAAAATATCTTGTTTAAAACGGGAACGTTTTCATCCAAAAATGAAATACTGCCCCCAGAGGTTCAAGAGGTTAAATGGCACTGACCATCACTGATGGGTTCTAACAACTCTTATCACATCCTCATCCCCTTCTGACGGGGCACTGATACGCTACCCATCATAACCACCAGGTGGCATGGGAATGTAACGTAATTGAGCTGCAGGGCATTCTGGTTTTTGTAGTTCAGCACTTATACTCACACTGTAAGAAGAGAATCATAATGTTTTGAGTAAATATGTTTTTATTCATGTAACAAATACAGATAAATGATTAACTAGTTGTGCAATGTCCAAAATGTGTGATTTATAAACTCCGCTTTATTTCTACCAGTTTCTCATTGCAGGAATCCTCTCAATCTACACGGGTGTGCAACCCTCCAAGAAAATTGTATTATTACACTGGTATTAGCTGTCTATAAAACAACTTTAATAGCCCTCTCACCAGTCGCAATGTTTCATCTCAATCTCCGTCTTTTGCAGGTGACTGTGATTGGCCTCCAACATAGTCTCCTTGTTGGTTGTACTGGTCTCCATTGGCTACAGAATACAGTACATTGTACATATCAAATCAAATCAAATTGTATTTGTCACATACACATGGTTAGCAGATGTTAATGCGAGTGTAGCGAAATGCTTGTGCTTCTAGTTCCGACAATGCAGTAATAACCAACAAGTAATCTAACTAACAATTCCAAAACTACTGTCTTATACACAGTGTAAGGGGATAAAGAATATGTACATAAGGATATATGAATGAGTGATGGTACAGGGCAGCATACAGTAGATGGTATCGAGTACAGTATATACATATGAGATGAGTATGTAAACAAAGTAAACAAAGTGGCATAGTTAGTGGCTAGTGATACATGTATTACATAAGGATGCAGTCGATGATATAGAGTACAGTATATACGTATGCATATGAGATGAATAATGTAGGGTAAGTAACATTATATAAGGTAGCATTGTTTAAATTGGCTAGTGATATATTTACATAATTTCCCATCAATTCCCATTATTAAAGTGGCTGGAGTTGAGTCAGTGTCAATGTCAGTGTGTTGGCAGCAGCCACTCAATGTTAGTGGTGGCTGTTTAACAGTCTGATGGCCTTGAGATAGAAGCTGTTTTTCAGTCTCTCGGTCCCAGCTTTGATGCACCTGTACTGACCTCGCCTTCTGGATGATAGCGGGGTGAACAGGCAGTGGCTCGGGTGGTTGATGTCCTTGATGATCTTTATGGCCTTCCTGTAACATCGGGTGGTGTAGGTGTCCTGGAGGGCAGGTAGTTTGCCCCCGGTGATGCGTTGTGCAGACCTCACTACCCTCTGGAGAGCCTTACGGTTGAGGGCAGAGCAGTTGCCGTACCAGGCGGTGATACAGCCCGCCAGGATGCTCTCGATTGTGCATCTGTAGAAGTTTGTGAGTGCTTTTGGTGACAAGCCGACTTTCTTCAGCCTCCTGAGGTTGAAGAGGCGCTGCTGCGCCTTCTTCACGATGCTGTCTGTGTGAGTGGACCAACTCAGTTTGTCTGTGATGTGTATGCCGAGGAACTTAAAACTTGCTACCCTCTCCACTACTGTTCCATCGATGTGGATAGGGGGGTGTTCCCTCTGCTGTTTCCTGAAGTCCACAATCATCTCCTTAGTTTTGTTGACGTTGAGTGAGGGTATTTTCCTGACACCACACTCCAAGGGCCCTCACCTCGTCCCTGTAGGCCGTCTCGTCGTTGTTGGTAATCAAGCCTACCACTGTTGTGTCGTCTGCAAACTTGATGATTGAGTTGGAGCGTGCGTGGCCACGCAGTCGTGGGTGAACAGGGAGTACAGGAGAGGGCTCAGAACGCACCCTTGTGGGGCCCCGTGTTGAGGATCAGCGGGGAGGAGACGTTGTTGCCTACCCTCACCACCTGACGGGGCGGCCCGTCAGTCCAGTACCCAGTTGCACAGGGGCGGGGTCGAGACCCAGGGTCTCGAGCTTGATGACGAGCTTGGAGGGTACTATGGTGTTGAATGCCGAGCTGTAGTCGATGAACAGCATTCTCACATAGGTATTCCTCTTGTCCAGATGGGTTAGGGCAGTGTGCAGTGAGGTTGAGATTGCATTGTCTGTGGACCTATTTGGGCGGTAAGCAAATTGGAGTGGGTCTAGGGTGTCAGGTAGGGTGGAGGTGATATGGTCCTTGACTAGTCTCTCAAAGCACTTCATGATGACGGAAGTGAGTGCTACGGGGCGGGAGTCGTTTAGCTCAGTTACCTTAGCTTTCTTGGGAACAGGAACAATGGTGGCCCTCTTGAAGCATGTGGGAACAGCAGACTGGTATAGGGATTGTTTGAATATGTCCGTAAACACACCGGCCAGCTGGTCTGCGCATGCTCTGAGGGCGCAGCTGGGGATGCCGTCTGGGCCTGCAGCCTTGCGAGGGTTAACACGTTTAAATGTCTTACTCACCTCGGCTACAGTGAAGGAGAGGCCGCATGTTTTCGTTGCAGGCCGTGTCAGTGGCACTGTATTGTCCTCAAAGCGGGCAAAAAAGTTATTTAGTCTGCCTGGGAGCAAGACATCCTGGTCCGTGACTGGGCTGGGTTTCTTCTTGTAGTCCGTGATTGACTGTAGACCCTGCCACATGCCTCGTGTCTGAGCCGTTGAATTGAGATTCTACTTTGTCTCTGTACTGACGCTTAGCTTGTTTGATAGCCTTGCGGAGGGAATAGCTGCACTGTTTGTATTCGGTCATGTTACCCTGATTAAAAGCAGTGGTTCGTGCTTTCAGTTTCACGCGAATGCTGCCATCAATCCACGGTTTCTGGTTAGGGAATGTTTTAATCGTTGCTATGGGAACGACATCATCAACGCACGTTCTAATGAACTTGCACACCGAATCAGCGTATTCGTCAATATTGTTATCTGACGCAATAAGAAACATGTCCCAGTCCACGTGATGGAAGCAGTCTTGGAGTGTGGAGTCAGCTTGGTCGGACCAGCGTTGGACAGACCTCAGCGTGGGAGCCTCTTGTTTAAGTTTCTGTCTGTAGGCAGGGATCAACAAAATGGAGTCGTGGTCAGCTTTTCCAAAAGGGGGGCGGGGCAGGGCCTTATATGCGTCGCGGAAGTTAGAGTAACAATGATCCAAGGTTTTACCACCCCTGGTTGCGCAATCGATATGCTGATCAAATTTAGGGAGTCTTGTTTTCAGATTAGCTTTGTTAAAATCCCCAGCTACAATGAATGCAGCCTCCGGATAAATGGTTTCCAGTTTGCAAAGAGTGACCACCTGTGCATCACCAGGGGATGGCCCCTAACTGACGTATCCACCCTCTCCATCCTAGACAAAGTAGTCATGGATCGCTTCCTACAGGCACTACCCCACGACATGAAAAGGTCAGTGAGTCTATGTGCGCCCCAGACATTTGGAGGGCCTCCTGGAAGCAGTGGAGATGCATCAGAACACTCAGGCCCACCACCGACACCCCCAGGTAGATGTAGACCAAAGGAGGTGTTTTGAGTGTGGTGCCCGGGGGCACATTGCCTGGAATTGCCCGACTCGAGAGGAGTCGATGCCATCAGCAAGCTTCGGAGGCGAGGTGGGTCACGCAGTAAACTACGTCACCTCCTGTTGGGCACACCACGAATCAACTGCCCCCATGGTCCCGGTGAAGGTTGACGGACACGACACGGAAGCTCTATTAGACTCCGGAAGTATGGTTACCCTCGTAACCACGAGCTTGCTGAACCAGAATACCAAACATGGTAGGGAGATGTCCATTTCCTGTGTTCACGGGGACACAAAGCGGTATCCAACCGTATGGGCCAAAATCATGATACCACAAGGGAACTGCCAGATGATGGTAGGTGCAGTACCTGAGTTGCCGGCACCTCTCCTAGTGGGACGAGATTGTCCGCTGTTCACGGCCCTGTGGGGGCACGATCTGAGGAAGGCACGAGCCCGGCCGAGGACAAGAGCGAGGATGAACCCGTCGCCTGTGAGGCCCGGAAGCAAATGGTTGATCAACCTGTATCTACGGGGTCGGAGGGGGTGCCGGAACCCGACCCCTGGGGAACCACGGGGGAAGAGCCAAGCCTCCCCGTCTTTGCTTTCGAGGGGCCAGTCGAAACCTTTATATCAGGTGTCGCGCCAACAGTTGTAACTTCGAGAGGTATTGTTGCTGCTCCAACGTTACATGGGAACCGTTCTTTAGCTGGCCCACACCTACCTGTTGTGGGCGCACCTTGGAATAGAGAAGACTGGGACCAGATCTCCACCCGGTACCACTGGCCCGGGATGAGGAGGGCCATGGAAGATTACTGTCGCAGCTGCCCGGATTGTCAAATGACTGCCCCAAAGGCACACTTCCGAAACCCACTAGTCCCCCTACCGGTCATCGGGGTGCCCTTTGAACACATCGCCATGGACATAGTGGGACCCCTGGTAAAAACAGCATGAGGACACCGGTACATCCTGGTAATAGTGGACTATGCCACCCGGTATCCCGAGCCATTGTTGGGGAATAATCAGAATTAGGTGGTAACATAGGTAAGATGTTTTATATTCATCATATGTTTGTAAATTACTTCTCATCAGAATGTTATTTGTGTATAATACTGTGGCAGGGTTACAGTATCTGTTCTATGTCAAGACTAAATTGTTTGGGCTGGAGAGAGAGGAGAGGTCAAGCGTCTATCTCTTGGCTCCACAATGTCTGTGTGCCAGTCAGGGTGTCTCTGTGATCTTGTCAAGATAGGATGGATTTGATATATGCCTGTTGATATGGAGGATTGGTTTATGGTTCTGGGTTTGAGTAAGGAGACAAAGCTGAACGATTTATTATGTCTATGCTGTCTGACTATGTGTGGATCTTGGCTATTAAAGGATCTCAGTTGCAATGTAGAGGGGGCTCTCAGAGAATTCATTGATAGACACTGAATTGATCTGAGAGTCACAGGGTTGTGATAGAGCTCATATGATTAAAGATGGACTTTGATAACTAACTCTGACTTGTGTTGTGGTTTGCTCTCATGATTTGGTAAATAGAGGACATTTCCACGACACCATTCCCCACGGGCGGCGGTATCAAGGGAATCGCCCGGGAGCTGTTCCACCTCTTTAGCTGGGTGGGCATCCCGAACGAGATCCTGACAGACAAAGGTACTGAGTTTATGTGCCGCCTAATGAAAGATTTGTGTGCTCTCCTGCAGATCCGGACCTCCGTCTTCCACCCACAGATGGATGGGCTCGTCGAGAGGTTTAATTAAAATGCTCAAACAAATGCTGCGGAAGGTCATCGAGCAGGACGGGAAGAACTGGGACCAGCTACTATACCATCTAATGTTCTCAATCTGAAAAGTACCCCAGTCCTCCACTGGGTTTTCCACTTTCAATCTCCTCTACGGGAAGAGGCCATGAGGCCTACTGGACCTCGCCAAGGAAGTGTGGGAAGCCCAACCGACCCCCTTACGCAGCGTGGTAGAGCACGTGGAGACGATGAGGGGGCAGATGACAGCCATATGGCCAGTCGTGAGGGAACATCTGGAGAAGGCCCAACGCGCCCAAGCCAGGTCTACAATCGGGGAGCCCAACCCTGAGAATTCCAGGTGGGAAACAGGGTGTTGGTCTTAACCTTTTGCGACTAGCAATCCCGGATCCGGGAGCGTAATCATAGCCTCAAACGAATTAGCATAACGCAGCGGACATAAATACCCCTAGAAACTTTTCCTATTCATGAAAATCGCAAATGAAATATATTCAAACACAAGATTAGCCTTTTGTTAATCACACTGTCATCTCAGATTTTCAAAATATGCGTTACAGCCAACGCTAGACAAGCTTTTGTGTAAGTTTATCATGGCATAATGCTATGCTAGGCTCTGCTGGCAGCAGGCAACATTTTCACGAAAATAAGAAAAGCAACCAAATTAAATCATTTACCTTCGAAGAACTTTGGATGTTTTCACTCAGGAGACTCCCAGTTAGATAGCAAATGTTCCTTTTTTACAAAAATATTATTTTTGTAGGCGAAATAGCTCCCGTTTGTTCATCATGCTTGGCTGAGAAATTGACCGGAAAAATGCTACCACTACAACGCCAATTTTTTTCTCCAAATTAGCTCCATAATATCGACAGAAACACGGCAAACGTTGTTTAGGATCAATCCTCAAGGTGTTTTTAACATATATATTCGATAATATATCCGTCGAGGCAATTGGTTTCTCATAAGAAGCGATTGGAAAAATTGCAACCTCAGTATTTACGCAAGATTTTCTGCGGGAGACACCATGTTACCACTTGCTAAATATGGACCCTTACGGCTATTCTTCAACGGAAATGTGTAAAAAGACATCACAATGCTGTAGACACCTTGGGGAATACGTAGAAAACGTAAGCTCATTCGTAGCTCATTCACAGCCATATAACGAGTCATTGGCATGCGGTACTTCCTGGTGGATTTTTATCTGGGTTTCGCCTGTAACATCAGTTCTGTTGCACTCAGACAATATCTTTGCAGTTTTGGAAACGTCAGTGTGTTTTCTATCCAAAGTTGTCAATTATATGCATAGTCGAGCATCTTTTCGTGACAAAATATCTTGTTTAAAACGGGAACGTGTTTCATTCATAAATTAAAATATCGCCCCCTAGTCGCAAGAAGTTAATCCCCACAGCCGAAAGTAAGCTCCTGGCAACATGGCACAGGCCATACGAGGTAATCGAGAAGCTGGGACCTGTCAATTACCGCGTACGGCAGCAGGGGAGACGGAAACCCCAAAAGATTTACCACGTGAACCTGTAGAAGAAGTGACACGAGAGGACAGCCTTGGCAGTGTTATGGTCGGGACCCAGGACGCCAATGGTACCAGTGGTGGTCCCGATCAGAGGACCTCAACCCAGCCCAGAAGCAAGAGCTCAGGGAGCTTGTCGATTGGGACATGGTGGTGTTCTCAGAGAAGCCGGGCCGCACGACCCTCATTGAACACCACATCCGTACCCGGCCCGGGGAAACGGTATGAAAGAGGCCATATCGGATTCCGGAGGCCTGAAGGAAGGCTGTAAAACAGGAATTGGAGGCTATGCTGAGGATGGGGGTCGTTGAAGAGTCTCACAGTGCATGGTGCAGCCCCGTCGTGTTGGTGCCAAAACCGGACAGTAGACTGCGCTTCTGTAATGATTTCCGGTGTGTGAGCGACAAACTTGTTCGACGCCTACCCCATGCCGAGGGTGGACAAGCTCATTGACCGATTGGGAAAGGCCCAGTACATCAGCACCCTTGACCTGACCAAAGGATATTGGCAGGTAGCGTTGGCAGCCTCCTCCCGGGGGAGGACGGCGTTTGACACCAGATGGATTGTATCAGTACCGGGTGCTCCTGTTCGGTCTCCATGGAGCCCCGCCCACGTTCCAGCGACTGATGAACAAAGTACTTTGACCCAACCAGCAGTACGCAGCAGCCTATTTGGATGATTTCATCATCCACAGCCAAGGTTGGGAAGAGCAACTGACGCGCCTCCAGGCGGTGCTGGATGCGCTCAGACAAGCCTGGTTGACCGCGAACCCCAAGAAATGCAAACTAGGGTTCGAGGAGGTGGAGTTCCTGGGGTATTTGATCGGACGGGCTTGCCCCAGGAGAGGAAGGTTCACGCGGATGCGTAACTGGCCCATTCCACGCACCAAGACACAGGTCAAGTCCTTCCTGGGACTGGCAGGATACTATAGCCAGTTTATCCCCAACTTTGCGGCTATAGCTCCCCCTCACTGATCTAACCAGGACCCGCCTCCCGAAAACAGTGAACTGGATGGATGAGACAGAAGCGGCGTTCAGCCGCCTGAAGGAAGCGCTGTGCTCCAATCCGATTCTCGTAAACTCCCGATTTCCAGGTGCCAATGTTGGTCCAGCATGTGATACAGGACTAGGGGTCGGTCTGTCCCAGGTACATCAGCCGAAAGCTGATACCTAGAGAAAAACAGTACTCTATTTTAGAGAACGAGTGTCTAGCGGTGAAGTGGGCGCTCTCAAGTATTACCTGTTAGGTACCCACAGACCATGCTCCCCAATCTAGTGGTAATGGGCTACTTCTCTGCTTTCAAGTTGTGGCAGTAGTCAATTGTCAATGTCTCACAAAAACAGAGAGGAAAGAGACAACACATTTACAGTATAATTCAGAGAGAGAGAGAGAGAGAGAGAGACACCTTGGTCCCAGCCCCCAGGCGCTTCAGTTGGCAGGCGTAGTTGTTGTTGTGCAGATTATCTGTGCGATCGCACCCTAGACTGCGGCAGCAGGCTCAGTTCCTGTCTTCGTGTTCTAACATTAACTGTTTGCAACACCTCTTCTATGCATGTGTCAATGGCTCAACATACCGTTTTTCGCCCAAGCTTGACTACAGCCTCTCAGCTAGTCACACTATATGTTGCACAACCTGTATTATAGCTTCAGCTCAAACAAAAGCCTGCATAACAAACAAAACATATTCTCAATTCTCACAAAAGGTTAACTGTTAGAATATATAAAAACATTTTTTTAATGAAATTTAAGGAGGATGGTCCTCCCCTTAAGTTAGAAATCAATGATAGCAAATTTCAATTAACAACTCTTTTGAGCTTACTCAATCACTTTTTATAGCTACTGTTTACAGGCATCCTGGGTCATATACAGTGTTCCTCACTGAGTTCCTGAATTCCCATCGGACCTTGTAGTCATGAAATATAATATTCCAATTTTTGGTGACTTTAATATTCACATTCACAGACCCACTCCAAAAGGCTTTCGGAGCCATCATCGACTCAGTTGGGTTTTGTCCAACATGTCTCCGGACCTACTCACTGCCACAATCATACTCTGGACCTAGTTTTGTCCCGTGGAATACATGTTGTGGATCTTAATATTTTCCTCATAATCCTGGACTATCGGACCACCATTTCATTACATTTGCAATCGCAACAATTAATCTGCTCAGACCCCAACCAAGGAGCATAAAAATTTGTGCTATAAATTCTTGGACAACCCAACGATTCCTAGAAGCCCTTCCAGACTCCCTCCGGCTACCCAAGAGTACAAAAATATGTTAACCACCTAACTGAGGAACTCAATTTAAACTTGCGCAATACCCTAGATGCAGTCGCACCCCTAAGAACAAAAAACATTTGTCATAAGAAACTAGCTCCCTGGTATATAGAAAATACCAGGGCTCTGAAGCAAGCTTCCAGAAAATTGGAATGGAAATGGCTCCACACCAAACTGGAAGTCTTCCGACTATCTTGGAAAGACAATGCCGTACAGTATTGAACAGCCCTCACTGCTGCTCGATCATCCTATTTTTCCAACTTAATTGAGGAAAATAAGAACAATCCCAAATTTATTTTTGATACTGTTGCAAAGCTAACTCTTTTCTCTGTATATATCAATGATGTTGCTCTTGCTGCGGGCGATTCCCTGATCCACCTCTACGCAGACGACACCATTCTATATACTTTCGGCCCGTCATTGGACACTGTGCTATCTAACCTCCAAACGAGCTTCAATGCCATACAGCACTCCTTCCGTGGCCTCCAACTGCTCTTAAACGCGAGTAAAACCAAATGCATGCTTTTCAACCGATCGCTGCCTGCACCCGCATGCCCGACTAGCATCACCACCCTGGATGGTTCCGACCTTGAATATGTGGACATCTATAAGTACCTAGGTGTCTGGCTAGACTGCAAACTCTCCTTCCAGACTCACATCAAACATCTCCAATCGAAAATCAAATCAAGAGTCGGCTTTCTATTCCGCAACAAAGCCTCCTTCACTCACGCCGCCAAGCTTACCCTAGTAAAACTGACTATCCTACCGATCCTCGATTTCGGCGATGTCATCTACAAAATGGCTTCCAACACTCTACTCAGCAAACTGGATGCAGTCTATCATAGTGCCATCCGTTTTGTCACCAAAGCACCTTATACCACCCACCACTGCGACTTGTATGCTCTAGTCGGCTGGCCCTCGCTACATATTCGTCGCCAGACCCACTGGCTCCAGGTCATCTACAAGTCCATGCTAGGTAAAGCTCCGCCTTATCTCAGTTCACTGGTCACGATGGCAACACCCATCCGTAGCACACGCTCCAGCAGGTGTATCTCACTGATCATCCCTAAAGCCAACACCTCATTTGGCCGCCTCTCGTTCCAGTACTCTGCTGCCTGTGACTGGAATGAACTGCAAAAATCGCTGAAGTTGGAGACTTTTATCTCCCTCACCAACTTCAAACATCAGCTATCCGAGCAGCTAACCGATCGCTGCAGCTGTACATAGTCTATTGGTAAATAGCCCACCCATTTTCACCTACCTCATCCCCATACTGTTTTTATACTGTTTTTTATTTTATTTATTTATTTACCTTTCTGCTCTTTTGCACACCAATATCTCTACCTGTACATGACCATCTGATCATTTATCACCCCAGTGTTAATCTGCAAAATTGTATTATTCGCCTACCTCATGCCTTTTGCACACATTGTATATAGACTGCCCATTTTTTTTTCTACTGTGTTATTGACTTGTTAATTGCTTACTCCATGTGTAACTCTGTGTTGTCTGTTCACACTGCTATGCTTTATCTTGGCCAGGTCGCAGTTGCAAATGAGAACTTGTTCTCAACTAGCCTACCTGGTTAAATAAAGGTGAAATAAATAAAAAAATAAATAAATAAATAAAATAACTAAAAAGCAGCTTTCCCAAGAGAGGGTGGCTTTCACTTCAGCAGTGATAAATTCATGAACTTATTTGAGGAAAAGATCACGATCATTAGAAAGAAAACTACTGACTCCTCTTTAAAGCTGTGTATTCCTTCAAAGCTCAGTTGTCCTGAGTCTGCACAACTCTGCCAGGACCTAGGATCAAGGGAGACAACTCAAGTGTTTTAGTACTATATCCCTTGACACAATGATGAAAATAATCATGGCCTCTAAAACTTCAAGCTGCAAATTGGACCCTATTCCAACTAAACTACTGAAAGAGCTGCTTCCTGTGCTTGGCCCTCCTATGTTGAACATAATAAACGTCTCTCTATCCACCGGATGTGTACCAAACTCACTAAAAGTGGTAGTAATAAAGCCTCTCTTGAAAAAGCCACACCTTGAACCCAAAATTTAAAAAAATGAATCGGCCTATAATGAATCTCCCATTCCTCTCAAAACATTAGAAAACGCTGTTGCACAGCAACTCACTGCCTTCCTGAAAACAAACAATGTATACGGAACGCTTCAGTCTGGTTTTAGACCCAATCATAGCACTGAGACTGCACTTGTGAAGGTGGTAAATTACCTTTTAATGGCGTCAGACCGAGGCTCTGCATCTGTCCTCGTGCTCCTAGACCTTAGAGCTGCTTTTGATACCATCGATCACCACATTCTTTTGGAGAGATTGGAAACCCAAATTGGTCTACACGGACAAGTTCTGGCCTGGTTTAGATCTTATCTGTCGGAAAGATATCAGTTTGTCTCTGTGGATGGTTTGTCCTCTGACAAATCAACTGTAAATGTCGGTGTTACTCAAGGTTCCGTTTTAGGACCACTATATACTGCTATGCGGATGACACACGGCTGTACATTTCAATGAAACATGGTGAAGCCCCAAAATTGCCCTCGCTGGAAGCCTGTGTTTCAGACATAAGGAAGTGGATGGCTGCAAATGTTCTACTTTTAACCTTGAACAAAACAGAGATGCTTGTTCTAGGTCCCCAGAAACAAAAGAGATCTTCTGTTGAATCTGATAATTCATCTTGATGGTTGTACAGTCGTCTCAAATAAAACTGTGAAGTACCTCGGCGTTACTCTGGACCCTGATCTATCTTTTGACGAAAAAAATCAAGAAACTTTAAGTCCAAAATGATGCAGAAAAATGTATCCACGCTTTTGTCACTTCTAGGTGAGACTACTGCAATGCTCTACTTTCCGGCTACCCGGACAGAGCACTAAATAAAGTTCAGTTAGTGCTAAACACGGCTGCTGGTGCAACGAACCGCCCTTGCTGTCTCTGACTGGCCTATTCCCATCTCTCCACTGGGATTCTCTGCCTCTGTGTGGGGGCTGTGTTTGGCAAAGTGGGTTGGGTTATATCCTGCCTGTTTAGCCCTGTCCGGATGTATCGTCGTACGAGGCCACAGTGTCTCCTGACCCCTCCTGTCTCAGCCTCCAGTATTTATGCTGCAGTAGTTTATGTGTCGGGGGGCTAGGGTCAGTTTGTTATATCTGGAGTACTTCTCCTGTCTTATCCGGTGTCCTGTGTGAATTTAAGTATGCTCTCTCTAATTCTCTCTTTCTTTCTCTCTCTCGGAGGACCTGAGCCCTAGAACCATGCCTCAGGACTACCTGGCATGATGACTCCTTGCTGTCCCCAGTCCACCTGGCCGTGCTGCTGCTCCAGTTTAAACTGTTCTGCCTGCGGCTAAGGAATCCTGACCTGTTCACCGGACGTGCTAACTGTCCCAGACCTATTATTTGACCATGCTGGTCATTTATGAACATTTGAACATCTTGGCCATGTTCTGTTATAATCTCCACCCGGCACAGCCAGAAGAGGACTGGCCACCCTCATAGCCTGGTTCCTCTCTAGGTTTCTTCCTAGGTTTTGGCCTTTCTATGGAGTTTTTCCGAGCCACCGTGCTTCAACACCTGCATTGCTTGCTGTTTGGGGTTTTAGGCTGGGTTTCTGTACAGCACTTTGAGATATCAGCTGATGTACGAAGGGCTATATAAATTCATTTGATTTGCTTTGAACAATTTTGAAAAAATGTATTTCTTCCAAAATGAAGGCGATGCAAGAGAGAAATAGAGATATTTAGTATTTTTTTCAGTTTCACTTAACAAGCAAATGCAGCTACAGTAGCTAGTTCAGCCTACTGAAACACCCTCCTCAAACAGGGGGATACTATGTTAGCTAGCTGGCTATGACTATCCAACACAACACTGGAACTCTTCCAAGTCAAGGTAAGCTTCTGGTTTGACTAATGTATTGCCACCGGGGCCATCCCGTGTAACTATTTATTGACTGTATACTGTAAATGTACTGCATGATTGTAGTGATTTACTGACATGTTAGTTCTATTAGCTATGCTGACCATGACCTTACTTTAGCAAATATGGTGACAACGATGTACGTTGTGTGTTGCGGTTTGGCTTGGAAAGGTTTTTCCATCTGGTCACATACAGCTGATGTGTTGTGCATTGAAGTCCACAAGCAAAGAGAAGAGGTGAGACGAGAGCCAATGCGTGAATCGAACTATAAACTCGTGATCAGGGGTGTATTCATTATTCGGTTGGTAAACTTTTCTGAAACTGAAGCAAATGGATTAAAAAGGGGATAAACATATCTGTGTTTACCTACTTTGATTCATAGGCTAGGTTGCAGCAACCTCATGATGGATATAGGGAAAATGTTAATATCATGTAGTAGCCTAAACCTATCGATGTTACATTGAACTGGGTTAAACAGTCATCCCTCATCTTAACCTGTTGCGACGAGCAATCCCGTATCCGGGAGCGTAATTATAGCCTCAAGCTCATTACCATAACGCAACGTTAACTATTCATGAAAATCGCAAATGAAATGAAATAAATATATTGGCTCACAAGCTTAGCCTTTTGTTAACAACACTGTCATCTCAGATTTTCAAAAAATGATTTTCAACCATAGCTACACAAGCATTTGTGTAAGAGTATTGATAGCTAGCATAGCATTAAGACTAGCAATCAGCAGGCAACATTTTCACAAAAACAAGAAAAGCATTCAAATATAATCATTTACCTTTGAAGAACTTCGGATGTTTTCAATGAGGAGACTCAGTTAGATAGCAAATGGTCAGTTTTTCCAAAAAGATTATTTGTGTAGGAGAAATCGCTCCGTTTTGTTCATTACGTTTGGCTAAGAAAACCCCCCGAAAATTCAGTCATTACAACAGCGATTTTTTTTCCAAATTAACTCCATAATATAGACCGCAACATGGCAAACGTTGTTTAGAAAAAATCCTCAAGGTGTTTTTCACATATCTATTCGATGATAAATCAGTCGTGGCAGTTTGGTTTCTCCTCTGAACAAAATGGAAAAATGCACGCACCTGGAGATTACGCAATAGTTTCGACGGAGGACACCTGGTAAATGTAGTATCTTATGGTCAATTTTCCAATGATATGCCTACAAATACGTCACAATGCTGCAGACACCTTGGGGAAACGACAGAAAGTGTAGGCTCATTCCTTGCGCATTCACAGCCATATAAGGAGACATTGGAACACAGCGCATTCAAAATCTGGCTCACTTCCTGTATGACATTTCATCTTGGTTTCGCCTGTAGCATTAGTTCTGTGGCACTCACAGACAATATCTTTGCAGTTTTGGAAACGTCAGTGTTTTCTTTCCAAAGCTGTCAATTATATGCATAGTCGAGCATCTTTTCGTGACAAAATATCTTGTTTAAAACGGGAACGTTTTTCATCCAAAAATGAAATACTGCCCCCAGAGGTTCAAGAGGTTAAATGGCACTGACCACCACTGATGGGTTCTAACAACTCTTATCACATCCTCATCCCCTTCTGACGGGGCACTGATACGCTACCCATCATAACCACCAGGTGGCATGGGAATGTAACGTAATTGAGCTGCAGGGCATTCTGGTTTTTGTAGTTCAGCACTTATACTCACACTGTAAGAAGAGAATCATAATGTTTTGAGTAAATATGTTTTTATTCATGTAACAAATACAGATAAATGATTAACTAGTTGTGCAATGTCCAAAATGTGTGATTTATAAACTCCGCTTTATTTCTACCAGTTTCTCATTGCAGGAATCCTCTCAATCTACACGGGTGTGCAACCCTCCAAGAAAATTGTATTATTACACTGGTATTAGCTGTCTATAAAACAACTTTAATAGCCCTCTCACCAGTCGCAATGTTTCATCTCAATCTCCGTCTTTTTGCAGGTGACTTTGATTGGCCTCCAACATAGTCTCCTTGTTGGTTGTACTGGTCTCCATTGGCTACAGAATACAGTACATTGTACATATCAAATCAAATCAAATTTTATTTGTCACATACACATGGTTAGCAGATGTTAATGCGAGTGTAGCGAAATGCTTGTGCTTCTAGTTCCGACAATGCAGTAATAACCAACAAGTAATCTAACTAACAATTCCAAAACTACTGTCTTATACACAGTGTAAGGGGATAAAGAATATGTACATAAGGATATATGAATGAGTGATGGTACAGGGCAGCATACAGTAGATGGTATCGAGTACAGTATATACATATGAGATGAGTATGTAAACAAAGTAAACAAAGTGGCATAGTTAGTGGCTAGTGATACATGTATTACATAAGGATGCAGTCGATGATATAGAGTACAGTATATACGTATGCATATGAGATGAATAATGTAGGGTAAGTAACATTATATAAGGTAGCATTGTTTAAATTGGCTAGTGATATATTTACATAATTTCCCATCAATTCCCATTATTAAAGTGGCTGGAGTTGAGTCAGTGTCAATGTCAGTGTGTTGGCAGCAGCCACTCAATGTTAGTGGTGGCTGTTTAACAGTCTGATGGCCTTGAGATAGAAGCTGTTTTTCAGTCTCTCGGTCCCAGCTTTGATGCACCTGTACTGACCTCGCCTTCTGGATGATAGCGGGGTGAACAGGCAGTGGCTCGGGTGGTTGATGTCCTTGATGATCTTTATGGCCTTCCTGTAACATCGGGTGGTGTAGGTGTCCTGGAGGGCAGGTAGTTTGCCCCGGTGATGCGTTGTGCAGACCTCACTACCCTCTGGAGAGCCTTACGGTTGAGGGCAGAGCAGTTGCCGTACCAGGCGGTGATACAGCCCGCCAGGATGCTCTCGATTGTGCATCTGTAGAAGTTTGTGAGTGCTTTTGGTGACAAGCCGACTTTCTTCAGCCTCCTGAGGTTGAAGAGGCGCTGCTGCGCCTTCTTCACGATGCTGTCTGTGTGAGTGGACCAATTCAGTTTGTCTGTGATGTGTATGCCGAGGAACTTAAAACTTGCTACCCTCTCCACTACTGTTCCATCGATGTGGATAGGGGGGTGTTCCCTCTGCTGTTTCCTGAAGTCCACAATCATCTCCTTAGTTTTGTTGACGTTGAGTGAGGGTATTTTCCTGACACCACACTCCAAGGGCCCTCACCTCCTCCCTGTAGGCCGTCTCGTCGTTGTTGGTAATCAAGCCTACCACTGTTGTGTCGTCTGCAAACTTGATGATTGAGTTGGAGGCGTGCGTGGCCACGCAGTCGTGGGTGAACAGGGAGTACAGGAGAGGGCTCAGAACGCACCCTTGTGGGGCCCCCGTGTTGAGGATCAGCGGGGAGGAGACGTTGTTGCCTACCCTCACCACCTGACGGGGCGGCCCGTCAGTCCAGTACCCAGTTGCACAGGGCGGGGTCGAGACCCAGGGTCTCGAGCTTGATGACGAGCTTGGAGGGTACTATGGTGTTGAATGCCGAGCTGTAGTCGATGAACAGCATTCTCACATAGGTATTCCTCTTGTCCAGATGGGTTAGGGCAGTGTGCAGTGAGGTTGAGATTGCATCGTCTGTGGACCTATTTGGGCGGTAAGCAAATTGGAGTGGGTCTAGGGTGTCAGGTAGGGTGGAGGTGATATGGTCCTTGACTAGTCTCTCAAAGCACTTCATGATGACGGAAGTGAGTGCTACGGGGCGGTAGTCGTTTAGCTCAGTTACCTTAGCTTTCTTGGGAACAGGAACAATGGTGGCCCTCTTGAAGCATGTGGGAACAGCAGACTGGTATAGGGATTGTTTGAATATGTCCGTAAACACACCGGCCAGCTGGTCTGCGCATGCTCTGAGGGCGCAGCTGGGGATGCCGTCTGGGCCTGCAGCCTTGCGAGGGTTAACACGTTTAAATGTCTTACTCACCTCGGCTACAGTGAAGGAGAGGCCGCATGTTTTCGTTGCAGGCCGTGTCAGTGGCACTGTATTGTCCTCAAAGCGGGCAAAAAAGTTATTTAGTCTGCCTGGGTGCAAGACATCCTGGTCCGTGACTGGGCTGGGTTTCTTCTTGTAGTCCGTGATTGACTGTAGACCCTGCCACATGCCTCTTGTGTCTGAGCCGTTGAATTGAGATTCTACTTTGTCTCTGTACTGACGCTTAGCTTGTTTGATAGCCTTGCGGAGGGAATAGCTGCACTGTTTGTATTCGGTCATGTTACCCTGATTAAAAGCAGTGGTTCGTGCTTTCAGTTTCACGCGAATGCTGCCATCAATCCACGGTTTCTGGTTAGGGAATGTTTTAATCGTTGCTATGGGAACGACATCATCAACGCACGTTCTAATGAACTTGCACACCGAATCAGCGTATTCGTCAATATTGTTATCTGACGCAATAAGAAACATGTCCCAGTCCACGTGATGGAAGCAGTCTTGGAGTGTGGAGTCAGCTTGGTCGGACCAGCGTTGGACAGACCTCAGCGTGGGAGCCTCGTTTAAGTTTCTGTCTGTAGGCAGGGATCAACAAAATGGAGTCGTGGTCAGCTTTTCCAAAAGGGGGGCGGGGCAGGGCCTTATATGCGTCGCGGAAGTTAGAGTAACAATGATCCAAGGTTTTACCACCCCTGGTTGCGCAATCGATATGCTGATCAAATTTAGGGAGTCTTGTTTTCAGATTAGCTTTGTTAAAATCCCCAGCTACAATGAATGCAGCCTCCGGATAAATGGTTTCCAGTTTGCAAAGAGTGACCACCTGTGCATCACCAGGGGATGGCCCCTAACTGACGTATCCACCCTCTCCATCCTAGACAAAGTAGTCATGGATCGCTTCCTACAGGCACTACCCCACGACATGAAAAGGTCAGTGAGTCTATGTGCGCCCCAGACATTTGGAGGGCCTCCTGGAAGCAGTGGAGATGCATCAGAACACTCAGGCCCACCACCGACACCCCCAGGTAGATGTAGACCAAAGGAGGTGTTTTGAGTGTGGTGCCCGGGGGCACATTGCCTGGAATTGCCCGACTCGAGAGGAGTCGATGCCATCAGCAAGCTTCGGAGGCGAGGTGGGACACGCAGTAAACTATGTCACCTCCTGTTGGGCACACCACGAATCAACTGTACCCATGGTCCCGGTGAAGGTTGACGGACATGACACGGAAGCTCTAGTAGACTCCGGAAGTATGGTTACCCTCGTAACCACGAGCTTGCTGAACCAGAATACCAAACGTGGTAGGGAGATGTCCATATCCTGTGTTCAAGGGGACACAAAGCGGTATCCAACCGTATGGGCCAAAATCGTGATGCCAGATGATGGTAGGTGCAGTACCTGAATTGCCGGCACCTCTCCTAGTGGGACGAGATTGTCCGCTGTTCACGGCCCTGTGGGGGCATGAGCTGAGGAAGAAGGTACGAGCCGGCCAAGAAAGAGAGTGAGGATGACCCGTCGCCTGTGCGGCCCGGAAGCAAACGGTTGATCAACCTGTATCTACGGTGTCGGAGGGGGTGCCGGAACCCGACCCCCCTGGGGAACCACGGGAGGAAGAGCTAAGCCTCCCCCTCTTCGATTTCGAGGGGCCAGTCGAAACACCCCCTGGGGGCCAACTGAGGGGACAATTCGGGATGGCCCAGTGGGAGGATCCTAACATGAAATCTGCCGCAGCCCAAGTGATAGCGGTGGATGGACAGCTACTTCTGGGGGTGAGTGACTGGTGATACCCCCATTTCCCAACCGAGAATCACCTTTTGTATCAGGTGTTGCACCAACAGGGGTAACTTCGAGTGTTGCTGCTCCAACGGTACATGGGAACCGTTCTTCAGCTGGCCCACACTTACCTGTTGTGGGCGCACCTTGGAATGGAGAAGACTGGGAACGGATTTCCGCCCGGTTCCACTGGCCCGGGATGAGGAGGGCCGTGGAAGATTACTGTCACAGCTGCCCGGATTGTCAAATGATTGTCCCAAAGTCACACTTCTGAAATCCACTGGTCCCCCTACCGGTCATCGGGGTTCCCTTTGAACGCATCGCCATGGACATAGTGGGACTGATGAACAAAGTACTTTGACCTCACCAGCAGTACGCAGCGGCCTATTTAGATAATATCATCATCCACAGCCAAGGTTGGGAAGAGCACCTGGCGCGCCTTCCAGGACACAGGTCAAGTCCTTCCTGGGACTGGCAGGATACTATAGCCGGTTTATCCCCAACTTTGCGGCTATAGCTTCCCCCCTCACTGATCTAACCAGGGCCCGCCTCCCGAAAACAGTGAAATGGACGGATGAAACTGAAGTTGCGTTCAGCCGCCTGAAGGAAGCGCTGTGCTCCCATTCGATTCTCGTAAAGTCCCGATTTCCAGGTGCCGATGTTGGTCCAGCATGTGATACAGGACTAGGGGTCATTCTGTCCCAGATACACGATGGGGAGGAGCACCCCATCAAGTACATCAGCCGAAAGCTGATACATAGAGAAAAACAGTACTCTATTTTAGAGAAAGAGTGTCTAGCGGTGAAGTGGGCGCTAGACTCTCTCAAGTATTACCTGTTAGGTACCCACAGACCATGCTCCCCTTGTCTGGATGGTCAGGGGAAAGAACACAAACGATTGGGTCACCAGGTGGTTCTTGTCCCTTCAACGCTTCTCTTTTTTTGTTGTGCACAGGTCAGGGGTGAAGCATGGAAACGCGGATAACCTATCGAGAAGGGAGACAAACGTCGCACTGATGACAGTCCCCTCCCCGACAGAGCTAAGGGGGGAGGAGGGGGGGGGACGTAGCAGGTCATCCACCAGGGGGAGACTCGTCGAGGCGAAGGCGTAAGGCGATGGCTCCATCTGCTGGACATGCCAGGTCTCAACGGGCTCTCCGGACAGGACTATTATTTTCTTTTGGACTATTATTTTAATAAACACCTTTGAAACTGAGCTAATCCTACTTTGTCCATGTCTGATCTGTGTAAACGTTTTGACCCAACCCCCTAGTCTGCCACACTGTGTAAAAACCAATCTATCAACATCATCTGCTATAGAGTTGCTCTGCTCTGGGTTAATTATTTTCTGTTTGAGTATTCTCTCTCTCACTCTCTTACAGATTGTGAGCACAGAGACATTGATAACTTCCTCTGTGTGTCTTGGCACTCCTTATCCTCCTGTCCACCATGGCATGTTTTGCCCTGAAGTCCTCATACACTCAGGAAACCTAGCCTACTTTCCATTCATCTCGGTTAAACTCAGAACAAAAATCTTGCTTCATTTGGTCAGATGCTGGATTTACTTAGTTTGCAGTGAGAGATGAACTGTTCACTGACTCACCTAGCCAACTGGCAGGCTTTTTAGCTCTTCAACAAAGATATTGTTTAGCAATAGCTTCTTTCTGTGTGTGTCTCTAACTCCTTCCTCATCTTTACCTGTTATTTTATTATCCAGCTAATATCATCCACCGAGCCTGATATCTCGGAAAGAATTGAGCCTGGGGACAATTAAAGTGAAACCTAAAAATGAGAAGGCATACTATTCAACCTACTCCTGATAATCTTCACTTCAGCAGGCCTATACTCACTAACCAATCAAACGTGTTCATTTGGCTCGTTTGTGTATACTACTCCCCTTAGTGGAGGACATATAGTTATAGTCAGAACTTGTCCTATATCTGATGAATGGAAATGGTCAATAATAACATATGAATTATACTGTACTGCAGCAACTGTGTGGTGTGAGTGTCTTTTTGTTTAACTATCCTTGTGGGTAGCCTCACAAGGATAGGAACACAAGGACATTTTGCCATCCCCATGAGGAAAAATGCTATTTTAGGGTTAGAGTTACAATTAGGGTTAGGAGTTACAGTTAGGTAAAGTTTTAGAGTTAAGGGTTTGAGGTTAAGGTTAGATTTAGGGTTAAGGAAAATATGATTTTGGATGGGAATCAATTATTTGGTCCCAACAAGGATAGCAATACAAAACTGTGTGTGTAATGGGGTGTTTTTAATTGCACTGTATTTGTGTAGCTTGCTTTTTGTACCAAATGGTTTAAAAAAAATAGTTTTTCACTCAATACACAGCTACTCATTTGAGTATCATGTTATTGTTTTACCTTTTGACTACCAATCATTTCTAACATTGATAAACCACTAGCTTTAGTGGTCAACCATCAAGTCTCGAGGAGCGCTCAGCTGCAGCTGAATATCATGTTATTGTTTTACCTTTTGACTACCAATCATTTATAACATTGATAAGCCACTGGCTTTAGTGGTCAAACATCAAGTCTCGAGGAGCGCTCAGCTTCCGCAGGTGAGTCACACTAGCAGGTGCAAGAATTAAATTTACGTCCAATTCGAGTCTAAAATGTATATTTTAGTTCTTACTATACGTAAACACTGTACATTGACAATAATCTAGCTACTTAGTCTTACAAGGCTGGAAAGTGCTTTCAGAAACTATTTATACCCCTTGACTTATTGTACATTTTGTTGCATTACAGCCTGAATTAAATGTTTTTTACACATCTATACACAATACCCCATAATGAAAGTGAAAACCTTTTTCAAAAATGTTGCTAATTTATTGCAAATGATATACAAAAATATCTAATTTACATATGTATTCACACGTTAGAATTACCTTTGATAGTGAACACAGTTGTGAGTCTTTCTGGGTAAGTCTCTGAGAGCTTTGCACACCTGGATTGTACAATATTTGCTCATTATTCTTATAAAAAGTATTCAACCTCTATCAAGCAGGCTGTTGATCATTGTTAGACAGCAATTTGTCTTGCCATATATTTTCAAGCCGGTTTAAGTGTAAACTGTAACTAGGCCCTTGGGAACATTCAAAGTCATCCCATCTATATTTGGCCTTGTGTTTTAGGTTCTTGTCCTGCTGAAAAGTTCATTTGTCTCTGTGTCTTTTGGAAAGTAGACTGAAACAGGTTTTCCTCTAGGATTTTACCTGTGCTTATTAGCTCTATTCCAATAGTTTAAAAAGTTTTTAATTTTTTTTTTTTATCTCTTGCAGATGACAAGCATATTCAAAACATGATGCAGCCACCACCATGCTTGAAAATGTGAAGAGTGGTACTCCGTGATCTGTTATGTTAGATTGGCCCCAAACATAATGCTTTAATTATATGACGTAGTTAATTTCTTTGCCACATTTGTTAGTCTGTACCAGCTTCCTGCTTTTCAGAAAGTATTGTGTCGTAACTCCAATGTTGTTGATCCGCCTTCAGTTTTCTCCTATCACAGCCATTAAACTCTAACCGTTTTAGTCACCATTGGCCTCATGGTAAAATCCCTGAGGGGTTTGCTTCCTCCCCGGCAACTGAGTTAGACCGCTGCGCCACTCGGGAGCTTCCTAATGCAGTGCATCTCAGTGCTAGAGGCGTCACTACAGACCCTGGTTTGATTCCAGGCTATATCACAACTGGCTGTGATTGGGAGTCCCATAGGGCGGCAGACAATTGGCCCAGCAACGTCCAAGTTAGGCCGTCATTGTAAATAAGAATTTGTTCTTAATTAACTGACTTGCCTACTTTAAAAAATATATAATGAAAGGATGACTAGTTTTGTAGTGACTGGGTGTATTGATACACCATCCAAAGTGTAATTAATAACTTCATCATGCTCAAAGGGACATTCAATATCTGCTTTCTTTATATTGACCCATCTTCCAATAGGTGCCCTTTTTTGCGAGGCATTGGAAAATCTCCCTGGTCTTTGTGGTTGAATCTGTTTGATATTCACTGCTTGACTGAGGGACCTTACAGATAATTGTATGGGTGGGGTACAGAGATGAGGTAGTCACTTAAGCGAGATCTTCCATAATATTTGGAACCAAGGACTGATCACCCCAATCCACAAAATGGGAGACAAATTTGAGACAAATAATTGTGGGATATACATCAACAGCAGACGTGTACATTTCCTCAGTGAAAATGAATTGAGAAAATGTAAAATTGTGTTTTCACCAAATTACCGTACGACAGACCACGTATTCACCCTGCACACCCTAATAAAAAATAAAAAAAAGTTAAGGTCTTCTCATGCTTCGTTGATTTCAAAAAAGCTTTTGACTCAATTTGCATTGTAGGATAAAATCCATGTACACAAATAAATGTGGTCTTTCCACAAAGCAGTGGGGTGAGACAGTGATGCAGCTTAAACCCCACCCTCTTCAACATGTACAGTACCAGTCAACAGTTGACACACCATATTCAAGTTTTTTTTTTTTATTTTACTACATTGTAGAATAGTGACTACATCAACTATGAAATAATGTAGTAACCACAAATGTTAAACAAATCAAATTGTGTATTCGTCAAAGTAGCCATCCTTGGCATTCTCAACCAGCTTCATGAGGTAGTCACCTGGAATGCATTTGAATTAACAGGTGTGCCTTAAGTTAATTTGTGGAATTTCTTTCAATGCATTTGAGACAAAAAGTTGTGACAAGGCAGGGCTATTTCAAAAAAGACCAAGTACATCAAGAAAAACCCTTGAGTAGGTGTGTCCAAACTTCTGACTATATATATATATATATATATATATATATATATATATATATATATATATATATATATACAGTGGGGAGAACAAGTATTTGATACACCACCGATTTTGCAGGTTTTCCTACATACAAAGCATGTAGAGGTCTGTAATTTTTTTATCATAGGTGCACTTCATCTGTAAGAGATGGAATCTAAAACAAAAATTCAGAAAATCACATTGTATGATTTTTAAGTAATTAATTAGCATTTTATTGCATGACATAAGTATTTGATACATCAGAAAAGCAGAACTTAATATTTGGTACAGAAACCTTTGTTTGCAATTACAGAGATCATACGTTTCCTGTAGTTCTTGACCAGGTTTGCACACACTGCAGCAGGGATTTTGGCCCACTCCTCCATACAGACCTCCAGATCCTTCAGGTTTCGGGGCTGTCGCTGGGCAATACGGACTTTCAGCTCCCTCCAAAGATTTTCTATTGGGTTCAGGTCTGGAGACTGGCTAGGCCACTCCAGGACCTTGAGATGCTTCTTACGGAGCCACTCCTTAGTTGCCCTGGCTGTGTGTTTCGGGTCGTTGTCATGCTGGAAGACCCAGCCACGACCAATCTTCAATGCTCTTACTGAGGGAAGGAGGTTGTTGGCCAAGATCTCGCGATACATGGCCCCATCCATCCTCCCCTCAATACGGTGCAGTCGTCCTGTCCCCTTTGCAGAAAAGCATCCCCAAAGAATGATGTTTCCACCTCCATGCTTCACGGTTGGGATGGTGTTCTTGGGGTTGAACTCCTCCCTCTTCCTCCAAACACAGAGAGTAGAGTTTAGACCAAAAATCTCTATTTTTGTCTCATCAGACCACATGATCTTCTGCCATTACTCCTCTGGATCATCCAGATGGTCATTGGCAAACTTCAGACGGGCCTGGACATGCGCTGGCTTGAGCAGGGGGACCTTGCATGCGCTGCAGGATTTTAATCCATGACGGCGTAGTGTGTTACTAATGGTTTTCTTTGAGACTGTGGTCCCAGCTCTCTTCAGGTCATTGACCAGGTCCTGCCATGTAGTTCTGGGCTGATCCCTCACCTTCCTCGTGATCATTGATGCCCCACGAGGTGAGATCTTGCATGGAGCCCCAGACCGAGGGTGATTGACCGTCATCTTGAACAACTTCCATTTTCTAATAATTGCGCCAACAGTTGTTGCCTTCTCACCAAGCTGCTTGCCTATTGTCCTGTAACCCATCCCAGCCTTGTGCAGGTCTACAATTTTTTCCCTGGTGTCTAACAGGTCTGTGAGAGACGGAATTCTTACTGGTTGGTAGGTGATCAAATACTTGTCATGCAATAAAATGCAAATGAATGTCTCACAGTTGAAGTGTACCTATGATAAAAATTACAGAACTCTACATACTTTGTAAGTAGGAAAACCTGCAAAATCGGCAGTGTATCAAATACTTGTTCTCCCCACTGTATACACACTACCGTTCAAAAGTTTGGGGTCACTTAGAAATGTCCTTGTTTTTGAAAGAAATGCACATTTTTTGTCCATTGAAATACAGTGTAGACATTGTAGCTGGAAACGGTTTATTTATGGAATATCTACAGAGGCCCATTAACAACCACCACTCCTGTGTTCCAATGGCAGATTAGGTAACACAACATGGCTGCGATCACCGTACAGGGATCAACATCAGGGGAAATTTCAGTATGACTAACTAAAAATCCAACATCGTAACATTAAACATAATTGAAAATGCAAGTGTCTTACATCCTTCAAAAGATTAGAATCTTGGTAATCAAACTCCGTTTTCCGATTTAAAATAGCTATTACAGAGAACAAATGTCATGCTTTTGTTTGAGAAGAGCGACCATCAACAACAAACATTTTCCGCCATGACAGTTGTGACACATTCACATCTGAAGGTAAAATGACTTACATTCTGATATCTTGCTCTTATTTGTCTTCCTGAGGGTCCGAGTGATCAAATGAAGTGCCGTTTTCTTTGATAAAATCCATTTTTATAGCCTAAAACGAAA
The DNA here is from genome assembly GCF_034236695.1 of Oncorhynchus nerka. Lineage (NCBI taxonomy): Eukaryota > Metazoa > Chordata > Actinopteri > Salmoniformes > Salmonidae > Oncorhynchus > Oncorhynchus nerka. The sequence goes on from NC_088401.1 coordinate 50,215,481, forward strand.
CATTTTGTAAACCGTTTGTGTCGTGAATTCCATCTCTATCAACTTTTGACGGAGCATTCGACGTAATTACACACACTAAACAATTGTTTATCTAGTCATAGTTGATTTCAGTGGAATCCTCTGGATGTTTGCAACACAGCCAAACTTTGTTTTTTTTGCGGGGAGTATTGACTGAAGTAAACTGATTTGAAGACAAAGACCAATGACTTCATTGCACACCAATAATATTAGCGAAGCTTCGTTGATTGACTGTATTTCTGCCCAATGACCACTGATCTTCTCGAAATCTAGCTGGGTAGATAGCCAATGAGCTGAGGTAAATGCCAGTATGTGATGGTTTGGACCACCATCCCTTGTTTGTAAATGCACATGTAACGAACTTCATTCTCGCCATTGACCATCAGAGTAGTTGCAGTCACGCTTGTTACACACAGCAGTGTTTTGGAAAGTGTTTTTTCAACGATTTCATTGAAGACATCATGGCGAATAAATCAGGAAAAGCGAAGTCCAAGTCTACGTATACAGATCTGCACCAGATTATAGAAGAGATTGATCGGGAAAGTGAGACCGATTTTTTGTTTGAGGAATCTTTGAGTGTTATGGTTCAAACATTGAGGAGCTGTTTCTGCAAGGACAGGACGTACTTCTGGACGGGTAAGTGCTAACTCCGTTTTATGAAATATTTTTTTTAAAGTTTTTGCAAAAATGTATAGATTTTTTTCCAATTTGCAATGAAATGTGTAAAGTACACATTGGCTATAGTGTGTGTGTGTGTACGACCCATAACCTGTGTGTGTGTATGTGTATATTCCATGTCAGATATATATTTTCCATTTTTTATTCAAATGGAATGGAGTAGAACAGCAAACACACACATGGCTACTGCGCCTGCTACTCCTCTCCATTTCCATATGAAATAGCCATTGGGTGCTGTTGGGGGGAGGGCAGGCCCATTAATGGCCAGAGTTGAATGGAACAGCACTTCACCTTAGTGACTATTCCCTCTGCTCTATACAATACATATCTGTTTATTTTATGTGATGATAAAAGGCTCATACAATACAAATCTTATTTTTGTTTTCTTTCAGTGATAGCGACTCCGACTGGGAGCCCCCGGTGCCAAGCTGCCCGCTCTACTCCTGCCTCCAGGGGTGTTCATATGCCACAGTTCATTACTGCAGGCATGACTGTGCCTCAGGGCCAAAAGGGCACAGCATGAAGTCCCCTATCACCTGCACCACTTGTTCAGTTTGCCTCTGCTTTACATCAGAAAGAGACTGCTATGGGACATTGCACAGGCAGCAAAATATTGTGTAGAGGACTTCCAAAGGGTCTACCCCTTTTTTTTTCTAATATTTTTTTAAAACATTTTTATAAAACAAAATTGTGTGTTAGAATTGCTTTTTGATATGTTGTATATTGTTATAGGTCATTTTGCCAAACTTGTGTGGGACACCTGGGTGACTTCATGCTAAATGTCATTGTTACGAATCCCTTTTGGCCCGACAGTCTAGGGGGGGGGGGGTAATGAGACCCGTAACATAACTCATGCAATTTATAATAGTGACAAAGTAAAAGGGAGAACGAAATAACCACGACTACTGAAATCTACCGTCAAACTCAGGGTTTATTGGAAAACACACGGTATGGGGGGGAGCAGGAAAAGGGGCTGAGCTGGACCCAAGGAAAGAAATAAGTATTCAAAAACACCCCTAAGCTAGACTAGCCTATTTCAACAACAGCTAACTAACCAAAAATACAGTGGGTGGTCCGCCCAGTTCTAACTAGGGTATTTAACTAAGTTTACCTACGGGTAGTGTATGCCCATGGGCGACTTGTCTTGGTTCCCGCTTTTCCCACCAGCAAACAAACACCATAACCAAAAACAATACTCACAGGTGAGGACAAAGTGATATGGCGGTGCTCAAACAAAAGATAGCTCAATACATAGAGTGAAACAGAGAGATTGAGCTCTACAGCAAACAACTGACAGGGTTTTTAAACAAAGGGAAAGGAACGGTGATTGGGTAGGAAACAGGAGGAGGTGTGTCTTCTGATTGATGATTGGTGACTGATTGGGGAGTGATGATTCTCACTTGTGAGGGGAGAAGGAGAGAAAAGAAACACACACACAGGATACACACACAGGATACTTGTATCCGTAACAGTCATGTAGCTCACCCATTCGTCTGAAACTTTGCACACCTACAGTTGCCCTCTTGTGTTATCCATCAAAATGATCTCCCTGTGGCTATTCTAGTACATGTGAAAGATGATGCTACAATAATAAAAAACAGAAAATGTATGCTCTTTCTTTCTCTTTTCTTCCACCAGATCTGTGTTATATTCTCCTACATTCAATTAACATTTCCACAAACTTCAGAATGTTTCCATTCAAATGATACCAAGAATATGCACATAGTGGGGCAAAAAAGTATTTAGCCAGCCACCAATTGTGCAAGTTCTCCCACTTAAAAATATGAGAGGCCTGTAATTTTCATCATAGGTACACTTCAACTATGACAGAAAAAAATTAGAAAATAAAATCCAGAAAATCACATTGTAGGATTTTTAATGAATTTATTTGTAAATTATGGTGGAAAATAAGTATTTGGTTTTCACACACTTGCTGGTATTTTGGCCCATTCCATGCAGATCTCCTCTAGAGCAGTGATGTTTCAGGGTCTGTTGCTGGGCAACACAGACTTTCAACTCCCTCCAAAGATTTTCTATGGGGTTGAGATCTGGAGACTGGCTAGGCCACTCCAGGACCTTGAAATGCTTCTTACTGTTACGAATCCCTTTTGGCCCGACAGTCTAGGGGGGATGGTAGTGAGACCCGTAACATAACTCATGCAAATTATAATTGTGACAAAGTAAAAGTGAGAATGAAATAACCAGGACAACTGAAATCTACCGTCAAACTCAGGGTTTATTGTAAAATACACGGTAATGGGGGGGAGCAGGAAAAGGGGCTGAGCTGGACCCAAGGAAAGAAACAATAAGTATTAAAAAAACACCCGTAAGCTAGACTAGCCTACTTTCACAATAACTAACTAACTAACTAACCAAAAATACAGTGGGTGGTCCGCCCAGTTCTAACTAGTGTATTTAACGAAGTCTACCTACGGGTAGTGTATGCCCATGGGCGACTTGTCTTGGTTTCCCCTTTTCCCACCAGCAATCAAACACAAACACCATAACCAAAAACAATACTCACAGGTGATGACAAAGTGCTATGGAGGTGCTCAAACAAAAGAGAGGTTAATACACAACGAGAGAGTGAAACACAGAGACCTACAGACATGGCATTTACAGAGAGATGATGATGATGTTTCCACTCCCATGCTTCACAGTAGGTATGGTGTTCTTTGGATGCAAACTCAGCATTCTTTGTCCTCCAAACACGACGAGTTGAGTTTTTACCAAAAAGTTCTGTTTTGGTTTCATCTGACCATATGACATTCTCCCAATCTTCTTCTGGAACATCCAAATGCTCTCTAGCAAACTTCAGACGGGCCTGGACATGTACTGGCTTAAGCAGGGGGACACGTCTGGCACTGCAGGATTTGAGTCCCTGGCGGCGTAGTGTGTTACTGATGGTAGGCTTTGTTACTTTGGTCCCAGCTCTCTGCAGGTCATTCACTAGGTGTGGTTCTGGGATTTTTGCTCACCGTTCTTGTGATCATTTTGACCCCACGGGGTGAGATCTTGCGTGGAACCCCAGATCGAGGGAGATTATCAGTGGTTTTGTATGTCTTCCATTTCCTAATAATTGCTCCCACAGTTGATTTCTTCAAACCAAGCTGCTTACCTATTGCAGATTCAGTCTTCCCAGCCTGGTGCAGGTCTATAATTTTGTTTCTGGTGTCCTTTGATAGCTCTTTGGTCTTGGCCATAGTGGAGTTTGGAGTGTGACTGTTTGAGGTTGTGGACAGGTGTCTTTTAATCTGATAACAAGTTCTAAAAGGTGCCATTTAATACAGGTAACGAGTGGAGGACAGAGGAGCCTCTTAAAGAAGTTACAGGTCTGTGAGAGCCAGAAATCTTGCTTGTTTGTAAGTGACCAAATACTTATTTTCCACCATAATTTGCAAATAAATTCATTAAAAATCCTACAATGTGATTTTCTGGATTTTTTTCTTCTCATTTTGTCTGTCATAGTTGAAGTGTACCTATAATGAAAATTACAGGCCTCATCTTTTTAAGTGGGAGAACTTGCACAATTGGTGGCTGACTAAATACTTTTTTGCCCCACTGTACTTGCCTCTGGGGTTGAGCTGCAGGCAGTTAGATTAGGGTATGTCTTCAGGCAGAAATTGATAACAAGGGATGCAGACATAAGTCAGAGCCACTTTGCAATTGTTAGCACAACTGAAAACTGTTGTGATTAAAGAAGCAATAAAACTGGCCTTCTTTTGACTAGTTGAGTATCTGGAGCATCAAAATGTGTGGGTTCGATTACAGGCTTAAAATGGCCAGAAACAAAGGACTTTCTTCTGCAACTCGTCAATCTGTTCTTGTTCTGAGAAATTGCCAAGAAACTAAAGATCTCGTACAATGCTGTGTGCTACTCCCTTCACAGAACAGCACAAACTGGCTCTAACTAGAATAGAGTGGGAGGCCCCGGTGCACAACTGAGCAAGAGGACAAGTACATTAGTGTCTAGTGAGGCGTCTCAAGCAAGTCCTCAACTAGCAGCTTCATTAAGTAGTACCCGCAAACACCAATCTCAACGTCAACAGTGAAGAGGCGACTCTAGGATGCTGGCCTTTTAGGCATAACTGCAAAGAAAAGAACATCTCAGACTGGCCTATAAAAAGAAAAGATGGGCAGAGGAACTCTGCCTAGAAGGCCAGCATCCTGGAGTCGCCTCTTCACTGTTGACGTTGAGACAGGTGTTTTGTGGGTAAAATTTAATGAAGCTACCAGTTGAGGACTTGTGAGGCATCTGTTTCTCAAACTAGACACTAATGTACTTGCTCAGTTGTGCACCGGGGCATCCCACTCGTTCTATTCTGGTTAGGGTCAGTTTGCGCTGTTCTGTGAAGGGAGTAGTACAGTGTTGTACAAAATCTTAAGTTTGTTGGCATTTTCTCACATGGAATAACCTTCATTTCTTAGAACAAGAATACATTTTGAGCCTATAATCAAACCCACAAATACTGATGCTCCAGATACTCAACTAGTTATCACGTCATTAAATCAGGAGAACAGTTTAGCTGTGCTAACAAGGGTTTTCTAATGATCAAGTAGCCTTTTAAAATGATAAACTTGGAATAGCTAACAACGTGCCATTGGAACACAGGAGTGGTGGTTGCTGATAATGGACCTATGTTGATAAAAACATTTTTTAAATCAGCTACATAGTCAACAATCAATTTGATGTTATTTTAAATGGACAAAAAAAATATATTCTTTCAAAAACATGGACATTTCTTAGTGGCCCTAAACTTTTGAATGGTAGTGTATATATATATATATATATATATATATATATATAATTTATTTTTGTTTTAAGTACCCACCTCATGAAAGTCACCCTTTTTAATCCAGCCAACAATTGTAGCCATTACAGTTCAACATGTAGGTTCTATACATTGTTAATGTCACATTTTCATCAAATGGCATTATTGTTAAATGCTTTGGCCATTTAATTCATTTACAGACAACCCCCTAAATGTATTCCCCCCCACACACAGCATTTGACACATTTACAACAGCTAGTTTTTTAAAAACCTTTATTTAAGTAGGCAAGTCAGTTAAGAACAAAATCTTATTTACAATGACGGCCTACCCCAGCCAAACGACGCTGGACCAATTGTGCGTCGCACTATGAGACTCCCAATCACAGCCGATTGTGATACAGCCTGGAATCAAACCAGGGTCTGTAGTGACGCCTCTAGCATCGCCACTCTGGAGGCCCAAGTTGAAACATTTCACATTCATTTAATTTACTAAATCTGTTTATTAGTAGAAAAATAATAACTCGTACAACTGGATTGGTCATAGGGGAATGTTGTCATTGCAGGAATGAGAAGGGAAAGGGACGTGTACAGGTGACATTTTCTGCATTCTTTGGTCCTTGTCTGACATGTGGTTTAGTTAGTAGACGTAGTTAGCTGTGTGCAGGGACTGCATGGAGGCCTGGTCAGCGCTGCTCACCACTGTGTACTCTCCCTTGGAGGCAAGGCCATTGCTCTGAAAATGTACATTTGTGATTCAGTAATCAAGGTATGTGGTTCCAGAATGAAGCATTGAGAGCGAGAAAGGAGACCGCAAATGGGACACTACTTCAGGATACAAGAAAACTACACCATACAATAGCGTTCCAATGATATTCATGTAGCCTGCACCTCTAAGCAAGGTGTCAACCCTACCCTAAAATAGCATAGCCCCTCCATCTTACCTTGGCTCTGGAGGTGAAAGCATCCTGTGCCGCTTTCTTGTTGGCGGCCTTGCCTTTCCAGGCGGCGAGGGCGGAGGCCTGGAGTGCACGGCCGTAGGAGAAGGAGAGCTTCCAGGGCCGGTGCAGGGCCGTCTGGTTCATGGCGTTCAGGTTCTGAGTGGCCTCTTCCTCGCTCTGGCCTCCAGACAGGAAGGTGATGCCTTGGGGTTAGAATGTTTAGCAATTTGGTGATGGTTTCATTTTGGAATCACCGATCAACCAAATATACAGTTTTTACTTCAAGTTTCAAGTCTACCTTTTCACCTAACCGCACCTGTTTGGGACAATCACTGTTGGATCACATCCCAATACTTACATTACCATCACCACCTCGACAAACCCCCAACCCAGTCTCACCAGGCACGGCGGCAGGGACAGTGCGCCTCAGGGCAGTGACGGTGGCCATGCCGACCTCCTGGGGGGTGAACTTCTTGGGGCAGGAGTGTCCGGCGGTGACCATGTTAGGCTTCAGCAGGGTACCCTCCAAGTAGACATGGTGATCGTTCAGGGCCTTGTACGTGGCAGCCAGAACCTGGTGAGGGGAGGGTTGGGTTTAGAGAGGCGTTTGGTTTAGGTTCAGTGATGTGAACTTAAATTGGGGCATGACTAAGAGGAGAATGAGGGATGAGTTTGTAATTCCATGCTGGTAAACCAGTACAGCACTGGCTTTGTGGAAGGGAGAGAAAATGACAGAAATGTGATTCACGAGTGTTTAACTGAAGGCCAACAAGGTTATGATCACCTTCTCAGTGACGTACTGAGTGCACAGCAGGTCATGGTCTCCATCAGGCAGAATCTCTGGCTCCACAATGGGCACCAGGCCATTCTGAGGAGAGGACAGTTATCACATGTGGACACAGTATATGGACAAATCATGCCTTTGAGGAATTTCTCAGTTCATTTGTTAGTTTTGTGCGTAAAGTCAGGTAGTGTATACAGTAGCAGTACCGTGTGTCTAAGACAATTTCCCCCTCTGGGACATTGTATTTTATCCTACCATAAACACTACAGTTTTAAAACAAAGTTCTCATGGCATGCACACACCTGTTGGCAGATACTAGCGTATCTGGCAAGTACGTTAGCGTTCTCTGCGATAGCGAGGGCTGAGGGGCAGGCGTCTGAAATCTTGAGCACACACCTCCACTTGGCGAAGTCACAACCGTCCTTCTTGTACTGAGCACAACGCCCCGAGAGTCCATCAAGACCTGATGAAAGAGGTTTTTATAATACATTGCTTCCATGGTCATGCCACCATGTCAAACTGACTAAATGTGGGCTAGGGAGATTGGAGAAGCTGGTTGATTTTAATGTATAGCTTTAATGCATTTGTTACTTACAAGTTGCAAAAGAAATGAGCTACTCTTACCCTGTGTGGTCATCTCTCCATCTGTTCCATTCAGACCAGCTGTGCCATTGTCCACCTAGAAAACAAGCAGTCAAACTATAACCCCTTTCCTAGGGTTGGGTGGTATCCAGATGTTCATACAGTGGTAGCGATTTTGTACCATACCGGAATATGTATAACCAAAAGTGCACACAAGGGGCGCTATTTCCCCAAACTGTTTTTATGGGGGGGGCACAATACAATTTTAAAAATATTTTATTTAAATTTTATTAGTCACATGCACATGGTTAGCAGATGTTATTGTGCGTGTAGCGAAATGCTTGTGCTTCTAGTTCCGACAATGCAGCAATAGCTAACAATTCCACATGTTGGGTTCCGAGAATGAAATATGCTTATTCATGTCACTGAGGGAGTGCTGAGGTTTAGAGGGTCTAGTCCAGAAGTTAATGGTTATAGGAGGAAGGTATATAGTGTGGGCAATTAATCTTGGAATGTGTTGAGTGCAGGGAAGCGATTACATGTGGCAGGCATTGATAAGGGGAGAAAGCCATGGATCAGTGATGAGTGGGGTTGAGGTCAGGTCACCTTTAAGGGAAAAATACAAGTTTATGGCCCGTATCACTTAGTGTCCTGCCTAGCAGTAAAGAATGATGTGTAGGAGGAGACTCAGCCTATGAGGAACGGTTTAATATCAGTGCTTGTGTGAAAATGTTTTTGTCCGATGCAGCTGTATTGACCCTCGGGGAGAATAAACTTGGTTAAGCTTTCATAGTGTCCGTTTAGTTTTTTACTCTGAGAATTAGAACCTCAACTACCTAATACACACATCTAAGTAAAGACATGGAATAAGAAATTATACATATATGGAGGAGCAATGACATAGCGGCAACGGCAAGATGCAATAGAGGGTACAAAATACAGTATATGAACATGAGATGCAAGATGTAAACATTATTAAAGTAGCATCATTAAAGTGACTAGTGATCCATTTAAAAAAAAGTGGCCAATGATTTCAAGTCTGTATGTAGGCAGCAGCCTCTGTTCGTGATGGCTGTTTAACAGTCTGATGGCCTTGAGATAAAAGCAGTTTTTCTTTGATGCACCTGTGCTGACCTCGCCTTGTGGATGGTAGCGGAGCGAACAGTGGTGGTTATGGTCCTTGATCTTTTTAGTCTTCCTGTGACATCGGGTGCTGTAGGTGTCCTAGAGGGCAAGTAGTTTCCTCCCGGTGATACGTTGTGCTCTGCTGTTTCCTGAAGTCCACAATCATCTTTGTTTTGTTGACGTTGAGTGAGGTTGTTTTCCTGACACCACACTCCAAGGGCCCTCACCTCCTCCCTTTAGGCTGTCTCGTGGTTGTTGGTCATCAAGCCTACAACTGTTTTCTGCAAACTTAATGATTGAGTTGGAGGTGTGCATGGCCACACAGTCATGGGTGAACAGAGAGTACAGGAGGGGGCTGAGCATGGACCCTTGTGGGGCCCCAGTGTTGAGGATCAGCAAAGTGGAGATGTTTCCTACCTTCACCACCTGGGGGCGGAACGTCGGGAAGTCCAGGACAAAATTGCACAGGTCGGGGTTGAAACCCAGGGCCTCAAGCTTAATGATGAGCTTGGAGGGTACTATGGTGTTGAATGCTGAGCTATAGTCAATGAACAGCATTCTTAGATAGATATTCCTCTTGTCCAGATGGGATAGGGCAGTGTGATGGAGATTGCGTCGCCTGGGGACCAATTGGGGCAGAAAGCAAATTGAAGCGGGTCTAGGGTGACAGGTAAGGTGGTGGTGATATGATCATTTAGGCAACAGGGATCTTGATCGAGGAAGGGATTGAATGTCTCGGCTGTAACCAAGAAGCTTGAGCTTGACATTTAGACACTTAGCAAACACAAATGCATAGCTTGAGCCCTGAGCTGGAAATAATTCATTTGACACATCATAGATTTCTTAGTTATACTTAACTTAAGCAATAAGTGGTGGCATAGCACACACTTTCAAAATACCCTGATACATACAGTATAGAGCCCAAGCCTACGCTTTCCCAGTAGTGTTTGATTGTTATAATGCCATTATATTACATCACACACACAATCTTGATAAGTGAAACCGGTATATACTCAAGTAGTGAGTTGTTGGCTGGTTGGGCATATGATTATAATTGCCTTCACCTAACCAATCTTATCAGTAGACTATGGGAAGAGTGTGGCCATGTCCAAATACCCATGCCAGCCTACTACATAATTAAACTGCATACTAATTTCAGGGTTTGATCTAGTACAATTCACTTCCCTGATCAAGGATTGAAGGATGGTAATTGCTGGTCCTCTCACCTTGATGCCGACCACAATACCCTTGTCCTTGATGACCTGGGGGAAGAGGACACCCTTGTCAGACTTCTGATACAGTGTCTCGTGAAAAAAGATGATTCCACCAATGCAGTTGGGGTCAACTGCAGAGAACAGGAGGTCGCGGAAAGTCCGACGGTTCTCCTCAGTGTTCTCTACGTTAATCTTCTGCAGGCGGTTACTCATGGTGCCTGGACGGAGAAATTGGCAGGGAAGAACATTAGTGGCATTTCAGGGGGGAGAACAACTTCTCATTCCTGATTCCTGCAACTTCTCAAATTAAGGCTACCTCCAACTCTTACCCTTCAGATGCCAAACCCATACAGGCCACCACTACTTGCTGAGAAAATACAACACCCACTTCACCAACACCCTCTCCACCCCTCATCCAGTCCTCCATGGCCAGTTTGGCTTACTCACCTGTGGACTCATCTGCTGCCAGAATGCCCTTCCCTGGAGCCACGATCCTCTGGGCTATGTCAGAGAGTTCCTTCTTCTGCACCGGAGAGAGGGATGGGAACTGGGTAGTCATCCTGTGTAGGTGAGAAAAGTCAGTTAACAGAAAAAAAAGGAATTTAATAAATTCAATCCAGTAACCTATATTTCGTTATGTAGACTAATTTGTCTTGATGGTGGTTCAAGTGTGGTTTATTCTCAGACACTGACAGTACCCACCACCTCTGTACAGGACCTTCACCCTCCTCCCTCAGCAACTGTCAATATATGGCTTGAAGTTTGAACTTTAGTCTGAAAGCTGGGGTGTATTAATTATGCCGATTCTGTTTAAAAAACGTTTAGCTCAGTTGGGTCTATAAAAAAATAAGTGGATGGATGAAGTTTGAAGGAACCGAATAATTTACTCCACTTTAGAGCATATAGACGTCGCCGACTTTTCAGATTGGAATGGCAACGTGTTTAAAACATTACATTTTAACTGCTACAACTTTGTTTAATAATGCTTTAATAACCGACATTTCTTTTTTGTCGATTTATTAAACAACTAATTGACCGAGTTCTGTTCAATTACTTGAATTCCATTTAGTTCGTTTTTTTCTCTCTAGAGAAATCAAATAATTTACGAGAGAAATCAAGTCAAGAACTATGTGGGACGCTGGGCTGAAAGGAGTTTGTTTTCATTAAGCAAATATTCAACCTAGTTCTGCGCAGAAGAGTGGTAATTAGCTACCATAATCAGCGCCTATTTCCGGCTCGGACAGAAACTGATCAGAGATCTCTATATAATGACGAGATGCTCATGTTTCCGCCCTAAAAATGGGAGTCGTTGTCCCAAAATAACCCATAAACGCATTTTGGCAAGAGTGAAACCTCTCGCTTCAGATCTTCCCCTCTAGACATATACTATTACGCCTGCTACTGTCGATAGACTGCATAGACAGCATGGGAGAGGAATGTACACAACTAAATGACAGGTTGAAAGTGTGCTATATCTACTTTGAAGAACTAGTAAAATGATTGTCAATGACAACGCTGCAGCATAGGCAGGCAGGCTAGCTACACAGGTTGGCTAAAGACAGTAAGCCTGGGGAGCACAGAACGTTAGATTTGTCTAGTTGGCTGCCAGACACTACCTGAGAAGAAATGAGATGACTGCGGAATTCAAAATAGTCACACACAAAAAAAAAACGAATATACACAAATTACATTTTATTTAATTTCCTATTCTATTGATGTCTACCCAACGTGGACCTGACTGAGACAATGTAATAGTTTCAATGTTTTGGCAGTTACATTTTCACGTATTTCTGTTGTTGTCTTATGTCTGTGCTTTGCCGCATTTTTTTAAAATCCCAGCCCCCGTCCCCACAGGAGGCATTTTGCCTTTTGGTAGGCCGTCATTGTAAATAAGTATTTGTTCTTAACTGACCTAGTTAAATCAAGTTTACAAAAAACATTGACTTTGGAATTTCCATTAAAAGCGCCAAAAATCAGTATGTCATTATTTTATAATGCATTTGTTTAAAAAATAATAATTGTAATCGAAAACAGTGATTATTCTAATAGAACTGAAAACGGCCTCGAAATGCATTAATCACTCAGCACTATCGTTTATGTACCCACCAGCTTTTACGTCACCTTTAGTGTTAGGTATAAAACGTTTAGCAACAGAATCTGCGTAATGAATACACCCCTGATAAATTACCCTCTCCCGGGGACAAATAGGTTCACCGTAAACCGGGAGTCAGTCGTACCATTTAAAATATAATTAAAAGAGCATTCCGGAGGACCAGAAAGGTATATTTTGCCAACACATTCGCGATAACAAGATTACCCTACATAATTAACACAAGTTAAGCCAGCCAGAACATAAACGCAGGTAGAACGCGGATGTAAATGTACATTTTGTGGGGCATTTCAGACTAGCTAAACGCTGACAATCACGCGCTGTCGAGTTACATGATTTCAATTATATACGTGTATATCTACATTTGAGATAAGCAAAAAAAAGTTATAGGCTTTACACTTGCATTACAAAGAGTTAGCCTGCACTGCTTTGACTAGACAGAAGAGGTATCTGACGCATGGGTTGCAGAGGTTCGCATACTTCATCGAGCCTAAAAAAAAAGCAAACTTCCAAAGACTTTCTTGCAACATCGGACTGAAACATTGTAACCTACTACAATTCCATTGCAACATTTCAGAGCATCTACTTTCAGCGCTGCTGTCCACCGGCAACCTTTCCCAACGTTTTAGTACGTTTAGGCTAAGCTTGAAGCTGAAAGGAAAACTTACTTAAAAATATGACAAAGTCAACACCGACAGCTGCAGGAAATGAATAGAAAATGGGTCTTCTACTTCCAAGCAACAATTATGACTGAGAAGGCCGATTCCGGCTTACAAAGCATTATTTATTGAACGGGATGACGGAGGCGGGGAGGCTGCAATTGGTCGAGAAAGTCGGACGGGGGCTTGTTAGTGTATCAATGCATCTTTTGTGGACTTTGAGTTTTATCAGAAGTTGATAGTATGACTTCCAAGATAAAAGGAAGGCCATGTATACTCAGGTAACCCTTTGTTATACATTACAGCACGCGTTGAGTGCATGATGATGGTGTGTGTGATTTAAAATAAATCCAGATAATATTTATTATGTTGCTTTTCAGGTTTCATACTGTCTTGTCTATCCTGCTGTTGTGTGTGTGTGTGTGTGTGTGTGTGTGTGTGTGTATGTGTCTGTAGGCTACATATGTACATCTGTCTGTACGTCAAATCACAGTTAATTGGTCTCTTACACAGTTTAACAGACGATATAGCGGGTGCAGTGAAATGGGTATGTAGCTAGCTCCTTACAAAGCAGTAAAATGTCAACAACAAATACACAAATAACAAAAAAATAAATACAAGAAATATCTGAATGAATCCGATAAACAACACGAATAGCACCGTAACAGTAATTCAAACGCAATATATACCAGTGGCGGCTGGTGGCATTTTAAATGGGGAGGAGGCTCATAGTAATGGCTGGAATGGAATTTCTGCAGATCCAGTTTCTGCTGTTTTGCCTGTGGCCATTGAACCTCCCTGACCTGTTCACCAGACGTGCTACCTTGTCGCGCTGCTGCTCCAGTTTCAACTGTCCTGCCTGCGGCTATGGAACCCTGACATATTTAACCGGATTTGCTGCATTGTCCCGGACTTGCTGTTTTCGACCCTTTCTCTCTCTACCTACCGCACCTGCTGTCTCGACCTCTGAATGATCGGCTATGAAAAGACAACTAACATTTACTCCTGAGGTGCTGACCTGTTGCACCCTCTACAACCACAATTATTATTATTTGACCCTACTGGTCATCTATGAATGTTTGAACACCTGGTTTCCATCATAGGAAGTTGGTGGCACCTTAATTGGGGAGGACGAGCTCGTGGTAATGGCTGGAGCAGATTTTGTGGAATGGTATCAAATACATTAAAAAAATGTAATCCAATTTTGTCACATGCACCGAATACAACATGTGCAGACCTTACAGTGAAATGCTTACTTATAAGCTCATAACCAACCATGCTTTAATGGGAAGGGAAAAAAAATGTTCAGTAAAAAAAAATGTTTCGGGCCATCCTCTGACATTGCCTGGTATAGAGGTCCTGGGTGGCAGGAAGCTTGGCCCCAGTGATGTACTGGGCCATGTGTTTGATACCATTCCATTCACTCCATTCCAATCATTATTATGAGCCATCCTCCCCTCACAAGATATACTAAGAAGGATATGTACAGCAGTACATATATTAGAGCGAGCTATGTCAAGATTCCAGTATATAAACAAATGTGCAGTGTGTGTGTGTATAAACAGTGTTAACTAAAATGCAATGTACAGTAGAATGAGCTATGTCGAGAACACAGCATTTAAATACACAATACAAAACCCATTGGCATCTGAGACACCTGTCTCTACTTCTAGGTTTGTCAGTTTTAGAATGGAGTTATCGTCTACAATGGATTGGTGCCGAAATGACAGAAACCCCTAAAACTCAACTAATAAGTAATTTATGTCTGCATAGGTCAGCAGTATCTGATATATTGCTCTGATAAGGTTCCTTTGGAATCATGCTATACCACTTTATAACAGTTCAGGAGGACAAAGGTTGACTGATGTGTGCCAACCAAGTAAGTCATGTTTGAAAAATACTTATTTGGTGGAAATTGAATTGTGTTATGTGGTGCACACATTGTAATAATTTACTTGGGACAGATAAGTAATTATTTTAATGGCCATGGGCAGGGACAACCTACAGTGCCTTCAGAAAGTATTCACACTCCTTGACTTTTTCCACATTTTGTTGTGTTACAGGCAGAATTTAAAATGGTTTAAATTGAGATTATTTTTGTCACTGACCTATACACAATACCTTATAATATCAAAGTGGAATTATGTTTTTCTAAATGTTTACAAATAATTTAAAAATTAAAAGCTGAAATGTATTGAGTCAATAAGTATTCAACCCCTTTGTTATGGCAAGCCTAAATAAGTTAAAGAGAAAAAAATGTGCTTAACAAGTCACATAATATGTTTCATGGACTCACCTTGTGGGCAATAACAATGTTAATAATAACATGATTGGTTAATGACTACCTCATCTCTGACCTCACACATACAATTATCTGTAAGCTCCCTCTGTCGAGCAGTGAATTTCAAAAACAGATTCACCCACAAAGACCAAGGAGGTTCTCCAGTGCCTCGCAAAAAGGACACCTATTGGTAGATAAAGAATTCAAATTAAAATAGTAACCTGACATTGAATATCCCTATGAGCATGGTGCAGTTATTAATTACACTTTGGATGGTGTATCAATACACCCAGTCACTACAAAGATACAGGCGTCGTTCCTAACTCAGTTGCAGGTGAGGAAGGAAACCACTCAGGGATTTCACCATGAGGCAGATGGTGACTTTGTTGCCGGAGAGGAAGGAAACCGCCCAGGGACTTGCCCATGAGGCCGATGGTGACTTTAAAACAGTTACAGAGTTGAATGGCTGTGATAGGACAAAACTGAGGATGGATCAAAAACATTGTAGTTACTCCCCTATCCTAACCAAATTGGCTGCGTGAAAAAAAGGATGTGTGTACAGAGTACAAATATTCCAAAAATTGCATCCTGTTTGCAACTAGGCACTAAAGTAATACTGCAAAAAAATGTGACAAAGCAATTTACTTTTTGTCCTGAATACAAACTGTTATGTTTGGGACAAATCCAATCCAATACATTACTGAGTACCACTCTATATATTTTCAAGCATAGGGGTGGTTGCATCGTGTTATGGGTATGCTTGTAATCGTTAAGGACTGGGGTGTTTTTCAGGATAAAAAATAAACATAATGGAGCTAAGCACAGGCAAAATACCAGAAAAAAACTGGTTGTCTGCTTTCCACCAGACACTGGGAGATTAATTCACCTTTCAGCAAGACCATAACCTAAAACACAATGCCAAATCTACACTGAGGTTGCTTACCAAGAAAACAGTGAAGGTTCCTGAGTGGCCAGTTTCAGGTTTGACTTAAATCTGATTGACAATCTATGGCAAGACCTGAAAATGGTTGAATAGCAATGATCAACAAACAATTTCACAAGAGCTTGAAGAATTAAAAAAATGTAATGGGCAAATATTGTACAATCCAGAAAGAGACTTAGCCAGAAAGACTCACAGCTGTAATCGCTGCCAAAAGTGATTCTAACATGTATTGACCAAGGTGTTGTGAATACTTATCGAAATGAGATATTTCTATATTTCATTATCAATCAATTTGACATTTCTAAAAACATGTTTTCACTTTGCCATTATGGGGTATTGTGTGGGGTATGGGGTCTTTTGAATTCATGCTATAACACAACAAAATGGAGTATGAATACTTTCTGAAGGCACTGTAAATCCCTGTTCCACTACAGATACCATTAATGAAAGAAATGCTCAGATTGATCGAGATAACAGGCCAAAACAACAACGTGGTGTGTTAATGACATTGGGAAGGGGTGCTCTGCTACACAGCAGGGGTTGTGTGAATGACTGCATCAGACAAACATATTTGAACCCTGGGTATGAGGTAGGCAGGGTGGGACGCTAATGCACAACCTCTTGCAAATCAAGCTTACACAAAATGGACCATGAACCCCTGAACAATGGTCTTACAAACACTCACGGTCAGAGTACATTCCCATCAGACTCTCATTCACTTGTGAGAGGTGTGTGCGTGTGTTAGAATGAGAGAGCCACTTCTCCATCCCCATAAAACCAAGACTGTCTTCAGCTGCCCTCACTGACCTGGTCACATTCCTGGTAGCAATATGATCTCTCTCTAGTTCTCCAGTTGCAGTCTGTGGTCTAGTCTAGTCTACACTACACTGTCTATTGCAGCTTAGATGCTCTGTCACTGCTCATCCATATATTTTATTTGTATTTTTTCTCATCCCATTCCTTTACTAGATTGTGTGTATTAGGTTTTGCTGTGGAATTTGTTAAATATTAGGTTTTGTTGTGGAATTGTTAGATATTACCTGTTAGATACTGCTGTACTGTCGGATCTGGAAGCATAAGCATTTCGCTACACTCGCAATAACATCTGCTAATCATGTGTATGCGACCAATAAAATGTGATTTGATTTGATTAGTCTGCATGATTAGCATTTAATTGATCCCACCACGTGGTGGCGTCCTTTGAAATTATGAGAGGTTCAGCCAAAGATTTTTTCTGGTTCGGCTTTCAGTGTCAGTGGCTACTTCCGTTTCTGGAAGACAGGCGGAACATCAACATTCACAGACAGAATCTGTAAATAACACTATTTTATCAAAATTGGTAAGGAGTTTAAATCAAGCCACTGAATATACATGAAATAACAGATCAAATGTATTGATTGAAAGTGCCCCAGTAAAGTTTCTGCCCAGAAAGGCTATTTTATAGCGTGTGGCTATTTGAATTAGCTAGCGTACTAGCTGGCTAACATTAGCTAAACGTTACTGCAATCTAAGTTACAAAGTATTTGTGAATTAGCCAATTATCTAGCTAAACGGGTTAATTGAACATGGCCAAATAGCCGAAATGGCTTTGGCATGAATTAAAACAAATGTCTGTTCTTTTGAAATTATATAGCAAGCTAATGACTAGCTAGCGAATGTACAGTTAATAACGGCGTTATGTAGCTATGTGGGGTTTCCGAAACTAATATTGGAAGGTAGACTCCGCGATATGACGTTGGTGCAAATAGTAAGCAGCATAGCGGGTAAATGTCCATAATAACTAAGAGCGTTGAAGCCAATGATGTGTATAAACCCATCGCCTACAAGTGTGATCGGGGATTTCTATTGGAGAAGCAGTTTTAGCCTATCTTCATAGCGGACTGCCTTTGTTACCACGCTCTTAACAACTTCAAGCGAACCCATGCGCAGATACCGTGCGTGACTATTAGAACGTCCTGCATCTCCTCGTTGCAATATCTGTGGTGCTGCTCGTGGCAACGCCATTTCGCTGATTCAAGCCAGGATGTTAATGTACTAATATATAATCTCTCCCTTTATCTACTGCAGTGGTGTGAGGATGTCGGGACAGAAGCGTATGTGTGACTCCAACATCCCCTCTTCATCCTCCAGTGCGCCCCCCGAGAAACGGAGGGAGCGAGAGGGAGGAGAGGATGGGGGTCCAGGGGTCAGCTCTACTGCAGGAGGGAGCACTGCTGTGGAAACAGTCATCAAACTCGGGGGGGTTTCCAACTCGGTGAGAGAGCTGAAAAGTGCCTAGCCTGTATTTCTCCTACTGTGTCTGTTTGTCAGTATGTCTGTCTTTACATCTAATAGTTGTTATGACTCATCAGCCGTGTCATTGATCGTGTTGTTTCCATCATTTGATTGGTCTCTTTCTCTTGTGCTCAGGAAGAACAGGATGTCAAAGCTCTCCAGGTGAAGAACAGGAAGTTGGGAGAATCCCTCGATCAGAGACAGGTATATATAGTCGGTCTGTCTCACTTACTCACTATCTCACACATACAAACACAATCCCTCTTTTCATCCCATACGTCTATAATACTCAACAAGCGGATCGATGCTTTGCAGGTGATTGAGGATGAGCTGAGAGAGAGAATCGAGAGACTGGAGACTCGTCAAGCTACTGATGACGCAAGCCTACTGATTCTGAACAGATACTGGAATCAGGTAACTAGTCAAATAATGAACAATATGCAATTAAAACATTGCACATGGGTCAACATTTGCAAGTAAAACTATTATCTGTGTTCTTAATACCATCTACCTCCCTCTCTCTCCCCTTTCTCTTAGTTTGACGACAATGTGTGCCTGATTGGAAGGCGCTACGATGAGTCAGGGAGCGAGTCTGTGGAAACCCCGGCTGGAGAGGGGCGGAGCCTCAAGCCTGACACCCCAGAACCCGACGGCGACTCCAACCAGGAGAGAGCCAAAGACCGAGGTACAGCGGGAGAGAGAAAGATATGTAGAGATGTAGAAAGGAGGGATGGAGAGAGGAGAACACTAAGAGGAGAGGACATGAGTTTGGTCACGAGCAAGAGACCGAGGAAGAGGGTAGGTACTCTGATGAGTTTGTGACCGGGTACCTAACACAAGAGGTAGAGCAGAAGAGTACAATGTACTTAATTGATTAAATTAAGCCCTTTTGGTTCAGAGTACATTTACATTTAAGTCATTTAGCAGACGCTCTTATCCAGAGCGACTTACAAATTGGTGCGTTCACCTTAAGACATCCAGTGGAACAGCCACTTTACAATAGTGCATCTAAATCTTTTAAGGGGGGAGGGGGTGAGAAGGATTACTTTATCCTATCCTAGGTATTCCTGAAAGAGGTGGGGTTTCAGGTGTCTCCGGAAGGTGGTGATTGACTCCGCTGTCCTGGCGTCGTGAGGGAGTTTGTTCCACCATTGGGGGGCCAGAGCAGCGAACAGTTTTGACTGGGCTGCGCGGGAACTGTACTTCCTCAGTGGTAGGGAGGCGAGCAGGCCAGAGGTGGATGAACGCAGTGCCCTTGTTTGGGTGTAGGGCCTGATCAGAGCCTGGAGGTACTGAGGTGCCGTTCCCCTCACAGCTCCGTAGGCAAGCACCATGGTCTTGTAGCGGATGCGAGCTTCAACTGGAAGCCAGTGGAGAGAGCGGAGGAGCGGGGTGACGTGAGAGAACTTGGGAAGGTTGAACACCAGACGGGCTGCGGCGTTCTGGATGAGTTGTAGGGTTTAATGGCACAGGCAGGGAGCCCAGCCAACAGCGAGTTGCAGTAATCCAGACGGGAGATGACAAGTGCCTGGATTAGGACCTGCGCTGCTTCCTGTGTGAGGCAGGGTCGTACTCTGCGGATGTTGTAGAGCATGAACCTACAAGAACGGGCCACCGCCTTGATGTTAGTTGAGAACGACAGGGTGTTGTCCAGGATCACGCCAAGGTTCTTAGCGCTCTGGGAGGAGGACACAATGGAGTTGTCAACCGTGATGGCGAGATCATGGAACGGGCAGTCCTTCCCGGGAGGAAGAGCAGCTCCGTCTTGCCGAGGTTCAGCTTGAGGTGGTGATCAGTCATCCACACTGATATGTCTGCCAGACATGCAGAGATGCGATTCGCCACCTGGTCATCAGAAGGGGAAAGGAGAAGATTAATTGTGTGTCGTCTGCATAGCAATGATAGGAGAGACCATGTGAGGTTATGACAGAGCCAAGTGACTTGGTGTATAGCGAGAATAGGAGAGGGCCTAGAACAGAGCCCTGGGGGACGCCAGTGGTGAGAGCGCGTGGTGAGGAGACAGATTCTCGCCACGCCACCTGGTAGGAGCGACCTGTCAGGTAGGACGCAATCCAAGCGTGGGCCGCGCCGGAGATGCCCAACTCGGAGAGGGTGGAGAGGAGGATCTGATGGTTCACAGTATCGAAGGCAGCCGATAGGTCTAGAAGGATGAGAGCAGAGGAGAGAGTTAGCTTTAGCAGTGCGGAGGGCCTCCGTGATACAGAGAAGAGCAGTCTCAGTTGAATGACTAGTCTTGAAACCTGACTGATTTGGATCAAGAAGGTCATTCTGAGAGAGATAGCGGGAGAGCTGGCCAAGGACGGCACGTTCAAGAGTTTTGGAGAGAAAAGAAAGAAGGGATACTGGTCTGTAGTTGTTGACATCGGAGGGATCGAGTGTAGGTTTTTTCAGAAGGGGTGCAACTCTCGCTCTCTTGAAGACAGAAGGGACGTAGCCAGCGGTCAGGGATGAGTTGATGAGCGAGGTGAGGTAAGGGAGAAGGTCTCCGGAAATGGTCTGGAGAAAAGAGGAGGGAATAGGGTCAAGCGGGCAGGTTGTTGGGCGGCCGGCCGTCACAAGACGCAAGATTTCATCTGGAGAGAGAGGGGAGAAAGAGGTCAGAGCACAGGGTAGGGCAGTGTGAGCAGAACCAGCGGTGTCGTTTGACTTAGCAAACGAGGATCGGATGTCGTCGACCTTCTTTTCAAAATGGTTGACGAAGTCATCTGCAGAGAGGGAGGAGGGGGAGGATTCAGGAGGGAGGAGAAGGTGGCAAAGAGCTTCCTAGGGTTAGAGGCAGATGCTTGGACTTTAGAGTGGTAGAAAGTGGCTTTAGCAGCAGAGACAGAAGAGGAAAATGTAGAGAGGAGGGAGTGAAAGGATGCCAGGTCCGCAGGGAGGCGAGTTTTCCTCCATTTCCGCTCGGCTGCCCGGAGCCCTGTTCTGTGAGCTCGCAATGAGTCGTCGAGCCATGGAGCAGGAGGGGAGGACCGAGCCGGCCTGGAGGATAGGGGACATAGAGAATCAAGGGATGCAGAAAGGGAGGAGAGGAGGGTTGAGGAGGCAGAATCAGGAGATAGGTTGGAGAAGGTTTGAGCAGAGGGAAGAGATGATAGGATGGAAGAGGAGAGAGTAGCGGGGAGAGAGAGCGAAGATTGGGACGGCGCGATACCATCCGAGTAGGGGCAGTGTGGGAAGTGTTGGATGAGAGCGAGAGGGAAAAGGATACAAGGTAGTGGTCGGAGACTTGGAGGGGAGTTGCAGTGAGGTTAGTGGAAGAACAGCATCTAGTAAAGATGAGGTCGAGCGTATTGCCTGCCTTGTGAGTAGAGGGGGAAGGTGAGAGGGTGAGGTCAAAAGAGGAGAGGAGTGGAAAGAAGGAGGCAGAGAGGAATGAGTCAAAGGTAGACGTGGGGAGGTTAAAGTCGCCCAGAACTGTGAGAGGTGAGCCGTCCTCAGGAAAGGAGCTTATCAAGGCATCAAGCTCATTGATGAACTCTCCGAGGGAACCTGGAGGGCAATAAATGATAAGGATGTTAAGCTTGAAAGGGCTAGTAACTGTGACAGCATGGAATTCAAAGGAGGCGATAGACAGATGGGTAAGGGGAGAAAGAGAGAATGACCACTTGGGAGAGATGAGGATCCCGGTGCCACCACCCCGCTGACCAGAAGCTCTCGGGGTGTGCGAGAACACGTGGGCGGACGAAGAGAGAGCAGTAGGAGTAGCAGTGTTATCTGTGGTGATCCATGTTTCCGTCAGTGCCAAGAAGTCGAGGGACTGGAGGGAGGCATAGGCTGAGATGAACTCTGCCTTGTTGGCCGCAGATCGGCAGTTCCAGAGGCTACCGGAGACCTGGAACTCCACGTGGGTCGTGCGCGCTGGGACCACCAGATTAGAGTGGCCGCGGCCACGCGGTGTGGAGCGTTTGTATGGTCTGTGCAGAGAGGAGAGAACAGGGATAGACAGACACATAGTTGACAGGCTACAGAAGAGGCTACGCTAATGCAAAGGAGATTGGAATGACAAGTGGACTACACGTCTCGAATGTTCAGAAAGTTAAGCTTACGTAGCAGGAATCTTATTGACTAAAATAATTCAAATGATACAGTACTGCTGAAGTAGGCTAGCTGGCAGTGGCTGCGTTGTTGTTGTTCTATCTCTCTATAGTGCTGTTTCTTGTATTATGGTCTCTTTTTCTTTAGAGGTTTCACTTTGTTGTCCTTTTTCTTTTCCTTTTTCTTCTGTCCTAATTTTGTCTTCCTTTCTTCTGTTAACTAGATATTTTTTGTTGTTATTCTTTGTAAGCTAGCTAGCTTCTTCCAGGAGAGTCCCTAGCAACTGCTTAGCAACAAGTAAACAATTCAGCTAGCAATTCAGCTAGCTAAGATAACTGTACAATTTTATGAAAAATAGTTACTTCTTCAAAAGCCTGTCTTTTTGGTTTGTTCCTTGTTTTGTCTTCTATTGAGTCTTGCAGTTTTCTCTTGATTTTTTCGATGTACTTCACTCTAAAAAAACATTTAAATCTCAATATATACAGGAGCTCATTTTTCAGCAGCTGCTCAATTTGGAACTCCGGAACACAAAGTAGAGAGCTGTTATCTGTTGTATGCCTATTACAGGGATGCAAACTCATTACTTTTCGGTGAATATCGCCGTGTTGATTTCAAAATAAGTAATCCACGTGAATCGTGTAGATCTGAAGAAAAACGTAAAACATTATTGGTGGGGGGGTATATTTCTCATGTTGAAAATGATTGACTGAGCACAGAATGCCACCCTACTTGTTCTACAATGAGTATACCAGAATGAGTGCTTCATCCAATATCACGTGTGACAGCTGATATTAGCCAGCCACTTCCCTAACCAGTCATTAGCATTATCCCTACATTAGCCTACTCAGCTGCTTCTCTCAACCAGTCATTAGCATTATCCCTACATTAGCCTACTCAGCTGCTTCTCTCAACCAGTCATTAGCATTAGCCCTACATTAGCCTACTCAGCTGCTTCTCTCAACCAGTCATTAGCATTAGCCCTACATTAGCCTACTCAGCTGCTTCTCTCAACCAGTTTTAAAATGTAATTCAGCAGTGATGTCCATCTACGGTGTGCAGATAGTGATGAGGCTTCTGTTGTTACATTTGTTTAGTTATTGGAGCGTCTCGCAGCGCAAGCAAAGTGGATGCATTGTATCTTTTAACTTTGCCTGTAAGAACAAGAGCCAGTCTGACTAGGCTTCACTTTCACGCAGCCTCTGAGTGCCACTACCATAGAGGAGAAACAGAGTGCAGTGACAGTCATGCTTGTGCCTTTACATTGCTGAAAACCGCATGTCTCTAGCCCAAACCACTCAAAGGTTATGCACCGTATTACCAGAGCTATATCTTCTCCCCTTTCTACCAGCATTGGCGTACATTTGATATAATTCCAGAAGCCATGTCACTGTCCCCATTTTGTCAGTGAGAGTGAGAGAGTGAGAGTGAGAGTGAGAGTGTGAGAGAGAGATATAGTTGTCTGAAGAGTATGCTAAAGATGGTTTCATAGTGTGTTTTCCTCCTTACTACCACAAGGAAAATGCAGATCATTATGCATTTCTATTCCTTAATGCATTCCTCCTGCTAAATCACAGGTAGGCCTTTGGATATGAGAAAATCTGCAATTTTTTGCAGTAGCCTATTCTATTGAGCAGTAAGCAGTGTGAAGTTAAATTCAATGGTTTGTAGTGGTGTGAATATCAGGGACAGGTTTTTGTGCAGAACGTATTGAAAACGCTATATTGATACTTGACCTGGTATCACATCGTTAGTAAAATGTTGGTATAGTGACAACCCCACTCTGAAAATAAGCACATTTTCTTGCAATTGACTTGTGTTTGCGCCCTCGACAGTTTGCATCCCTGCTGTTAAAAGCACCTATTTGTCCCACTAATCACATAGGCTCACATAGGCTCATCCTTTGAGTTCAGTAGCCTACCTCTCCTCTCTTTTGTTGAGCATGCGAGATCATGTATTTAATATGTATTTTAATATGTATCATGTATAGCTAATATGTATTTTCTCAATTAAATAGCCTGTAGGCTATATGCATGGGCGGCAAAGCACGGTGCAGTTGTCTTTCCATGGACATTAACTTCCTAAATATGATAGGCTATTATACAGGGCTACACAAGACTAACATTTTTCCCTGGTGGCAGTAACTTTTTCAGTTGGTCGCACCAGCTCATAATTTGGTGGCACCGAGAAAGAAAAAAATTGTTTTAGCAGTGTCACACAATAGAATCAATTTGAGTCATCATCTTATCTTATACAGTAGTTTACAATATTTTATTAAAGGGATACTTCTCATGCTAGCAGATGCCCATGGACTTCTAGTCATTGCGCTAATGCTAGTTAGCATTGGTATGCAGAACTACCTCTAACTTCCTTCATAGTGGACACAGACATAAAAATGGTATCCACAAGTTAGTTTGACTATGGGGAAGTAGATATAGGGCTTCGTTGCCAAAATCCCGAAGTTTTTCTTTCAGAAGTGTAATAGACTGCTGAGATGGTATTCAATAATGAAGTTGTTACATCTAACATGTCCAAGCAGGAATGCATGATTCTAAATATTTTGATATGCAACCTAATCCAGTGATTGGGTTGACAATTAGGCTATTTTTATATTAACAGTACCAGTCAAAAGTTTGGACATACATACTCATTCAAGGGTTTTTCTTTATTGTTACTGAATTATACATTGTAGAATAATAGTGAAGACATCAAAACTATGAAATAACATATGGAATCATGTAGTATCAGATATTTTCATTGTAAAACAGTGTGCTTTGAACTCAATAACAATCCTTGCAAAATAAATATCATACCTGCATTTTGAAATGATATACAATCACAAGGGAGGAGAGAGAGTGTGAGAGGCTCGCTCATTACAGCAGCCGGCCCCAGCAGAACAGGTAGGCACAGCGGCAGGGCGGACACTTTTATTTCGGGAATCATGAGGATAGGGCACTTTACTGTTTTAACGTGTTCATGTTTTTATCTGCCCCAAAAAATAGGTTGTTTTGATTGAGGCGACCAGGTCGTGCAGCTCGCACCAGTGCGGGAAAATCAAACATTTAACTCGCACAGCCAAGTTAAAGGGACACAAAATGTGACTAAATGGTCAGTCTGGAGCCCTGCTATAATTTAGGCTCTGACATTGACTAGGAATAAATATTAATAACACATTTATTTTACTCTGCCTGCAAAT
This sequence comes from Oncorhynchus nerka, assembly GCF_034236695.1. Taxonomy (NCBI): domain Eukaryota; kingdom Metazoa; phylum Chordata; class Actinopteri; order Salmoniformes; family Salmonidae; genus Oncorhynchus; species Oncorhynchus nerka. Next base: position 50,241,108 of record NC_088401.1, read on the forward strand.
CGTCTCAACCCTAAAAGTTATCCAAAACATATCTCAAGTCAAGTGAAAGTCTCCGCTATGCTATTCTATTTTGCCTCAACTCTGCTCTTTCAAACTATGTCTAGCCTATTGGCTGATATAGCCCAATAATACCCATAGTCTAATATAATGGGCCACGTGAGAATCGCTGGTCTTTAAACCCGATTTCTTAGGCAATATTAATTTAGGCAATATTATTTACATTTTGGGTGGATCTTGCCTGACCTTCATCACTTACACCTAAAACAACACTGTGGGACTGCGGTCGGGTTCAGGACCAGTTCTTGCAGAAGCAGGAGGGAGTTGGACAAGAAGTCAGCAGGAGCGGGCGGGAACAGGATGGAGAAATCAGTCCCACGGAGACCTCTTGTTCAGAGTAGTATTAACTCCTGTCTTCACCTTGTGGTTGTCCTCCAGGCCACCAGGGGGAGACGACCACATCTTTCCTGGCGACACTGGCCAGCAGCAGCAGTGAGGAGATGGAGGCAGAGCTGCAAGAGAGGGTGGAGTCCAGCCAGAAGCAGGCCAACCGCGTGGTGGAGATCTACGACAGCCTGAAGACCACCGTGGAGCAGCTAAAGAAGGACCAGGACTCTGGAGCAGGTGACAGGGGAGAGAGGAGCTGGGGGGAAAGGGAGGCATGGAGGGGGGAGAGGGTTGAAGACTGATGTGCGGTCGGGGTTAGAGGAGTGAGGGAATGAGATGTGAAGGAGTGTAAGCAGTGAGGATTGTGGGTAGGTGTGGAGGGTAGGGTTTTCGGGATGGTGAGAGCAACAAGGGTGTTGAGTGTCTTTTGTCGGTTTGGGCAGAAGGTAGTATTCTCAGTGAGTCAGTTCCTTGAGGGAGTGAGTCAGTTCCTTGAGGGAGTGAGTCAGTTCCTTGAGGGAGTGAGTCAGTTCCTTGAGGGAGTGAGTCAGTTCCTTGAGGGAGTGAGTCAGTTCCTTGAGGGAGTGAGTCAGTTCCTTGAGGGAGTGAGTCAGTTCCTTGTTGTGGGTGAAGGAATTCCTTGAGTGAGTGAATGAGTTCCTTGAGGCAGTTCCTTGTTGTGTGAGTAAAGTCAGGAGTAGTAGTAATGTCATGACATCGAGTCTTGCACTTCCAGAGGGCTCCGTGTGGCAGGTCGCCGCCCAGCTCAACACCCTCCTGTCCAGTGAGAATGACCGGCTGCGTCAGCTGACTGAGGACCTTCAGCAGAAGCACAGTCACATGACTAGCGAGGTGATTTGATGTCTTGCATCCTGGCACGTCTGTTTTATTTATCTCCCTCTACACTATGTACATTACTAATGGATCACCACCGCGGTCATATTAACAGTGATTCTGTGTCCCTGTCCATCTGTAGTCTCGTTCTCTGGGCAGGGCAGTGGCGAGGGCAGACACGCGGGTCAGTGAGCTGCAGGGCCTCATCGAGGAGCTCCAGTGGGACATGGAGAAGATCCGACGCAGAGAGAACCGCCTCAACACACACCTGGGAGAAATCCTGGAGAGGGTAAGACTGCGGCTGTATGTTTTTGTGAGTCCACGTCAGACTGAGTCTCTCTCTCTTTGCAGTAATGTGTGTTTGACATCTACGGTGGTCTACCATTTTGTAATGAAGTATTTCTGTGTCAATGTGTTCATATACCACAGAACTATATTTATGTGAATGTAAAAGTGTTTATTCCATGGCCACTGTGTAATTCCTCTCAGGTAAACAGTAAAGGCTACAAGGTGTGTGGGGAGGCCAGCAGTGTGTGTGGAACCATTACCATCAACAAGAGAAAGGTACAAAAATATCCTATTTTTTTCTGCCATTTGTACTTGTCAGAAACTGCACGGACCTGGAGTTATAACTCTTTCATTCTCCTTCCTCTCCTTTCCCCTTTCTCTGCCCCCTCCCTCGTCACCCCTCTCTTTTCCTCTCTCCCTGTCAGTTTGAGGAGATGAACAGTGAGTTGGAGGAGAACAGGGAGCTGGCGGAGAACCGTCTGAGCGAGCTGCAGCGGCGGCAGCAGGACCTGCAGACGTTTAACCAGGAGAACAACAACATGAAGGTGAGCCTGCAGAGCCTGACCCAGGGCCTGGGCCGCCAGAATCCTATGGCTCTCTCCCCCAACCCAGCCATTGGATTAGCTGAGGTCCCACGTCCTTATTCAGCCATCCAAACCAGTCAAATGAAGGTAAATAGATAGATGGAGTTTTTTACTGCTTTCTCTGTTGCTTTGCTCACTACCAATATGTGTCTCCTCTCTCTCACCTCTCTCCCTCTCTTTTATGTCTCTCACTTCTATCCCTCTCTTTGATCTGTCTCTTTCTCACTTCTCTCCATCTCTTTGATCTGTCTCTCTCACTTCTCTCCCTCTCTTTTCAATCCCTCTCACTTCTCTCCCTCTCTCATGCTGTCTGTATCTCTTCATCTCTCTCTCACTCCATTTCATTTTTCTCTTGTCTCCCTTTCTCTCCTTCTTTCTCTGCCTCTCTCTGTCAGGTGGAGTTGTTGAGTCGTGCTGAGGGGGTGGTGAGGGAGAGCTCAGAGTACCGCTGTCTCCAGTCCCAGTTCTCTGTCCTCTACAACGAGTCTGTGGGCCTCAAGTCTCAGCTGGACGAGACGCGCACACGCCTCAACACCACCAGGACGGCACGCCTCCGACAGCTAGAACACATGGAGGTGTGTTTGTGTGCATGTGTTAGTGCCTGTAAGCGTGCGTGTCTTGACTTTTAACATATTTTTAATCGAGAGGGATGTGGGTGAGTTTAGCCTCTTTATTCAACAACGACAGGGCTGTGTGTGTAACCGCCTCTCGTCTGTGTTCCAGAATGACGAGGTGTCTCTCCAGAGGAAGGTGCGTACTGAGGTGTTCCAGCTAGAGGACACTCTAGCCCAGGTCAGGAAGGAGTATGAGATGCTCCGGATCGAATTTGAACAGACCCTCGCTGCCAACGAACAAGCAGGTCAGCGTCTTCACCACAAATGAAAATACATTTGGCCTCACGCTCACCGGCCAGTGTTTAGGCACAGTTTTGAGATACTCCTCGAAAACGTAATCACTTTTTCCTTTTCTCTCTCTATCCCTCTCTCAGGTCCTATCAACAGGGAGATGCGTCACCTGATCAGCACCCTGCAGACACACAACCAGCATATGAAGGGAGAGGTTGTGAAATACAAACTGACACTCAGAGAGGCACAGACTGACCTCAGCCAGGTAAGGAAGGGGGGGAGAGAGCGAGAGAAAGAGGGCAAGAGGGAGATGGAGAGCGCGAGGGTGTAAGAGGCATGCAGGGAGGGAAGAAGAGAAGGGAGTGAAGACCATAAAGATTCATCTGTGCGATTCCCTCCTCTCATAGGCTCGTACTACGAAGGGCAGTGCTATCCTTCAATCACAATCCAGTACGGAGCTGGACCTGAAGGAAGAGACCACCTCCCCCCTGACGCCCGCTGCCTCTGCTGATGTCACCATCAAGATGGAGTCTGACAATGGTTCAGCCACGCCCACCAGCACTAGTACGTGTTATTAAGTGTTAATCATTAATTAACTCTTTGTTAACTCCTTATTAACTGATATTCATCCTCTCTCTCCCTCTCTCTCTCTCTCTGTAGGTACCTCAGTGAAGACAGAGCCTGGGACAGAAACAGAGGGAGAAATCAAAGAGGAGGAGAAAGAAAAAGAGGTGAAGAAAGAGAAGGAAAAGGAACGCGAGAGGGAGAGAGAGAGGCCAACCCGTGGAGGGGGTGGGACCGAGGAGAAGGAGAAGGCTGGGACCAGCAACCAATTGGATGAGGTTGCTCCAGAGCGCACGTTTGTGATTGGAGGACCGAAGAGGAAGGAGGTGGAGCAACTGAAAATTGTCCGGGCGGAGCTAAAGTAAGTTTGATTGTGGTGACAGTCATGATTGGTGATTAATAATTGGGGTGATAATGAGGAGAACGGTAGTAGTGGCTGACGAAGTCTATGTCCCTGTAGGAAAGCCCAGGAGTCTCAGAGGGAGATGAAGCTACTGCTGGATATGTACCGTTCCGCGCCCAAAGAGCAGAGGGACAAAGTCCAGCTCATGGCTGCTGAGAAGAAGGCCAAGTCAGAGGTACACACTTGGCTGATGCTACTGACGCTACTTCGCCAGCAAGCATTGTGTGCTGTTTATGGGTTTAATTGATTGGTTAGTGATGATGGTAATACTCTGTGTATTGGATGGTTAGTTTTGAGTGGAAGTAATTGATTGATGGTATAACAGTGATGTAACCACTATGTGCTCTGCATATTGAGCTACTATTGAGTGATAATACCCAGTGAGCACAAGATGTTGGAAAGCCATATTTTCACTGTCTTTTCTACCAAAAATACATATTTTCAACCAAAAAGACCCTGCTCAAAAAAATTAAGGGAAGACTAAAATAACACATCCTAGATCTGAATGAATGAAATATTCTTATTAAATACTTTTTTCTTTACATAGTTGAATGTGCTGACAACAAAATCACACAAATTATCAATGGAAATCAAATTTATCAACCCATGGAGGTCTGGATTTAGAGTCGCACACAAAATTAAAGTGGAAAACCACACTACAGGCTGATCCAACTTTGATGTAATTTCCTTAAAACAAGTCAAAATGAGGCTCAGTAGTGTGTGTGGCCTCCACGTGCCTGTATGACCTCCCTACAATGCCTGGGCATGCTCCTGATGAGGTGGCAGATGGTCTCCTGAGGGATCTCCTCCCAGACCTGGACTAAAGCATCCGCCAACTCCTGGACAGTCTGTGGTGCAACGTGGTGTTGGTGGATGGAGCAAGACATGATGTCCCAGATGTGCTCACTTGGATTCAGGTCTGGGGAACGGGCGGGCCAGTCCATAGCATCAATGCCTTTCTCTTGCAGGAACTGCTGACACACTCCAGCCACATGAGGTCTAGCATTGTCTTGCATTAGGAGGAACCCAGGGCCAACCGCACCAGCATATGGTCTCACAAGGGGTCTGAGGATCTCATCTTGGTACCTAATGGCAGTCAGGCTACCTCTGGCGAGCACATGGAAGGCTGTGCGGCCCCCCCCAAAGAAATGCTACACCATGACTGACCCATCGCCAAACCGGTCATGCTGAAGGATGTTGCAGGCAGCAGAACGTTCTCCATGGCATCTCCAGACTCTGTCACGTCTGTCACGTGCTCAGTGTGAACCTGCTTTCATCTGTGAAGAGCACAGGGCGCCAGTGGCAAATTTGCCAATCTTGGGTTTCTCTGGCAAATGCCAAACGTCCTGCACGGTGTTGGGCTGTAAGCACAACCCCCACCTGTGGACGTCGGGCCCTCATACCACCCTCATGGAGTCTGTTGCTGACCGTTTGAGCAGACACATGCACATTTGTGGCCTGCTGGAGGTCATTTTGCAGGGCTCTGGCAGTGCTCCTCCTGCTCCTCCTTGCACAAAGGCGGAGGTAGCAGTTCTGCTGCTGGGTTGTTGGCCTCCTCCACGTCTCCTGATGTACTGGCCTGTCTCCTGGTAGGGCCTCCATGCTCTGGACACAGCAAACCTTCTTGCCACAGCTCGCATTGATGTTCCATCCTGGATGAGCTGCACTACCTGAGCCACTTGTGTGGGTTATAGACTCCGTCTCATGCTACCACTAGAGTGAAAGCACCACCAGCATTCAAAAGTGACCAAAACATCAGCCAGGAAGCGTTGGAACTGAGAAGTGGTCTGTGGTTTTCACCTGCAGAACCACTCCTTTATTGGGGGAGTCTTGCTAATTGCCTATAATTTCCACCTGTTGTCTATTCCATTTGCACAACAGCATGTGAAATGTATTGTCAATCAGTGTTGCTTCCTAAGTGGACAGTTTGATTTCACAGAAGTGTGATTGACTTGGAGTTACATTGTGTTGTTTAAGTGTACCCTTAATTTTTTTGAGCAGTGTATTTTGCTCATAGGGAAGCGATTTATTGACTGCGATAACGGCTTTGTATTCACTGTCAGGCAGAGGAGCTGAAGCAGCGTCTAAGGGATCTGGAGGAGAGGGAGAGGAGGGAGGGGAAGAAGATGGCTGATGAGGAGGCACTCCGGAAGATCTGCTCTGTCGAGGAACAAATCAACATCCTCAACAAGAAGCTCTCCCTGGCCAAGCAGGTGTGTGTCTGGGTTGTGTGTGTGCGGGTTGTGTGTATGTGTGTGTGCATGTCTTTGTGTGAATTTGAGCATCATACTTTTGACTAATTTCTCTCACCGTCATTTCCCCCCCTCTTTGCTCCTCCCTCCTTCCATCGATCCATTCTTCAACCTACTTTTCTGTCAACCTACTTCACTCCCTCTTTTACCACCCCTCCATCGCTCTTCTTCTCCACCCCTCCACTACCCTCTCTATACCTCCCTATATCCTTCCACCCCTCTGCTACCCTCCCCTCGCTCTTCCTACCCTCTCTCTCCTTCCCCTCTCCCTCCCCCCTGTCTCTCCCCCTTCTCCCCAGGAGGAGGATGCGTTGCTGAGTGAGATGGACGTGACGGGCCAGGCCTTTGAGGACATGCAGGAGCAGAACATCCGGCTGATGCAGCAGCTCAGGGAGAAGGACGACGCCAACTTCAAGCTGATGTCGGAACGCATCAAGTCCAACCAGATCCACAAGCTGCTCAAGGAAGAGAAGGAGGAGCTCGCCGACCAGCTGCTCACGCTCAAAACGCAGGTGAGAGCAGGTGATTGGAACAGTGCAGGAAAGGGACTTGAACGTCTAAATGGCAGGTGCACAGTTCAGGCTGACTTTTGTGTTAGGGAAAGACCGTAGCTTGACACTAGCAAACAATGGAGCCTATGTCTGGCCATCTCTCATTATTTCTCTATCGCTCTCTCTCCATCTCTCTATCTATCTTACTCAGGTGGATGCCCAGCTGCAGGTGGTGAGGAAGCTGGAGGAGAAGGAGCGCCTCCTCCAGGGCACAATTGGTACTGCAGAGAGAGAGCTGGCTCTGAGGACACAAGCTCTGGACATGAACAAACGCAAGGTAGCAAAAACACACCTGTGGAAAATGACACGAGCGCACACACCATGGACACACACACAACGAGTATAGATAAGTACACAAAGAACACAAACTTCCTTGGAAAAATGGCAACGTGCATTGTATCTGCTTTTTGCACTCCCCCTCCAGACCCAGGAGTCAACGGTGCTGTCGGAGGAGGTGCGTAGTCAGCTGGACCAGGTGCAGCAGAGACTGGGCACCGTCAGGGAGGAGGTCATTGAGAACAGCATCTCCAAAGAGAAGCAGTCCTTCAATGCACGCCGCGCACAGGTCAGGCCACAAACACATGCCACATTTTGGTAACTGTCCATGTGCATGTGTAACCACACACACACACACAGACAATTCAAATCCACTTGAACAAAATAACAATTCAGTTTATTTACTGATTGGAGCACCCTGCTGAACTATTTTCTTCTTTCCCCTGCTGTGTTTTAGGAGGACATCTCCAAACTGCGGAGAAAGATCGAGAAGGCCAAGAAACCCGCAGAGACCGTCCGCAACGGCGATGACATCCTCAATGAGGAAATCAACGATTACAAGGTAGTCTGGATGAACACGCTTTTTACACCAGGTGTAATACGGGTCTTTAAAAGTGCCACTATAAAGTTAAACTGGGCGAACACTGCACGGTTTTAGCCTGATCTACATGTCCCGATCAGCTCTCAACGCATTTTTCCAAATATGGAAGCAAATCGAAGCAAACCCGAAGTAAAACTTAACACTACAGCCCGTAAAGTGAAACTCATACCCGATTTGCAGTTGATGCCTGCCACACTTTCTCGAAAATGTTAAATATATTTGGCCTCATCTTCCATTATCGCCAAGTGTGAGGAGTGCTCAAAGCAGGCATGTCCCAACGTCAGCCAAAGAGCCTCTCAGAAGTATAAAGTTTCTCTTCACCTACCCCACAAGTTCATCACTCTCACACACACACGTACGGTGCCTTCGGGAAAGTATTCAGACCCCTTGCCTTATTCCACATTTTGTTACGTTACAGCCTTATTCTAAAATGGATTAAGTAAAACATTCCACAGCAATCTACACAAAATACCCAATCTCTGCAGCACTCCACCAATCAGGCCTTTATGGTAGAGTGGCCAGATGGAAGCCACTTCTCAGTAAAAGGCACATGACAGCCCGCTTGGAGTTTGCCAAAAGGCACCTAAAAACAGACCTTTAGAAACAAGATTCTCTGGTCTGACCAAGATTGAACTCTTTGGCCTGAATGCCATGCATTACATCTGGAGGAAACTTGACACCATCCCTATGGTGAAGCGTGGTGGCAGCATCATGTTGTGGGGATGTTTTTCAGCAGCAGGGACTGGGAGACTAGTCAGGATCGAGGCAAAGATAAAATGAGCAATGTACAGAGAGATCCTTGATGAAAACTGGCTCCAGAGCACTCAGGACCTCAGACTGGGGCGAAGGTTTTACCTTCCAACAGGACACCGATCCTAAGCACACAGCCAAGACCGCTCAGGAGTGGCTTCGGGACAAGTCTCTGAATGTCCTTGGGTGGCCCAGCCAGAGTCCGGACTTGAACCTGATTGAACATCTCTGGAGAGACCTGAAAATAGATGTTCAGCGACGCTCCCCATCCAACCTGACAGAGCTTGAGAGGATCTGCAGAGAAGAATGGTATGAACTCCCCAAATACAGGTTTTTATTTATTTTTATTTTATTTCACCTTTATTTAACCAGGTAAGCAAGTTGAGAACAAGTTCTCATTTACAATTGCGACCTGGCCAAGATAAAGCAAAGCAGTTCGACACATACAACGACACAGAGTTACACATGGAGTAAAACAAACATACAGTCAATACAGTAAAAAAAACAAGTCTATATACAATGTGAGCAAATTAGGTGAGAAGGGAGGTAAAGGCAAAAAGGCCATGGTGGCAAAGTAAATACAATATAGCAAGTAAAACACTGGAATGGTAGTTTTGCAATGGAAGAATGTGCAAAGTAGAAATAAAAATAATGGGGTGCAAAGGAGCAAAATAAATAAATAAATTAAATACAGTTGGGAAAGAGGTAGTTGTTTGGGCTAAATTATAGGTGGGCTATGTACAGGTGCAGTAATCTGTAAGATGCTCTGACAGTTGGTGCTTAAAGCTAGTGAGGGAGATAAGTGTTTCCAATTTAAGAGATTTTTGTAGTTCGTTCCAGTCATTGGCAGCAGAGAACTGGAAGGAGAGGCAGCCAAAGAAAGAATTGGTTTTGGGGGTGACTAGAGAGATATACCTGCTGGAGCGTGTGCCAAGCTTGTAGTGTCATACCCAAGAAGACTCGAGGCTGTTATCCCTGCCAAAGGTGCTTCAACAATGTACTGAGTGAAGGGTCTTAATATTTATGTAAATGTAATATTTCAGTGTTTTTAGCTAAATTTGCACACACACAAAAAAATCTGTTTTTCTTTGTAGTTATGCAGTATTGTGTGTAGATTGAGGGGGAAAAACTATTTAATACATTTTAGAATAAGGCTGTAATGTAACAAAATGTGAGAAAAGTCAAGGATTCTGAATACTTTCCGAAGGCACTGTATACACACACACACACACGTACGAGTTAGCTGGTCTGCCGGGCTATGTTACAAGTTGCATTTAAGTCTGTTCTTTTCTCAAGCTCTTTTTGTAAAATCGACAATCCATATTGTCGTCTTCACGTTTTATGGATGAAGCGTCCATGCAGCATCTGCATGCCAACCATTAGATCCCAATCAGTTTCATGGGAATATGCATTTGTAATCTTAATCTTCTTGAATTATGTAGGCTAAGTAACCTAACTACTGTTTAATCGGATTTTAGAGCAGAGGGAGTTAAGAAGCTACACTTCCACTTCTATATTTTTTTTAAAATCAAAGCATATTAAGGCTAGTGGCACGCGCTGTTGAGCTCTGGCCGCATGTGATGTTTTATTTTTTTACCATTTCATCACAATCATACAAATAAAATGTCGTAAGTAGCCTAATTACGTGGTGTTTTTGGGTCTAACGTTAGAGCATAGCATACTAATGAATCATTAAGAGATCTTGCGAGACATTGATTTGGAAAAAATCAAACCTTTTTATAAACGAGCACCATTCTGAGAAGTGGAGGAGCGTCGCGCACTAGACCCCTGATAACAATGTACATAAAGGAACGCAGCATTTTCCTTCGTTGCCATGATGTTTTCCTTACTACACATGTGTTAACCTGTCCGGCAAATACAGCCAATTCTGTCCCAATTGTCCAACCGTACTGCCGCGGCGGCGCCTTTACAGATTACTAGTTAACTAGGATTTGGCTTGACTGAGTCGTTAAATGTGAGATGTTTTCTGATGTGTAGAGCCCGTAGACCCAGCAAAAAATAATGTGGTGTATTTCAGCCCTAACTCACCTGTTCTCTCTCATTGCTCTCTTTATCTTTCTGGCCTCCATTTCTCTTTCCCCTTCTCTTTCTCCCTCCCCATCTCTTTCTCCCTCCCCCAGGCTCGTCTGACCTGCCCGTGCTGTAACTCCCGGGTAAAGGACGCCGTCTTGACCAAGTGTTTCCACGTCTTCTGCTTCGAGTGCGTCAAGACACGCTACGACACGCGCCAGAGGAAGTGCCCCAAGTGCAACGCCGCCTTTGGCGCCAACGACTTCCACCGCATCTACATCGAATAGAGAGGGGGGGGGGGGCCTAAATGCAGGGAGCGTAGGGGGTAGGATAGTAGTGCCTGGAGGTCAGCAGTGTCCACACAGGCTTTCTCTCCAGCCGAACAAAACTGTCTTTTATCACCCCCGCTACTAGCGTATGAGACTGGACATGTGTGGAAATCTGTGAATATCGGCTGGACATGTAATAAATATGGACACCTTGCGCTCTGATTGGCTAGGTGGAATTTCCGCCATGTTGCTGGGGGGCTGCTTAGGGTTGTTTCTGGACTGGTCCTACATTACATTGTCTTCTAGAGATCATGATCATGGTTATATTTGCTGGCTGTGCTCTGCCTGGCTGGCTGGCTAGCTGGAAGGAAAGCCTTTAGGAGACACTGTGCCTGTGGCTCAATACTAGGGTTATAGTACATATGGCCTTTTGTGGGGGAAAAGTGAGGTTTGACTTGAAGGGTTTGACTTGAAGCTTTTCCATAGTTGACTGTAGCTATTGGTGTTTATAAAATAAAAAATACTATCGCCCTCTCCCTTTTTTTTGGATGGACTAGATCATTACAGACCTTTCACTGAATTCTAGTCCTGAAGGGCTGCAGTGATGCACTGAAGACCCTAATAACCTTTTTATAATAACTGATATTTTCAGCTTCTCTCTCCTCAGTACTCCTACGAGCCCCATGGAACTAAACACCAGATAACCTTCTGGGGGCCCCTCTGGCTCTAGTTTTAGACTGGTGTGGTGTCTGTCCGTCGGCATGTCTGCTTACACGTGTGTGTGTGTGTGAGGGAGAAAGAAAAACAGACTAACCGTTTGCTTAGATGGTTAGAAAATCAACGGTGAGTCCCTTGATCAGCATGCACCCTTGTGTGACCAGTCAATGTTTTCCTTGCATTTGTATGCATGTATTTTAAAAAATAAAAAATTGAAAGCTGCCTCTTCGGGGACACACTGACGGGCTACAAATACCATGAATTGATGCTAATGTGTAATGTTGCTGCTCCACAAGTTATTAAACTGCCATCAAAACGAGATACTTGTCTTGCGATTAGTTCTTTATCAGTCTAGTTTGTGCATTTTATAAGCTACATAGCCTATTCATTATCATCAAAATCATATTTCTGTTTTAACCTTTAACATGTGTTGAGACCACAAATTCCAGTGTGCAAATCTCAAAACCTTTCTTATTATACAGTGCCTTCTGAAAGTAATCACACCCCTTAACTTTTTCCACATTTTGTTGTTACAAAGTGGGATTATAATTGATATAATTGTCATTTTTGTTGGAACAATCTACACCAAATACTCTGAAATGTGAAAGTGGGAGAAAAATTCAGACTTTTATGAAAGATTTATGAAATATTAAACTAATATATCTTGATTAGATAAGTATTCACCCCCTGAGACAATACATTAGAAACACCTTTGGCAGCGATTACAGCTGTTTGTCTTGCCATGCATAGTCAAGTGCTAGTGCTTAGCTGTATTTTGTTTATTTTCATCCACCCCAAAAAAAACTCCTTAGTCCTTGCCAAAGACAAGCATACCCATAACATGATGCAGCCACCCCTATGCTTGAAAATAAGACATGGTACTCAGTGATGTGCTTTGTATTCAGGACAAAAAGTGCATTTCTTGGCTACATTTTTGTAGTGTTACTTAAGTGTGTTGTAAGAAACAGGATGCATGTTTTGGAACATTTTTATTCAGTACAGGATTCCATCTAGGTTAGTATTGTGGAGTAAGCTTATATGTTGTTGAACCATCCTCAGTTTTCTCATATCACAACTATTAAACTCAAACTGTTTTAAAATCATCATTGGCCTTATGGTAATCTCAGTTACCCCAAATTCTTGCAAAGTTGTCACTTCACTTGCCGTTTACATGTGAATCTGTCCACGAGAGATTAGCCTCATGGTGAAATCCCTGAGCAGTTTCCTTTCTCTCCGGCAACTGAGTTAGGAAGGACGCCTGTATCTTTGTAGACTGGTTGTATTGATACACCATCCAAAGCCTAATTAATAAACACCACACTTAAAGGGATATTCAGCGTATGCTTTTTTATTTGTACACATCTACCAATCAGTGCCATTTGAGGCATTGAAAAACCTCCCTGGTCTGTGGTTGAATCCGTGCTTGAAATTCACTGCAAGATTGAGGGACCTTACAGATAATTGTAAGAGATGGGGTTAAACATTAATGTTAACCACTTATTTGTATACAAAATAAGTCCATGCAACTTGTGATTTGTTAACCACATTTTTACTCCTGAACAGAGTATTAGGCTTGTCATAACGAGGTTGAATAAATTTGACTCAAGACATTTAAGCTTATTTTTAATTAATTTGAAAAAAAAATCGAAAAGCATTATTCCAATTTAACATTATGGGGTGACACTAAAATCAAAATGTAATCCATTTTAAATTCGGGCTGTAACAAAATGTGGGAAAAATCTAGGGGTGTGAATAGTTTCTGAAGGCACCAAAACGCCCCTCCCCTCCCCTCCTTGTCTCCCAGACCGGTTTGAAGGAAGAGCTGTCGCATTGTACTAAACCAGAAGCCAGCATCGCTTGACGGAAAGGAGCGCCTATAGGGCAGCAGCATCTACGGCGTAGTATACCTATAAAAACAAGCTTTTATGCAAGACAATCCATCGTGGTGTTGAACTTGATGCAAACCCTGGAACAAAGGAATATATACCAACATCCGTGTGGAGTACTGAAGCCCAAAACGAAAAATTGAGGACCCGCGCATGGTCAAGACAACGTCATCGCGCCTGCAAAAACGTAGCTTTTTTTGTTTTGTTGCGCAAACCGAAAAATAAACTTGTAAAGTAAATGAATAACCTTGACCTTAAAATATACTGTATCCACCGCAGGGAAAGGATACATTTCCAGAAATTAACGTCATTCTATTCTTAACCAGTTCAATACCAAATATAGGCATTGTGTTAATATTACATGTCCTTGAACGGTGCCCTGGTTTGTGGTAACATTGCCAAAGTTTATCATTTAAAAAAAAAATAACCGCTGAGCTGATATGAAGTGATTTAATAACGTGCATGTTTGATCTTACAACCAACGAGTAGCCTACTAGACTATAGGGCCCAGCTAATTATGTTTTCTCAAGAAGTTTGCAATATTGTATTACCCCTGCAGAGCAAGTCAATAATAGGTCTAACTAGCTACAGCTCGGTCGCTTTGTTTGAATGACTGACTGACAACAGAAGCCATTTTTAAACCTGCTTTTTAATACGCCGTTTGAAACATTTGCACATCGATCTGGGCTCTATAGATCAAGGCGCAGATCCTCAAGAAACCGTTTTTTAAATATAATTGCCTCTTCTATTATCACTTGAATGAGCGTACATTTTGATTTCCCAACATGACTTCCTACAACCGTGCAGATTCATCCTCAATACCCGTTTTATTATCCACGCTTGTTTTGATGCTTGGCTTGGCAGCGCGATGCGTCGTGCAGGCCATACCTTCGGAGGATAGCCCTCAAGCGGCCCAGGCATCAGTCAGCCTCCGGTCCCTGGTCACGGGGACCTGCAAAGATGTCCACAAATACGTGGAGTCCGTGGTGGGAACCAATGTAATCGAATCGACTGTTGAGGTAAGGAGGATAGGAAAATATGACATAAAATGTATGCTACCTAATAGTAGACTATTTGAGTAAATTTAACCAGCACTTAATCCCGGGGTGTATTTATTACGCCGTTTCTTTTCTTAACGGTACGAGACGGGTAGGGACCTACCAGAATTTGTGTAATAAAAACTCTCGTTTGGACTAATGATTACACCCCTGTTTCCTGTGTTATTCTATTCATTAATCAATTAACTATACTTAATTTATCTATTCTAACTATCTTCCTTTTAAGGGTGACATTTGCTAAATTTAAAAGCATTGCTTAATTGTGGTTTTCTGTCAACTAAAATTATTTCTCCAATCTTACTGTATTCCTTGCTTCCTCACCTCCTCCACTCACTTCCCCTCCCCATCTCCTTTTCTTCTCTGACCCATATCTCCCTCTCTTCCCTTGCCCCACTACCCGATAATCTCTCCTCTAATCTCCCCTCTACTCTGCCCTAATTTCATGTATGCTTATATCCATGCACCCTCTCCCTTGCTGCCACTACTCTGTGTGCCCTACCCCAGAGTGTGCTGTTGTATCTAGAGTCAGTACTTGGTCAAGAGAACGTCTATACCATGGCCATGGTAAGAAACCACCAGGTTCCTCATCTAACTAACCTCTCCTCTGATAATAGGCCCAAAACAAAGCTCCTTATAGCTCTGTTTGCAGGGCACATGTCAGTCACTTCATACAGCATGTGTGTTATACAGATAGGCAAATGACTGCATCACTCTTTCATTTTATGCCAATTGTGGGTATGGTTTGTGTAACTGTACATAGCCACATTCATGCCCATGTTTTAGATTTTCAGATGGCCTTTTTAAATGTTCCATACGGACACATTACAAGGTGACCGAGATGGACAGTTGTCTCTGGCCTGCTCTGACACACTAAACAGTGCTGCTTGTGTAGGGTAGCAACAGGTGCAGCGGAGTCAGGCTGTCCTACTATGACTACCCTTGACCTCAGCTAAGCCGTGGGGGTGGGTGGGTGGGGTGGGGTGTTGTTATCAGTCCAGCCTTCAGCTCTTTTTTTTTATTTTTTAAATAACAGGACAGCTTCGATCTCACACACCACACACACACATCATCAACAACACCCCCATGATGCCAGCTGGGAACGCCATTTGAGCATAGGGACTCAATCATTTCGCTCAGTACAAGTGGATTGCACTTTTATGGTGACCGACTGGCCATTGGGTTTAACTAAACTAACTAACGGCATGATCAAAGACGACCTGTATTGTAGGAATCAAACATGCCTGCCACTCGTAAAAAAGATCTAGGTCAGTGTTGAGTGGGACGATTGAATCAGTGACCCACACCTGCAGACGCCACCTGTTTTATACTGATTGACAGCTGACCTTGTAGCAACAGCTGTGGTCGTTCTAATTGGTATTACTTGTCACTGTCAGTTGTGCTGCTCTATCACTCACTACAGGATCATGGTAAGAAATACATTTTACTGTACATAAAGTAAGCTATACAGGCAGGGGAAAAGTGGGCTGACTTCGTTGGCCACTTTAAAGTGAAAGTATGGCCCTCTACTCTAGAATAGGACTAGAATATTTATTTCACCGGAGTAACCGTTTTAATTCTCCCCTTACAGTACAAATATGTAAGCTGTACTGTAAGCCATGTCAAAATTCTTCTCACCCTCCCCTCCTCTTAGTTCTTTGAGATGTTGATCCGGTTTCTGGCTGAAGGAGCTGCCAGCGGCCTGAATGTCATCGCGGTTTACGTCACAGAGATCCTCAGGGTCACAGGGGTTGATGGTGGGTGACCGCATGTGTGTGTGTAGGTTCATCCTTTCTACATCACATCTACTTTGGGTTTAGCGAGCTAAAATCATCATGTATCGCTCTCACTTGCACACATTAAATGCTCACGTTTAGTCCGTCAAAGCTGTATCTGAGAAGAACTTGCATTTCCTCTCTGTAATATGGGAACTGGGAAGTGTGGGTTTGAATTCTTCCTCTTGTGTCTGTGATTTGATCTCTCTAATAGGATCTAAACCGCACACAGGCTATTGGTTTTCAAAGAGATTGCTCTTCGAATTCACTCAAGTTCAAGAGTAAAGATAGACAAAATAATTTAATTACCCCCGGCAATATTTAAACACGTGTCCTCTCTCTCTCCATCTCTCAGTCCAGCTGCCGTTCCCTCACTTCACACCAGAGGGCGTGGCATCGGTAGGTCAATGGGCTCTGCTGGCTCTGATTGGCTACTGGGTGCTGTCCATTGTCCTGCGCCTATTGGTGGGCGTGGTGAGGAGGGTGTTCTGGATGCTGAAGGCGGGCACAGCGCTGTGGCTCTTCGGCCTGATCGTCAGCGACGTCAAGGCTGGTTCAGACACCACAGCTGTCCGGTTGGCAGGCCTGGTGCTCGGGTGTGCTCTTCTGGGGCTTGCCAGCAACGGATCAGAAAAGACAATCCACATGGAAGACCGCCTGAGCATCCTGGAAGGAAGGGTGAAGGCGGTGGAGAGGAGGAAGGGTGATGAGTGATGGGATGGGAGGATAGTTGGAAGGATGATGGTCTCTGTTTCTCAAGTGAAAATAAAGCAACCTCTGGGATTTTATGATTGGAAATGCATGTAAGAAAGTGGTTTCTCATTTCTTATCCCTTTAGGTGTGTTTGTTACATATAATAACATCTACAATCTATGATACATGGAGAATACAGTTTTTTTACTAAAAAAAACGGAACAGACAAGTATTCAAGTTGTTTAATATGTTTGTTTTACTCCAAGATATGTCACACAGACCATTTTAAACACAGTGGTTTTAAATGGTTTATATTCTCTCTTGCAAGGCTGTCAGTGTTTGCATTTACAGTATCTTGCCTAGATTGATTCTAAATTACTCACAGAAGACATTAAAACAGTGCAATACATGAAACCACAAAGCCAAGATACACAAGGAAAAAGTACATCTCTACAGTACATAGTATTTGTTAAATGTAAGGACACTTCCACACTGGTCTGCTCATCAGTTTTAAAGCAACATGACATGTTGGTCTTTCAGCCTGCCACAGCAAGCATACATACAGCGTGGTGCATTTTGCTGAGGTAATGCACCATAGAACATTTGCACCATTGGAACATTTAACATAATACAAATAGACAAAACTTTTTTTAAATAGTGTATATATATATTACATTTGTGTATATATATATTAAAAAACCTAGTTTGTCAAAAGAAACCTGATAACAGTTTTAATTCATGTTGAAAACAGACATGTTCGACCTGTGTTTTGCTGTGAATTTTGAGTGGTGGTGATGAGATAATTGGGGGAGGAGTTGCCCCGAATCTCAGATCTAGGATCAGTTGGATGAAGCATCTCTGTTACAAATGCTTCTTTAGTCCTAGTCAAGACAATGTACAGAGTGGTAGCAGGCCTAATAAGTGTCATAGAGACATCCACTCAACCTTGCTGGTAGAGAATACACTCAGCGGGATCCAGAGGAGCATGATCTACATGGGATACAGTATAGAATGTTTATTATTCGAGATGGGCATTATTTGCAGAAGGCAGTCAAATGTGTGCAGTTGGTGGGAAAAGTTGTAACGTTAGTGGTTATGATGTTGGAAATGTATATTTTTGTCTTTACCGTATTTTTTTTTATTCTTGAAGAAGCGCCATTTCAACTTAACAGAGAGCCAGATATAAAATATAATTTGCCTCAATACAGGAGGGCTCTACAAATATATAGCTTAATTTAAAATCACTGTATACTGTACCGTTTCAAACTTTCAGGGTACAGTTGAAGTCGGATACACTTAGGTTGGAGTCATTAAAACCTATTTTTCAACCACCACAAATTTCTTGTTAAACTATAGTTTTGGCAAGTCGGTTAGGACATCTATTTTGTGGATGACACAAGTCATTTTTCCAACAATTGTTTACAGACAGATTATTTCACCTATAATTCACTGTATCACAATTCCAGTGGGTCAGAAGTTCACATACACTATGTTGACTGTGCCTTTAAACAGCCGGAAAATGATGTCATGGCTTTAGGAGCTTCTGATAGGCTAATTGACATCATTTGAGTCAATTGGAGGTGTACCTGTGGATGTATTTCAAGGCCTACCTTCAAACTCAGTGCCTTTGCTTGACATCATGGGAAAATCTAAAGAAATCAGTCAAGACCTTAGAAAAATAATTATAGACCTCCACAAGTCTGGTTCATCCTTGGGAGCAATTTCCAAACGCCTGAAGGTACCACGTTCATCTGTACAAACAATAGTATGCAAGTATAAACACCATGGGACCACGCAGCCGTCATACCGCTGTTAGGTTCTTATTTTTCAAAGTAAATAACTCACAGACACTGGAGAAGCTTTAACCAAGTTTAATTTTTCCCAAAGGTTCTGTACAGCTGTATTCAGACAACACAACATTTGTCCCATTCAGATATACAGTGGGGCAAAAAAGTATTTAGTCAGCCACCAATTGTGCAAGTTCTCCCACTTAAAAAGATGAGAGAGGCCTGTACTTTTCATCATCAGTACACTTCAACTATGACAGATAAAATGGGGGGGGGGGGGAGAAGATCCAGAAGAAGATTGGGAGAATGTCATATGGTCAGATGAAACCAAAATATAACTTTTTGGTAAAAATTCAACTCGTCGTGTTTGGAGGACAAAGAATGCTGAGTTGCATCCAAAGAACACCATACCTGCTGTGAAGCATGGGGGTGGAAACATCATGCTTTGGGGCTGTTTTTCTGCAAAGGGACCAGGACGACTGATCCGTGTAAAGGAAAGAATGAATGGGGCCATGTATCGTGAGATTTTGAGAGAAAACCTCCTTCCATCAGCAAGGGCATTGAAGATGAAACGTGGCTGGGTCTTTCATCATGACAACGATCCCAAACACACCGCCCGGGCAACGAAGGAGTGGCTTTGTAAGAAGCATTTCAAGGTCCTGGAGTGGCCTAGCCAGTCTCTAGATCTCAACCCCATAGAAAATCTTTGGAGGGAGTTGAAAGTCTGTGTTGCCCAGCAACAGCCCCAAAACATCACTGCTCTAGAGGATATCTGCATGGAGGAATGGACCAAAATACCAGCAACAGTGTGTGAAAACCTTGTGAAGACTTACAGAAAACGTTTGACCTCTGTCATTGCCAACAAAGGGTATAAAACTTTTGTTACTGACCAAATACTTATTTTCCACCATAATTTGCAAATAAATTCATTAAAAATCCTACAATGTGATTTTCTGGATTTTTTTTCTCATTTTGTCTGTCATATTTGAAGTGTACCTATGATGAAAATTACAGGCCTCGTCTTTTTAAGTGGGAGAACTTGCACAATTGGTGGCTGACTAAATACTTTTTTGCCCCACTGTATACATATATCCCACTTAAGACCCTCATCCTTCTCTCCAATGGTTACATCTTATGGTTTAACAGGAAGAGAATAAAGAGGGTAACAGGATACCAAACCTTTATTACTCCCAGATGAGAATCTGTCCTCACCTCCTGACCTCAACCCTTCCTTCATCTAATCCACAGATGTCCATCTGTCTCCCCTGTATCAACACGTTGCTCTCCTCTTGTCATCCAACACATTCCACAGTTATCTGTCTTTCTACAGAGACCCAGTCTCTCTCACCCCTTAATATACTATGCGTCTGATCTGTCATGTCTTTAATATCTCAATGTTTAAAATGTCGAATCCAACACCGCTCAGGAGGAGACGTGTTCTGTCCCCTAGAGACGAACGTACTTTGGTGCGAAAAGTGCAAATCAATCCCAGAACAACAGCAAAGGACCATGTCAAGATCCTGGAGAAAACGGGTACAAAAGTATCTATATCCACAGTAAAACGAGTCCTATATCGACATAACCTGAAAGGCCGCTCAGCAAGGAAGAAGCCACTGCTCCAACACCGCCATAAAAAAGCCAGACTATGGTTTGCAACTGCACATGGAGACAAAGATCGTACTTTTTGGAGAAATGTACTCTGGTCTGATAAAACAAAAATAGAACTGTTTGGCCATACTGACCATCGTTATGTTTAGAGGAAAAAGGGGGGGGCTTGCAAGCCGAAGAACACCATCCCAACCGTGAAGCACGGGGGTGGCAGTATCATGTTGTGGGGGTGCTTTGCTGCAGGAGGCATTTGTGCCCTTCACAAAATAGATGGCATCATGAGGGAGGACAATTATGTGGATACATTGAAGCAACATCTCAAGACATCAGTCAGGAAGTTAAAGCTTGGTCGTAAATGGGTCTTCCAAATGGACAATGACCCCAAGCATACTTCCAAAGTTTTTGCAAAATGGCTTAATGGCTTAAGGACAACAAAGTCAAGGTTTTGGAGTGGCCATCACAAAGCCCTGACCTCAATCCTATAGACAATTTGTGGGCAGAACTGAAAAAGCATGTGCGAGCAAGGAGGCCTACAACACTGACTCCGTTACACCAGCTCTGTCAGGAGGAATGGGCCAAAATTCACCCAATGTCACGACTCCCACCGAAGGTAGCTCCCCTGCCTGTTCGGGCGGTGCTCGGCGGTCGTCGTCGCCGGTCTACTAGCTGCCACCGATCCCTTTTTCCTTTTCTGTTTGTTTAGTCTTATTAGTTGCACCCCTTCCTTTTGTGTTTCTTGATTTTGGTCTATTTAAGCCTGTTCGGCCCACCTAGGTTTGTGCGGGATTATGTTGTGTTCTCTGTTGATTGTGGATGTGTTTTGTTCTCTGGATCGTTTGCCCTGTGTTTTGGGTTGGTCAGTGTGTATGGCGTGACCGTTTTCTCCGGGGAATTAAATGATTAGGAATCATTGAACTCTCTGCGCCTGACTCCTACCTTCCACTCCTAGTAACCCGTGACACCCAACTTATTGTGGGAAGCTTGTGGAAGGCTGCCCGAAACGTTTGACCCAAGTTAAACAATTTAAAGGCAATGCTAGCAAATACTAATTGAGTGTATGTAAACTTCTGACCCACTGGGAATGTGATGAAAGAAATAAAAGCTGAAATAAATCACTCTCTACTATTATTCTGACATTTCACATTCTTAAAATAAAGTGGTGATCATAACTGACCTAAAATAGGGAATTTTTACTAGAATTAAATGTCAGGAGTTGTGAAAAACTGAGTTTAAATGTATTTGGCTAAGGTGTATGTAAATTTCTGACTTCAAATGTAGCTAGGACATTCAGACCAGGAAGAAATCGAAATACGTCCTGCTCTGATCTAGCTGAGGAACACTCAACTCCATTCTATCAAGGCGGATATAAGACATTTAAGCAATAAGGCATGAGGGGGTGTGGTATATGGCCAATATACCACGGCTAAGGGCTGTTCTTAGGCACAATGCAACGCAGAGTGCCTGGGTACAGCCCTTTGCTGTGGTATATTGGCCATATACCACAAACCCGAGATGCCTTATTGCTATCATAAACTGGTTACCAACGTAATAAGAGCAGTAAAAATAAATGTTTTGTCATAACTGTAGTATACAGTCTGCTATACCACGGCTGTCAGGCAATCAGCATTCAGGGCTCAAACCACCCAATTTATAAATAGAAGATATACACTGAGTATACCAAACATTAATAACACCTTCCTAATATTGAGTTACACCCCCTTTTGCCCTCAGAACAGGTTCAATTTGTCGAGGCCTAGACTCTACAAGGTGTCGAATGCGTTCCAAAGTATTTCTGGCCTATGTTGACTTCAATGCTTCCCACAGTTGTGTCAAATTGTCTGGATGTGCTTTAGGTGGTTGACCATTCTTGATACACACTGGAAACTGTTGAGGGTGAAAAACCCAGCAGCGTTGCAGTTCGCGACACAAACTGGTGCGCCTAGCATCTACTACTACCATACCCTCTTAAAAGGCACTGAAATATTTTGTCTTGCCCAATCACCCTCTGAACGGCACACATACAAAATCCATGTCTCAATTGTCTCAAGGCTTAAAAATCCTTTAACCTGTATCCTCCCCTTCATCGACACTGATTTAAGTGGATTTAACAAATTACATCAATATCATAGCTTTTACCTGAATTCACCTGGTCAGTCTATGTCAATGTTTTGTATACATACAGGTATATACGTTTATTCGGTACACCCCATCTAGTACCATGTTGGAGCCCCTTTGCCTCTAGAACAGCCTGGTGTTTAAGCCAAATCCTGACTATTCCATCAGCATGACGCAAAAGGAACCAATATTTTGTATTTATTATTATCACAAAAATGTTTCGATCCTACAGCAGGCAGATAGGCATCGAGGCATTCAGTTACTGTTCGATTGAACATTAGAATGGGCAAAATTAGTGATCTACGCCAGGGGTTCCCAAACGTTCACTCGGGCCCCTCTTCCAGCATTGGGGAACATCCCGCGCCCATCTTGTGCGCAAGCACACACCATGTCTATATCTATGGGCACAAGCACTGTTCATGTCACAAACTGTTCATTCCCCTCTTGTTGGTGGAGAAAAGTTTTAAAGCGAATTTGATTGCAATTCTATACATTTGGCCATGTCTAATGTGTTTTCATGTGATATTTGAGTGACAAAAAAAATTACAACAATATCTATGGGTTAAAAAACCTAAATAAATAAAAAGTTAGCGAACATAGGCTAGTTGATCGGGGCATTTCTGACAAGATGTAAATAGCTCTCTAAGGTATGCAATCACTAACATGACAAGAGGAACTGATGATGCACTACCCAATTTCGAAATTGCACCTTATGCATTCTACGATTACAACTTTCAAGAGTAAGTTTAAAGCAGGACTGAGTTCCTTTAAAAAAAATAAGAGAATGGAGGTGAGCATTCCTCAACTAGCTCCAATCAAGCGTAGCCTATCTAACTGTAAACAAAACATTAGCACATTATGTGATTGAATATTCCAATCAACTCCAGCCTAACACACAAATACAATAGATTCTGGCTCTTTGATTGGACCTTCAATGTCCCATTTATTTCCTACATTCCGTAACCAAGACCCAGTACAGAGCAGATGTGCTGTAGCCTGAACAGCCACTAGTGGTTGCTGTTTACCTGTTTCTTTTGAAAGTCGTGCCAAAAACAGTACAGTATGAAGATAGGCCTTATTTTACTTTTACATCATAATGTAAACAACGTGTTGCATTCTGCGATCGATAGGGGGGTACATTCTGTCAAATTCAAAAGGACCCACTGTACCTGTGTGGCTGGGGCAGGTGAGAATTGCATGTGGCTGGATTTCTGTTTGGCCTTCTGGATCCAATCAGCACCGGCATCAAACCTGCACCCCCAAGCTGCTGTTCCCAGGAGCAGAGATAGCACCAGCCCTCCAGAAAGGCCAATACAAAATTCTTAGACCTGTAAGAATAGGTAAGTGTCCTGACCTGTGATTTTCCTATACAGTAAATATAGTAATATTGAACACTCTTGGCATTCTCTCAACCAGCTTCACGAGGTAGTCACCTGGAATGCATTTCAATTAACAGGTGTGCCTTGTTAAAAGTTCATTTGTGGAATTTCTTTCCTTCTTAATGTGTTTGAGCCAATCAGTTGTGTTGTGACAAGGTAGCGGTGGTATACAGAAGATGGCCCTATTTGGTAAAATACCAAGTTCCTATTATGGTAAGAACAGCTCAAATAAGCAAAGAGAAATGACAGTCCATCATTACTTTCAGAAATGAAGGGCAGTCAATACGGAAGATGTCAGGAACTTTGAAAGAGTCTTCAAGTGCAGTCCCAAAAACCATCAAGCGCTTTGATGAAACTGGCTCTCATGAGGACTGCCACAGGAAAGGAAGACCCAGTTATCTCTGCTGCAGAGGATAAGTACATGAAAGTTACCATCCTCAGAAATTGCATCCCAAATAAATGCTTCACAGAGTTCAAGTAACAGACACATCTCAACATCCACTGTTCAGAGGATATTGCGGGAATCAGGCCTTCATGGTCGAATTTCTGCAAAGAAACCACTACTAAAGGACATCAATAAGAAGAAGAGACTTTCTTGGGCCAAGAAACACGAACAATGGACATTAGACCGGTGGAAATCTGTTCTTTAGTCTGACGAGTCCAAATGTGAGATTTTTGGTTCCAACTGCAGTGTCTTTGTGAAACGCAGAGTAGGTGAATGGATGATCTCAGCATGTGTGGTTCCCACCGTGAAGCATGCTGGGGGGGGGGTGCTTTGCTGGTGACACTGTCAGTGATTTATTTAAAATTCAAGGCACACTTAACCAGCATGGCTACCACAAGATTCTGCAATGATACGCCATCCCATCTGGTTTGCGCTTAGTGGGATTATCATTTATTTTTCAACAGGACAATGACCCAACACACCTTTAGGCTGTGTAAGGGATTTTTGACCAAGAAGGAGAGTGATGGAGTGCTGCATCAGATGACCTGGTCTCCACAATCACCCGACCTCAACCCAATTGAAATGATTTGGGATGAGTAGGACCGCAAAGTGAAGGAAAAGCAGCCAACAAGTGATCAGCATATGTGGGAACTCCTTCAAAACTGTTGGAAAAGCATTCCAGGTTAAGCTGGTAGCGAGAATGCCAAGAGTGTGCAAAGCCGTCATCAAGGCAAAGGGTAGCTATTTTGAAGAATCTCAAATATAAAATATATTTTGATTGGTTGAACACTTTTTGGGGGGTTACTACATGATTCTATATGTGTTATTTCATAGTTTTGATGTATTCACTATTATTCTACAATGTAGAAAGTAGTAAAAATATAAACTCTGGAATGAGTAGGTGTGTCCAAACTTTTAACTGGTACTGTATAAATGTATATAGTGTACAGAATGTTTCAGTCCAAATGTTACATTTTACATCTTCACAAGCAATATCACAGCTTTGTGAAAACAGTTAACCCTATCTGAGCAGAATAGATGCATGTATCTGTAACCTATCCTACGATAGCCGGGGAGATCCTGCATTTAAGTAAGGTTTTGATCCCCTCATCTACCACCAGGTTACTGTCTCTCCAACAACAATGATGAATTAAACTGTTCGCAGCAAAATATTGATAAACAAGATTGCATGGGAGACCTTAGAGATGTGAAATCATTGTGTTTGGTTATAGCTACCTTGGGTAGGGGTATATCCATACATGCCAGAGACTGTAGTACTGAATGATGTGAAATCATGCACACCACACCTTCAGTCTACAAAAGGAGTCCATAATAGTATTAGCAGAGCACACAGTTGAAAGATGATGTGCTTCCAGTAAGTGAGTGGGACTTTCCTTCCAAATATATGCCACCGCTTAAGCCTGCCCATTAAACTGCGTACCCTTGCAATAGCCACGGACTCTACCAACTCTGGTATGCCCATTTTGCCACTGGGGTGCAGAAAATGAGATATCACAAGGCAAATTTTCTGCTTTGCAAGCGCCTCCCTCACTCTGAAACCTTTATCTGCCATGATGACATCATTTGCCTCAATTTTTCTTACCAGCCCACTTTCAAACACTATTTGGTTGTCTGAGATTGCTACCCTCGAAGATGTCAGAGATTAAATGTGGGTATACTGTTTGGACTCATACCAATGAGACCTTTCATTGTATTGCAGCCTTTCATAGTTTGATTATGAGGCTGTTTGAACCTGAAAGTATGATGGTCTCTCCAGGGCTATTTGTGTACACTCAATTAGCACTCTCGCATCCTTATATAGCTTTTAAAAGACCTGAGGGCTATGTTTGCAAACTTTACCCTTTGACATCCAAATGTATATGCTACTTAAAACACGGTTCATGAAGTTTACCCAGGTGACAAATATCCTGGTAACTTGGGTATTGCTTATTCCAAACCTATCATGGAGGTATTGGTTTGCTGTGAACCCTGCTTCGATTTAACAAGAGTCAGAAACATCTCATCAACTCGGGGGAAACAGCGTTTTCCCCACACTTCAGTGAATCCTCTGATTTGTCCTCCTGACAGTTTTTTAGATCGCCAGTAGACCAAGTTGGAAGCTTCAGACTAACATATGTGTTAGAAGGTTTTCAGTGCCCCATAGCTGTAAAAGCCTGTCCAAAATCTAATATCATCAGGTCCCTGAAATCTGTCTAAAGAAAACCTGCTATCCAAGTTAAGCTCCATGACAGTGTCAAGCTGTTCTTCTACCCCCGTTAATAGCTTGGTTACCACCATCAACAGTTCTTTCGGTTTCGTAATGTCATTTCGACACTGTGGCATTCAAGGAGGTCATGCTGCTGTTCAGCAGCTGGTGTTGGTCGTTGTTGACCCGTGGCTTTGTGGAGGGGTAGTAGTGTACATCAGCCTGAGAAAAAGAGCACAGATTAAGGGCCTTGATTCAATTTATTAGACCCCTTATGTGAATGTTTTTAAAACTTAAGTTTGATCCTGTCCATTTTGCATTGTATAGTCAGAAAACAATGATTAACTGCTGTTACATTGTTCAGTCAAAACAGTGCTTGCGGTGCCTTCTCCCACTGTGTACAAGGATCCTGGATGAGCCTGAAAGCAACAGAAGGTATTACACTTCTTCTCCTCTCAGAAACAATAACACCAATTCTCAGTGTCTCTCTCTCTCTCTCTCACACACACACACACACACACACACACACACATACACCAGTTCTGAGTGAGAACAGAAGATGTTTACTTTACTTTACCGCAATTAGGGAAATACAACCTGCAGCATACTTGTAGTATAGTACAATAATGTTTAACTGATCTTACATCATTCACTGTCTCCACAGCGCTTGAGGAGCCTTCTCCCACTGCCTGCATGGGCCCACGAGGAACCTGAGATATATTATTCTTGCCTTTCTCAGAGTCAATAACACTGTCACTAATATAATAAAAAACAGATGCATCTTTACACAAATGGCCCACACAGCAAGGTGTTATTATAGAGGTAAGTTATTTGGCCAATAGAAGTCTACAAGGTTTGGGCATATTCCTATTTCCCTTTTAACGACTGTGGTAAGAATGAATGAATGCATGAATGCATGCATGCATGTGAAACAGACAAGAATCTTGTCCTTGTCCCAAACCTGAGACCTGCATATCAACTCCAAACTCATGAAAGTCACATTGTCCAGCATGCTTTTTGCGGTGCGATAGGTAGCATGACTTTATGAATGCGTAGCAAAACATTTTAGTGCCCCCCCTTGATAGCGGAGATGCATTTTTTTACGTCGAGTTAATTTTGTGCAATTCTCCTAATTTTACCTTGGGGCGGAGAGGAAAATTGGTTGGTTTACAGCTTATTTCCTGCAATTTTACAAATTTTGCAATAGACCAGAAATAAATGTTTGCAGTTTTTAATGTGATAGCAGACTAACCCCAGGACGGTAATTCAACCATGATGTCAAGATTATATAGCTGGACGATAAACTAATTTAGCTATCTAAAAAAATGTTAACTGATAAAGGCTAATTGACCGACTTTCTGTGCCTGATATAACAAGAAAACTGCTAATGCACTATCCTAACTCGCAACAGTAAATTAATCTAGAATGAACCGAGGGCCTCATCCCTCCATAGACAATGTTCTATACGGCACTATAATGACAGCCTCTCTTCGCTCACCAACTACTCTAAAAGCAATCACAATATTGTAACGTGTGGACTAGAATAGCCGAGTTATGCATAAATCTGTGATTTTCAGAGTAACTGGATAGTTACCTAATCATTCTATTGCAGTTCTTGGTCATTTCTCAACATCTGAGAGAAAAAATATGTGGTTTTGAACAGTCTCTCTGCTCTCTTCATTTTTATTTTTGTCGGATAGCCCAATGCTTGTTGTTTGGATTCAGTCGGTTAAATGTAAAGTTGTGTCGTCTGGAGTCTGATCGGGAGTACGGTACACAACAATAAAACTAACATATATGCAATCTAAGCATACTTTAGTGCAACATCAAAAACATTTTGATCATTTTTGATTGACATTACATCTTTCGGACTTCAGCACATTTCTTCAGATTGTATTGAAGAAAGCTCAGGGCCCCTTTGAGAAAGATGTTTTATTTAACTCTCTGTATCTACTACCATGACATTCTCTCTCTCCTCCCTGGGCCAGGAAATGTGGGTTATTTCCTGCTTAGGAGAAGGAATGCATACTGGAATTGGTTAAGTGAAACCTATTGTATGTGCTCAGCTTTTTGTAAGCCCTGGGAGGCACATAGATCGGGGAACTGCTGAACACAAACACCATTGTTTGCAAGGACGTTTGGTTTGGACCAATTACATACCCATCATTACTGCATCACACTAATACCATGATTGCATCACCTTCCTCTTCGTCAACAACATACCTCCTTGTTCCTCATCCGGATGCAGAGCTGATCAAGAATGTCACATAAAAGGTGAGAAATTAGTAGTGGATGGACAGAGTCCTGGTGAAGAATGTGGATTTAACTTTTTTAACGTTTTTTTGTTGATTGACTTGAGTTTCATGTCTTATGTTTTTCTAAAGTTATTGTGTATTTGATTTTCGGAGTTATTGAGTGTCCTATGTTTTGCTTTGAAGTGGGTCCAATTGTATGAAATCAAATACTTCTTCTCAGAGGCTATCAAAGTATTTATCCACAGCAATTATGTAAAAATGTACATCAACAAAAATGCTTCTGTTTTTCGATCAATTATTATTTTTTATTTTTTAAACAATCATACATGGAAACATGTCATCGGGTCTAACTGTCGTCTCGTGCTAAACTACGCCTGTGCATGCCGTCAAATCAAAGGCATGCCTTCAGTTTGTCACCTTCACGAGGTTGAAATAATAACTGGTTCAACTACTTAAGACATTTGCTAGGTTGTGCCTTTACACTTGGAGAAAATTAAGAACTAAGGAAGAATATTTAACTTCTCGAACAGCAAACCACGGACTGATTCGCAAGCGCTCTTGGAAGTCCTGCGATGTTGCGCCTCTGGCTTTAGAAACTGTGGTCGTACGTTTTCACCCTTCCTTAAAGTTTCTCAGTTTTCACCCCACCCAATAGGTGGCGGCACACATTTTGTTGTTGTAGTCAGTAAATACAAACCTACAGAAGAAGAAGCTGCACTCAAGCTTGCTCCAGAGCTGTGTTGATCACGGTTATTTCCCTGCGACAGAGAGAACGTAGCGAAGCAATCATCATGCCTATGTTTTTGGTGAATACTAATGTGGCTAAGAGTGACATTCCTCCTGCTCTGTTGTCTGAGGCAACAGATGAACTGGCCAAGGCGATGGGCAAACCTGTGCAGGTGAGTCTTACAAAGTTGGCACAGCAAAGCCCCCCCGCCCCTGTTGTAGAGAGCTCATTTTCGTTAATTTGATGATGATGCGTTTTTCTGCGGTGAAGATTAAATTGTAGGGAACCTTTGCTGCAGTTGAGACCCATTTGGCATCCCAATACAAAACTGTTATAAAATCGGCCATGCGCAGAGCTTCTTCCTAAAATGGAACACGAGATTCGTGCTGCAGGTCAAATCAAATGTTATTGGTCACGTACATGGTTAGCGGATGTAATTGCGAGTGCAGCGAAATGCTTGTGCATCTAGTTCCGACAGTGCAGCAATATCTAACATGCAATATCTAATATCATAGCAATATCTAATCTAATAATTCCACAACAACTACCGAATACACACAAATGTAAGTAAAGGAATGGAATAAGAATACATAAATATAAATATATGGATGAGCAATGACAGAGAGGCATAGGCTAAGATGCAATAAATAGATGGTATAAAATCCAGTATATTCAGTTGAGATGAGTGATGTAAGATATGTAAACATTAATAAAGTGGCATTATTAAAGTGACTAGTGATCCATTCATTAAAGTGGCCAATGATTTCAAGTCTGCATGTAGGCAGCAGCCTCTCTGTGTTAGTGATGGCTGTTTAACAGTCTGATGGCCCTGAGATAGAAGCTGTTTTTCAGTCTCTCGGTCCCAGCTTTGATTCACCTGTACTGACCTCGCCTTCTGGATGATAGCGGGGTGAACAGGCAGTGGCTCAGGTGGTTGTTGTCCTTGATGATCTTTTTGGCCTTCCTGTGACATCATGTGCTATTGGTGTCCTGGAGGGCAAGTAGTTTACCCCCGGTGATGCTTTGTGCAGACCGCACCACCCTCTGGAGAGCCTTGCAGTTGTGGGAGGTGCAGTTGTCGTGTCAGGCGACGATACAACCCGACAAAATGCTCTCAATTGTGGTGTTTATGTACTATGGTGTTGAATGCTGAGCTATAGTCAATGAACAGCATTCTTACATAGGTATTCCTCTTGTCCAGATGGGATAGGGCAGTGTGCAGTGTGATGGTGATCGCGTCGTCTGTGGACCTTTTGGGGCAGTAAGCAAATTGAAGTAGGTCTAGGGTATCAGGTAGGGTGGAGGTGATATGCCCCTTGACTCGTCTCTCAAAGCACTTCATAATGACAGAAGTGAGTGCTACCGGAAGATAGTCATTTAGTTCAATTACCTTTTCCTTCTTGAGTACAGGAACAATGGTGGCCATCTTGAAGCATGTGGGGACAGCAGACTGGGATAGGGAGAGATTGAATATGTCCGTAAACACACGAGCCAGCTAGTCTGCGCATGCTCTGAGGATGCGGCTAGGGATGCCGTCTGGGCCGGCAGCCTTACGAGGGTTAACACGTTTTAAATGTCTTACTCACTGTACTTGTAATAGGTCCAGGACAGGAATACTGTCAATCAAACAACTAGTTCTTATTTACTAAAGGTTTACTTGTGCAATTTCACTGTCATGGTTGGATTTTTTATCGTGCCTTAATCACGTGATTTTTCACATGATTGTTCCAGCTCCCACTCATTGTATGCTCTGTTTTCTCTTTGCGTGTGTCTCTCTCTCTCAGTACCTTGCTGTGCACATCGTCCCAGACCAGTTGATGATGTTTGGGGGGAAAGGAGACCCTTGTGCCCTCTGCTCCCTTCACAGCATTGGGAAGATTGAAGGGGCTCAGAAACAGTACTCTAAACTACTGTGTGGACTGCTCAACAAACACCTGGGCATCTCTCCTGACAGGTAATGGACACACACAGAGAGTAGAATCCACGTGAAATGTTCATACACTAACACTCCTCTTGTGTCTCAGGATTTACGTGAACTTCTTTGACATGGAGGCAGCGAACGTGGCCTGGAACAACTCTACTTTTGGTTGAGCAGGGGATCTACATTTCTATGGGAGCTGACCCCTCTTTTCCCCTACACCTTAATGGTATTATAGCACTAGAGTAGGCTATGGAGAGATGAGCAGAGATGCCTTGTTGCTGGGCTGATGTAGAGCGGTATTGATAAATGCACTTAAAATGGACCCTTGCTTTATAACAGACCCTTGATTTGCACTGGACCCTTGGCTTTGATAGTACAATAAAGTGATTCCCCTTGATCACAACTTGTTCTGTTTTCCCTGTGTTTTTGACATTTCTTACAGACCGGATGCTTTTCACTGCCATTAATTGAGAACATGCCATAAAGCAGTCCAATTTGACCTCACACAGACAATCTATTGTGTTAAATTGCTAGGTAAAGATTGGTGTATTCACACTCCAAGTGCACTATACAAACAACCATGAACAGGCGAAGACCGCTAGCTGAGAATTTACTTTTGACACGTTTTGTCATATCTGTGATGCCATGCATCTGTTCTAGGGTTCAATCAGAGTCAATAGATAGGAATCAAAATACATTGGATACTGTTCTGAATTGAGAAGCTAGTACTGATATTACACGCATAACTCCCGCTCTTGTGGTAGGAAGTATGTTGCCATTGGTGGATAAAAATAACTTCAGCAGCCACACGCAATTCTAATGGCCACAGTTGTCTATCGTCGAGTATCATTGTGAAGGTCAACCGCCTGTGCTGAAGACCAATCATAATACCTCAGTGGGACCAATACGTCTTGCTTCAAGTAAACTTACAACCATACCAGTTTTCATGGTGAACAGAAATGATGCCAAAGCTTCCGTACCAGCTGCACTTCTATCTGAAGCTACGGTGGAACTGTCCTAAGCTATGGGAAAACCAGGACCTGAGGTGAGTTTCAAAATCCATTGGCGATAATTGTTACTGTAAAGAACCCATTTCAATAGGGATTGTAATAGGGATTAATAAACTAAATGGAACTCAAATATATAGCTATAATCTGTACATAAAACATGTAGGACCAACGCCAGCTCTTAGAATTGAGGGACATTTGAGAAAAATGCGGTGTCTGAGGCCACACCTCACTCACATGCACACATAATCAAAACTGTTTTAAGTGTAGCACTGTAAAGCTACATTAACTGTTTTAAGGAGTCAAATTGAAGTAACCATCCATTCCTATTTTCTTGGTGAACACAAATATAGCCAAGACTGCTGTCCCAGTGGCACTTCTTTCAGAAGCAACAGAAGAACTGGCCAAAGCCATGGGGAAAAATGGCAGAGTTAACTTTGAAACATATAGAGAAATGACATTATAATACAACATTGCAGGGTTATACTCACAATTATCATATTGAATTACTAATATGTAATTCTATGGTTATATTGCAGTTCTTTGTTTCTCCCATCGTGCTAGATCAGCCGATGACATTCGGGCGAAAGACCGCCCCCCTGTACATACTGCTCCCTCCACAGTATTGGAGCTATAAGTGAGGAACAGAACCTGCAGTACTCCACACTACTCTGTGGACTGCTCAACAAACACCTTGGAATTCCCCCCCTGTACAGAACCAACACACTCACTCTACAGAAGTCAGCCTCTCGCTCGCGCTCTCTTTCTCACACGCACACACACGGACCCAAGCTGATCCATCTCTCCGTTTCAGGATCTACATGAACTTCTTTGAAATTGTGGTGCAAAACCTGGCCTGGGACAACACAATGTTCAAAGTTTTCATTGAGGCTTATCATGCCAAGAAATGAAAGAAGAACTGAAGACGTCTGATCAATGAATGTTGCAATAAATAGTAGAACCTCTATCTGAAGCCACGGAAGAACTGTCCAAGGCTATGGAAGTACCAGCTAAGGTGAGTCTGAGAATCTCTATTTCAATTCTATCTTGAGAATCTAGAAGGTCTTTGCGACAGTAAAGGCCTGTTTTATACTGTCTTAGTTCTCTGTCTCTCATAGCTCTTCAGCATAGGTAGTTCATTGAAATATGAACTAGAGGGAATTAACTTTCATGGAACAATCTAGATAATAGGTCATCTATTGATTATAGATGCTGCATCCAATAAAACAATGGTGTAGCTATTTGTTTTATTGCCCTACGTTGTGCGTCAACACGAGTTGATAATGATAATTTTAGAACAAAGACATAATATATGATTGATATAGTGTCAAGTCTCCCATTTTTTTCTGCAATCAGTTCTGCGCAATCGCCTAAGCATGATGATCCTCTTGACGGCATGTCCATTTCTACAATTTATCTTCTTAAAATGTGATTTAAACCTAACCCTAAACACAGCTAAATGTA
The DNA here is from genome assembly GCF_034236695.1 of Oncorhynchus nerka. NCBI lineage: Eukaryota > Metazoa > Chordata > Actinopteri > Salmoniformes > Salmonidae > Oncorhynchus > Oncorhynchus nerka. The sequence goes on from NC_088401.1 coordinate 50,274,780, forward strand.
TGGCTAATCCTAACCTTAAACAAAGACCAAAGCTCATTTTTGTTTTCATACATTTTTACGATATAGCCATTTGTAATTTGTGGCTGTGGTAACTAGTGGAAACCAATGTAAACACTAGCTAGCTGCTACTTTGAACAGTCAGCAAATATTACACAATTTGTGGCACTGGGATGAGAGATTGAACGTTTCCGGGTAGCAGATTGACAACGTTTGGCAAGTAATAAAATCATTTTCCTTCGAGTCAAATTAAGACGCTATCGTTATACCCCTGTGTTATAGCTATGTAGCTAGCTAGCCAAGTTAGTTGAACATTAGCTAATGCTAGCAAGGCAAACTGGACAAAATTCACAATTTGTGGCACTGGTATATGAGAGTGAACGTTTCTGACTAGTCGATTGACAACGTTTGGCAAGTAATAAAATCATTTTCCTTCGAGTCAAATTAAGACGCTATCGTTATACCCCTGTGTTATAGCTATGTAGCTAGCTAGCTAAATTAGTTCAACATTAGCTAATGCTAGCAAGGCAAGCTGGACAAAATTCAGCCATCTAACTAGTTAAGTACCTAACGCCAGTATCTCCGGTAGTACTTTTGGTCTACATGAAAGAGTAATAACTAACAATTACAACAATAATTTCCAGATAGTTATTTTGCTGGCCTGAATGGCTATTCGTCGCTGATATTCCCTGTTTCTCTGGCAAGATGACAGTCCACACTGCAGGGTCACCCTTATCATCATGTATTTGACAGTTTGTCCCTGTTTCCAGGCGTACTGGTGTAATCTGGAAGCTACGTGCCAGTTTCCCAGCTTGTTGAACTCACTGGGAGGCAAGGCAACTGTAACGTTTGGAAGGGAAGTGGGGTTTATTTTCCAGTGTTGAGCTGATGCTGTTGCAGCTATGTCAGAAGCTATCCTCACCTTCCAGTACCAACTCAGTGGCGTTATGGAAACAGTCCTCAAAACCGCCATGCATGAGATCACTCGGCTGGTGAAGGAAGGCTTCCTGGAGGAAGTGACACGGAGCAAGCAGGAAGCGGACATCTTGAGGATGAAGCTGCAGCAGTGGGAGCAGAAATGGAGGGACAGAGAGGAGGAGAGGAAGAGGGAAGATGAAGAGACAGAGCAGAGAAAGAAGAGGGAAGCGAGAGAGCAGATGGGCATGTGTGTGAGTTGCAGTTGTACTGAAGACACTGAGAAAGGGGAGGCTCTGTCAGGTAAGTGAAGAGAGATGCACGCGCGCACACACACACACACACACACACACACACACACACACACACACACACACACACACACACACACACACACACACACACACACACACACACACACACACACACACACACACACACACCTGATATAGGATCTCTTACTTTGTTCTGTTCCATCCTCAGGAGCAGAGGAAGGTTGTGTTATCAAACAGGAGGAGATGTTCCAGTCAGAGGGACCCAACACTCTCCCAGAGAGAGAGGGTCCACAGGAAACGGACATGTCCAGCACTTCCCGTGTCTCTGAAAGGATGGAAGAGAGGGAAGCCCATGTGGTCCACATCAAACAGGAGCCCAATGACTGGGGGGATCTAGTATCCCAGATGGTCACATCCACAGATACTACCATAATGAGCCTGAGTCGTCTGCAGAGATTGAGTGCCCATGCTGGGGCATGGACCAGTGAGCCTCAGCCTCAACTTCCAGCACCATGGACCAGAGAGCCTCTACCTCCAGCACCATGGGCCAGGGAGCCACCACCGCTACCTCCAGAACCAACACCATGGACCAGGGAGAAGCAGCACGTACTCCCAGGGTCAGGTATACCCACCCAGGCAACAGAGTGTGCTGTGGGAGCCCTGGAGTCCAGTCCCTATGGTCTCAGCAACAACACAACGGCACAGCTGGGGGTCAAACCCTACAGCTGCCCACACTGTGAAAAGAGCTTCCCTCAGCTACGAAACCTGAAAGACCACCAGAAGTACCACCACACAGGGAAAAAGGCCTTCACCTGCTCCCAGTGTGGTAAGGGCTTTGTGTACATGTGCCACCTCAGGGTACACATGCAGTGCCACACAGGGGAAAGGCCGTTCAGCTGCTCTCAGTGCGGTAAGAGCTTTGTCTACCTGTGCAACCTGAAGTCCCACCAGCAGTATCACACAGGAGAGAAACCGTACAGCTGCTCTCAATGTGGGAAGAGCTTCAGCCTTCAGAGTGGCTTGAAGAAACACAGGGTCATTCACTCAACAGAGAGGCCTTACCACTGCACGAACTGTGGGAATAGATTCTATTCTAGAGCAGACCTGAAAAGACATGAACAGATTCATGCAGCAAGGTAGAACTTTGAGATGAAGCTGGTTGATTTAGAAAATCTGAGTGAAGAAAATAACAGCACACGTGTACTATGTTCAATGTATTTGTAGCTACTGATGCATTTCATGTTGAGAAGAATAAAACCCTTAATGAAGAAATGATTCTCATCCTTAAATGATTTGTCTAACTTGTCATTAACTGTTACATACAAAAACAGATATATTAAAAGTAAAGTAGCCATGTCTGACCCAGAACGGCCCATAGATATCATACTCAGGCAAATAAATACATTTGATACAGCGCTTCAGACAGTTGTCTCAGAGAATATGTTGAATTCCAAAGATTCTAGACGAGATTTCAACAAAAAGATTTAGGAGTTCTGCGCAATTGTATTGGCAGTATGATCACCTCGATGCCACAGATCGGGAGGTGGAGCCGCAGGATCTCTCCTCAGCTAGTTAGCTGTTAGCTTATTATGTTAGCTAGTACCTGGCTTTGTTACGTCTGTACTACAGGCTATGAGACGTTTGACGTTTGTAACTAGCTGATTTGTTGACGCACAACAACAACAACCAACGTCTAGGAAGTGGTAATAATATTTTAGATTTGAGTCAAATGGTTGGAAAGTTGTTACTACACTGTTCATATACAGTCATTGGTTATTAAGTTAGCTTAGCTAAGCAGCTAGCAAGCTTGAGAAATGCATTATTTGGTACGCCTAATCACAGGCAAAAAGGGATGTATGGGTTCATTAATTTGTTAGTTACACGCATGTTGCTGGGCTAAATCATTGGTAAGTGAGCTTCCTATACTGGAAAGATATTTGGGGCATATCAAGACCACATTTGGTGTATTTGACAGCTTGCCCTTGTTTCTTGGAGGAAGATTCCTGACTCTGGGCAGTGGTGTGATCTGGAGGAGGCGAAATCCAAGTCTTTTCAGTATAGTGACCCAAACTGGGAAACAACGGTAGGAAGCTCAGCCAAAGAAGACTGTCTGTACTCTGGGACTGGTACCAATAAGGGAAGTGGGATTGATTTGCCAGTGTTGAGTTGATGTTGTTGCAGCTATGTCTGAGGCCATCATCAACTTCCAGTACCAGCTCAGTGGCGTCATGGAAACAGTCCTCAAAACTGCCATGCATGAAATCACTCTATTGGTGAAGGATGGCTTCCTGGAGGAAGTGACACGGAGCAAACAGGAAGTGGACGTCTTGAAGGAGAGGCTGCAGAGATGGAGGGACAGAGAGGAGGAGTGGAGGGGGATGTGTGTGAGATGTGGTTGTGCTGGAGACACTGAGGAGAAAGTAGAGGCTTTGTCAGGTGAGTGTTTTTTCACAACTGAATTTCCCCTCTGGGATTGATTAGGTATTCATCTGTCTAATTACCATGGTTATACCATGTTGATAGTTTAGACAGAGGTAACAGAGCTGTAATCTGTATAGTCTGACATGCACATCATGAATACTATCACTGGTTCTGGTATTTCCTCAGCAGCAGAGGGTTATGGTATTAAACAAGAGGAGATTCTCCAGTCAGAGGGGCTCGTTGCTCTGAGGGAGGCCCAGGAGGTCCATGTCAAAGAGGAGGCCGATGCACAGGGAGACTGGGGGGATATGGTAAGCCTAACAATCCCATACACCGATGCCCCCCATAGTGACCTTGGTTTGTCTGCACCATGGGCCAGTGAGCCCCAGCCTCTATCAACACCATGGACCAGTGAGGAGCAGCCTTCACACCCAGGGTCAGTAATACCAGCCCAGGGGATAGAGAGCTCTATGGGCCTCCCTGAGTCCATGTGCCACCTGAGAATCCATATGCAGTGCCACACGAGGGAGAGGCCGTACAGCTGCTCTCAGTGTGGGAAGAGCTTCAGCCATCAGAGCGTCTTGAAGAGACACAGGGCCTATCACACCGGAGAGAGGCCTTACCAGTGCACGGACTGTGGGAAAAGATTTATCGCTAGAGCGGACCTGAAAAAACATGAACAAATCCATTCAAGGTAACATTGGACAACATGTTTTGGAGTACTCGTGTACCAGGGAGAATTAGTTTGCTTGCTAGTTAGCAAAGGTTAACTCACACTGTTCCTGTTTTTTATATTTTCCAGGGGCATCTGTACCATTTCCAAGGCAAAACTGACGAAGGGAGTCCAAGATAATGAAGATTACGCTGCGCCAGTTCCTGTTACATCAAGAACTGGAAGGATTATTCCACTGGCATTATTAGTGAGTTTGAAATTAGCTGAAACATCTTACACACCGGCCAGAGTTTGTTGTAAAGCAAAGTAGCTAGCTATACACTTAGGTTTGTTAGCCTCTCCAATCTCCACTTGGTCAGTTAACTTACTGTGTATTTCTTTATTCCTAATAGGCATCAGTAAGACAGGCCCATAAGCAGCTTGGGGAAGATCTAAAATGGAGATTCGGCCCAAATGACTGGTATGCACTTTATTAACAAGGCTGTAGTGATACTGCTCTTTGAAAAGCTGCTTGGTTTCTTAGTTTGATTTATACTTACAGGGATATTGTACCCAAATTACAAAATTACATTGGTTTCCTCACCCTGTAAGCAGTCTATGGACAAGGTATGATGGCAATACATGCTTTGGTTTAGTTTCCCTGGCACTGCCTCCCATGCTAACATTTTAGCATTTGTGGCACAAATCCCATACAAGTCATGGGACCGGTATTAGTATTTTTCGCGCATCATGTTCACAAACAATTTTAGATAATTTCGTATGATTGGACATGTGTGAAATATGCTAATATCGTCCCATGACTTGAATGGGATTTGTGCCACAAATGCTAAAACATTAGCATGTGGAATAGTTCCAGGGAAACTTAACCAAAGCATGGATTGCTGTCATACCTTGCCTATAGACTGCTTACAGGGTAAGGAAACCAATATGTAATTTTGTATTTTGGGTGAACTATCCCTTTAAATATTCCATGGGTTTTTTTTCAGTTGGTTGCACCATTGCAGACGTGGGTTCAAAATTCAATTTGAAACTTTGCTTATCCTGTCTAGAGTGTCAAGTGGGTGGGGTTTGCACTTTTGGGATGTTTTGATTTCATATAGTATAGTCAAGTTTATTACATGATCATCACACTCGTATTTCTTTCAATAATCACAACATTATGGTTTTTCAGCTTCAGGTCCCCTCACAACGAGGAGGTGACCAAAGCAGTGATGCAGATTGTAAAGGATGGAGGCAAAAACTGGGGTCCCGACAGCCTCATCAGAAGTGAGTCTTAGCTTTAGTAGCTACCGTATGGTATAGATTTACAGAATGTAACAATGTAAAGAATCCATATCTCTTCAAAAATATATTGTTAGTATGTAATGTCGTCTCCTGCTGCAGCAGCCTTCCAGGTATTTCATGATTTGAAAATGAATTAATTGAATATTGCATTCCGTTTAAAATGTCAATTTAATTCAATATTCAAATTCAATAATTACACTGAACAAAAAAATATACGCAACAATTTCTAATATTTTACTGAGTTAGTTCATATAAGGAAATTAGTCAATTGAAATAAATGCATTAGGCCCTCATCTATGGATCTCATAGTGGTTGTGAGGCCGGTTGGACGTATTGCCAAATTCTCTAAAACGACGTTGGAGGCCGCTTATGGTAGAGAAATAAACATACAATGCTCTGGTGGACATCCCTGCAGTCAGCATGCCAATTACACGCTCTATGAAAACTTGAGACATCCGTGGCATTGTGTTGTGTGACAAAACCACATTTTTAAGTGGCCTTTTTGTTGTCCCCAGTGCAAGGTGCACCTGTGTAATGATCATGCTGTTTACTCAGCTTCAGGTGGATGGATTGTATTGGCAAAGGAGAAATGCTCACCAACAGGGATATACACAAATTGTGCCCAACATTTTTGAGAAATACGCTTTTTGTTAGTATGGAACATTTCTGTTATTTTCTTTATTTCAGCTCATGAAACATGGGACAAACATATTGTTTCAATATGATAGATTTGTAAACTTGATACACAGACAATGATTGCAAACTCTCATTTCAAGTTTATCAAAGTTTCATATATTCAACTGCATCCAAATTCAGTTATTTTTAAATTCAGATTCAAAACCAGAGACAACATCCTGGTTCTTTGCAAGGCAGGAAAAGTAGAGGAGAAAATATAGAATTAAACCCTCACTGTGGTAAACAGAAGAGTCTGGCAGTTTCTGAAGTCAATGTGGCATGTTGAATTGATTTTCTTCCTATGAATTTGGCTCTAGCATTTGAACCGTTTTGGCCTTAATTTAAACTATTATGACCCCATTCCTGAAAGTTAAGACTCTGAAATATGGTTGTGCCTTCTGTTCCCATCTATGATGATCACAGGCCGCGTTAGAAGCGAGTACCACAAAAACACAATTTGGTCCACTTAAAAATACATTTGAATTGCCCTGTCATAGCCCTTCTAAGGATAGCCGTTCCATTCCCTATTTAATCTTGCGACTGACTGGGATCGAACCAGATCTCCTTCATGTCACAACACTGTTAGCCCACTTAACTAAACGCTTATAGGGATAAGTTCAGGAAGTTGATGTAAAGGACGACATGTTGCTTAACGAGTACCGCTTCCCCCCCGGTTCATCTCGAACTCAGAACTTCTGTCTCGCAAGCACACGTGACTTCCTTCCTGAAGTGTTCCAACCCACCATACTATTGTAGAGGTCCTGAGTCATCGGATGCCACCTTTCCAACGAGTCAGTTCGTCAAATTTCTTCCCCACTAGAACTGCCCTGGTCAACTCAAGTGCTGTTATTGTGAAATGGAAACATCTAGGAGAAACAATGGCTAGGCCGCGAAGTGGCAGACCACACAAGCTCACAGAACGGGGCAGCCGAGTGCTGAAGCGCGTAGCGCTTAAATATTGTCTGGGCTCAGTTGCAGCACTCATTACCGAGTTCCAAACTGCCTCTGGATGCAAGGTCAGCACAAAAACTGTTTGTTGGAGCTTCAAGAAATGGGTTTCCATGGCTGACCAGCTGCACACAAGCCTAACATCACCATGCACAATGCTAAGCATCGGCTGGAGTGGTGTAAAGCTTGCCGCCAGTGGAAATGCATTCTCTGGGGTGATCACGTTTCACCATCTGGCAGTCCAACGGATGAATCATGGTTTGGCGGATACCAGGAGAACACCACCTGCCCGACTGCATAGTGCCAACTGTAAAGTTTGGTGGAGGAGGAATAATGGCCTGGGGCTGTTTTACATCGTTCTAGTGAAGGGAAATCTTAACGCTACAGCATACAATAACATTCTAGACGGTTCTGTGCTTCTAACTTTGTGGCAACAGTTTGGGGAAGGCCCTTTCCTGTTTCAGCACGACAATGTCCCCGTGCAGAAAGCGAGGTCCATACAGAAATGGTTTGTCGAAATCGATGTGGAAGAACTTGACTAGCCTGCACAGAGCTCTGACCTCAACCCCATCAAACACCTTTGGGATGAATTGGAACGCTGACTGCAATGTGTTCCAACATCTAGTGGAAAGCTTTCCCAGAAGAGTGGAGGCTGTTATAGCAGCAGAGGGACTAACTCCATATTAATGCCCATGATTTTGGAATGAGATGTTTGACGAGCAGATGTCCACATACATTTGGTCATGTAGTATATATCCGAAACGATTTGAGTGCTCGAGCCAAATTCATAGGACCAAAATAAATTCAACATACCACATTGGCTTCAGACACCGGCAGAAGCTTCCATTTACCACAGTGAGTGTTTAATTATTTCTGTTCTCCCCTGCTTATCCTGGCTGGCAAAGTACCAGGATGTTGTCTCTGGTTTTGAATCTGAATTAAAGAACCGAATTTGAAAACTGAATCTGAATGCATCTGTGAAGTTGAATATATGAAACTTTGAAATGATTGTACCATATTTAAACAAATATAAATATTGAATTTGAATACTGAATTAAGTTGAAATTGAATTTGAAAAATGAATGCAATATTCACTCAATTCAGTTTCAAATCAGGAGGAAATACAAGTTCAATTTATGAATGCAATTATTGAATTTGTGCATTACAAATATTAAATTCAAATGTTTGCAATTCAAATACAATTTATGTTGGCCCTGAAATCGCTCCATAACATACAACAACTTATCACGTTGTATCACATCCACACTATTTTAATATAACCATTTTCCCTTTCCATAGAGGCATGCAACAGGGCTTATGAGTACTGGAAGGCTCAAGGGAAGATTGAACTGGAGGGCAGTGTGGCGGTCATCAAGAAGAAGAAAATCCTCACCAGCAGGCGGAGCAGGGTATGTTATCAGTAACACACAACACCACTCAATATAATCACACATCACTCAGACATAAGAACATTTTATTGTGCATTTAACTGGAATTTGAATTTTTCATGCAGGATATTATTCACGTTGAAAGCTTATATATACACACAATGTCTGTACTCACAATTTCACCAATAAGTTATGTATTGCTAGTCTGAGTACCAGTCTCTTTAGCTAACTGTTGCCAGAAGCTCAGTTACAGTCACTAACACTCTAGATAACATAAAAACAGCCTAAGCAGGCTCTGCCAGGGCGAGTCAAATGGTCAGAGTGCGGTGTTCCCTCATTTGTGTCTGGAAATAGCTAGCAAACTTTAGCCAGTTAGCTTGGGTGCTGGAAAGCCATTGTGAGATCAGGTCGCTCGGCTCAACCCTACTCCTCGGCCACAGCATCCGGTGTGCGCTCTAAATGCTCCAAGATGTAAACATTCAGAATTTAGGACAATCTGACAACACTCTGAATTTACAAAGACCCAGAGCACACTCTGACACGCTTGAGGCAATTTATGAACGCACCCTAAATATGCGCTGGAGTTGCTCATTGGTGGTTGTAAACTTGAATGGGATTTGTGCCACAAATGCTAAAACATTAGCATGTGGAATAGTTCCAGGGAAACTTAACCAAAGCATGGATTGCTGTCATACCTTGCCTATAGACTGCTTACAGGGTAAGGAAACCAATATGTAATTTTGTATTTTGGGTGAACTGTCTGCACATTAAGCCCTGAATCTATTCTACCACGCCCAGAAATCTGCTCCTTTTATTCTCTGTCCCCAACGCATCAGACGACCAGTTTTGCTAGTCTTTAGCCGTACCCCATCCTACTACTCCTCTGTTTCTCGGGTGATGTGGAGGCTATCCCAGGCCCTGCGTGTCCAAAAGGCACTCTCATTAGTTGACTTCTGTAATCGAAAAAGCCTTGGTTTCATGCATGTTAAAGTTTGTTTTACTCACTGCTTTAGCACACTCCATCAACCCCGATGTCCTTGCCGTGGCTGAATCCTGGCTTAGGAAGGCCACCAAAGATTCTGAGATTTCCATACCCGACTACAACATTTTCCGTCAAGATAGAACTGCCAAAAGGGGAGGAGTTGCAATCTACAGCAGAGAGAGCCTGCAAAGTTCTGTCATACTTTCTAGGTCTATGCCCAAACAGTTTGAGCTTATAATTTTAAAAATGAATCTCTCCAGAAATAAGTCTCTCACTGTTGCCGCATGTTATAGACCCCCCCCCCCTCAGCTCCCAGCTGTGCCCTGGACACCATATGTGAATTGATTGCCCCCATCTATATTCAGAGTTCGTTCTGTTAGGTGACCTAAACTGGGATATGCTTAACACCCCAGCAGTCCTACAATCTAAACTAGATGCCCTCAATCTCACACAAATTATCAAGGAAACCACCAGGTACAACCCTAAATCCGTAAACATGGGCACCCTCATAGATATTATCCTGACCAACTTGCCCTCCAAATACACCTCTGCTGTTTTCAATCAGGATCTCAGCAATCACTGCCTCATTGCCTACGTCCGCTATGGGTCCGCGGTCAAACGACCACCCCTTATCACTGTCAAACGCTCCCTAAGACACTTCTGCGAGCAGGCCTTTCTAATCGCCCTGGCCCAGGTATCCTGGAAGGATATTGACCTCATCCCGTCAGTCGAGGATGCCTGGTCGTTCTTTAAAGGTAATTTCCTCACCATCTTAAATAAGCATGCCCCTTTCAAAAAATGTAGAACTAATAACAGATATAGCCCTTGGTTCACTCCAGACCAGACTGCCCTTGACCAGCACAAAAACATCCTGTGGCGGACTGCAATAGCATCGAATAGTCCCTGCGAAATGCAACTGTTCAGGAAAGTCAGGAACCAACACACAATCAGTCAGGAAAGCAACGGCTAGCTTTTTTAAACAGAAATTTGCATCCTGTAGCTCTAACTCCAAAAAGTTTTGGGACACTAAAGTCCATGGAAAACAAGAGCACCTCCTCCCAGCTGCTCACTGCACTGAGGCTAGACGACACGGTCACCACCGATAAATCCATGATAATCGAACATTTCAATAAGCATTTCTCTACGGCTGGCCATCCTTTCCTCCTGGCTACCCCAACCACGGTTGCTTCTCAACCGGATACTTGAAGAAAAAAAGTTTTAGTTCCATAATTTGTATAGTCGTTGTGATTGGAGGATAGCTGTGAGGGTGCTTGAGTCAGGATCAAATCCTATGTTCTTTTAGAGCTCATTAATGATAGAATGTTCATATTTGAAGATGGCGGAAAGGCCAGGCTCTTTGGCACATGACATGGAGTACAGGGAGTGGATTATCTAAAGAGACTGGTACCCAGGCAAATGTATTGCTGCTTATTCAAGTCCTTTCTCTGTAAAATTTCAGCTCTTCCAGAAGAGAGTAAAGGTGGGAGGAGAGCTCCTCGCCCCAGAAGATCTGGACTTCCTGGTTGGAGCAGACCCCAACTTCATGTCGGACGAGGAAAGTGATGCTGAAGACAAGTTCACCTATCATGTGCTCCCTCCCAGGTGGCGTTGCTCGAGGTTGACCCAGATCGTCCGACTCTGTCAGATAACCTTAGATGACAATCGCCTTAAGGGCGTTGAGCCAAAGTCGGCTCGCTCCAGAAAATTACAGGGGGGTAGATTTACCCCCCGCCATCCCCCAAAAGGAGAGGCTAAACAAGTGTATGTGAATAAAAATGATAAATGAACTGAATTGTCATTATTTCTTAAATGGATTAAGTGAATGGTCAAACATTGTTGTTGACTGTTACAAATGCACTATGAATCAAAGACTTCTTACTGTTCACATTCTGGTAAATACATTTAGAAATTTCCTTCTGTTTTGTGGAGAGTCTCTAGATTTAAGTTGCCTCTAACCAGTGATTTAGGATAAACTAAACCTAACCCCATCCTGAGCAGTGATTATAGGAAGTGAAAAGCAAAACTGACCCTAGATCTGTGTCATAGAGGTAAAGGGCTGTCCATTTTTGGTTGTGCCAGAGCTAGGACCTATTTAGCAGGACTAATGGTTTAATGCAGACTACAATGTTGATACCTGCCATTGGACAGTTCTGGTGTTATGAGACTGATGGTTTCTTGACACAGAGGATTTGTTTACATAACGGGTTAGGATAATTCACAAGGCAGGTTAGGAAAATGGTTAGGCTTAGTCACAACGCTACAGTTGTCAACAACCATTATCCCCGGCAAACAAGCCACAGACCAATGGCGAGCATCAATGGGTGTCAACTTGATAACAAGAAACGCCTATATCAGAAAACGCCCCTAATTGCGGTCTGCCAACGCAACATCGAAATCCCTAGGTAAAATCGCGAGGATAGATCGCCGACTGGAGAAAGTCCACATGGAAAAATGGTGGCTGGTCGAGTAGGGTTTGCATTTCAGCGGACAGTTCAACAACAGTAAATATTGATATTGCAGTCTACATACGTTGAAGATACACACAACGACAAAGTCAACGGAGTCCGTTGTTTTAGGGACCGCTGATTTTGCAGGTTTGTGTTGTCCGTTATAGCCATCAATGTGACGAAGTCTTCGCTAACATGTTTACTTTTCGCGCGCGGATCCTCTAACTGCATATTCCAGCATGTTGTGTTGAATTTGCTCGTCTGTAAGCAATGCATACAGCTTTGTGAATGATGGAAACCTTATAAACCGTATACCATGCAAGTATAGAGGTATTCTATACAGTTAACTAGATAGCTAGCGATTGTGACATGGCATCTTACATCGTTTATGCTAGTTAGCCCACAATGTCTTTATCGGGGTCGAGTAAGTTACTTGAATGTTACATAAAAAGTATTAAGTTTGTAGCAAGATGACAAAAACATCCCATTACTAGCACCTGCTGCAAGACCGCTTTGATCACTAGTCGACTATTACTGAGCATCTGTCTTTTTAGTTTGAAACAGCTTTATCTACCGATTTTATTTGGTTAAATAAACAACCCAAATACTTTCCCTTGAATACATTACAGCGTTGGTCTACCGCATGTAACTAACTATACCACCTTGCCTGTTGCCTTGACATGATTCTTCTTTATTGACATTTGAGCTTCCAGCTGGTGCAGCTGGGTGACTTCACACGGACCTGAGTCAGGTGGAGGCGGAGCCACTTAAACCAGAAATGTCGGAGAAGGTGCAGAAGGCCTTCAGGGTGCAGCTGTCCTCTGTCATGGACTCCCTGCTCACAGCTGCCGTGTGTGAGATTGCCAAGATCTTTGAGGGCAGTCTGAATGAGCAGCAGGAGGAGTTGACACAGAAAGGAGACGAGATCTCTGCATTGATGGAGAAGCTGAAGCAGGCAGAGAAGAGGTTGAAGGAGGGAGCAAAAGGAGGAGAGGACCCGGACAATACCTCTGGACAATACCTCTCTTCCGTGACAGCAATTTCTGAGATGGAAGGTAAGTTGATAATGCATAGACAAATAGCAACATCATTTCAGGGCTTGTTGACTGTGTAGATATGCATGTTTTCTCTCCCAGTTGGTGTCAGCTGAGCTCTATTATGTTTCTCATTCAATTTTTACCTTTGGGTTTCTATGCAGTATCCGATTGGTGCGAGCCCCTTCAGTCAGAAGATTCCTTAATTCCGCCCTCAAACATCAAAAAGGAAAATGAGTGGTCATGTGTGGACCTGCGACCACTGAGTGTGTCTCTATGGCGCATCCCTAACATCAAAATAGAGGTCAGTGACCGGTCCGGTGTAGGAAACCTGAATCAGTCAGACGGTCATTATGCACACCCGAATGTAGCCAATGGGCTGAACACAATAAGTGGCTTCTGTTTAGAATGAGGTTAAATGTCTGCTTTATTAGTAGTTTGGCGGTGTAATTGGTTGCGATCAGAGACTGATGATATTCTTATCATATTCATTATGAGTCTGTGTTTTAGCAGGCTGAAGATTTTGATAACCACCTGCTGACTGCTCTAGCCAGGAGTCCTCCACGAAAAGGTAAGAGTAAATCATCCTTGGCCCTCGTAATTGTAATTCGGCTCCTGGTGCAGGGCATCACTGACTCCACTCTTTTTGCTCCTCTTTTGCAGGGTTGGCTGCAGAGTGGTTGTTAAACAGACGGCTAAGAGACTTACCTGAACTGAGTGCGACCGGGTCAGGGTACGGTCATGTTTCAGTGGGACGCGGTCGGGGCCAGGGGCTGAGGAAGACCCATGGTCGTCTGCTGCGCATGTTCGAACAAGAAAACCCGGAACCCCAGAGCAACCCGGAACCCCAGAGCAACAACATATCAAACAACAATGTCTTAAGTCACCACACAAGACAAGGAAAAGATAGTGACTTACAAAACGAACACAGTGAGGGGAGTCATGGGAAAATGAGTGACATAGTGAAGAAGGTAGGAAGGAGAAGAAAGCATTTGAAAATGGAACCCGATGCGGATGGACAAGCGGTAATCAGTGGAACTGACAAGAGTTTCAGATGCAAATACTGTGGGAAGGGCTTTGGCCGTGAGTTTGGTCTTTCTGTGCACATGAGGTCTCATAAAAAGGTGAAAATCAAGGGGACATACAAATGTCCTAAGTGTTCCAAAAAGTTTCAGTACCCAAGTGATCTTCGTGTGCACACGCGGAACATCCACGAGAAGAGCATACCTTGCTCCAGCGTCAAAGAAATGTCAGACTCAGTCAAGCACAATGTGAAACCCCTCTCCCCCAGCAGAGCCACGCCTACTTCCTGTGACAACAAACCTCTCTCTGCCAGCAAGGCTAAACCTCTCTCCCCGAAAGACAAACCTGTGTCCCCAAACAATAAAGCTGACACACCCAAAGAAAGCGGCACACATCCAAAAGTGTATTCTTGTTACGTTTGCCATAAGAAATACACTTCTGCACATTCCCTGCGAGACCATGGGCGTATTCACACAGGTGAGAGGCCATACCCTTGTAACCAGTGTGGACAGAGGTTCCGTGTAAAGCAGTTCCTGATATTACACTTGCGTAAAGCCCATGTGGATGTGTATGGGGGTGAGGAGAGCAGCGGAGACCTCTCCTGGACTGCACCTATTGAGGAACCCATGGCAAACGGTGCAGAGCAGCAACCAGACGGCCTGTTCCAATGCACAGTGTGTAAAATGCTGCTAAATTCACAGATTAGCCTCGTTCAACACTTCCGCATCCATACAGTTGAGAAACCACTGAGCTGCGAAGTGTGGCAAAACATTCCGCTACCATCCCGTCTTGATCAGCCACTTGAGGTCCACCCACCCGGGAAAGAAGTACTTGTGCCTGAAGTGTGTGAAGCAATTAGAGACAATGGCAGAACTTAAGGCATTTGCAACAAGTTCACCAGTTCAAGAAACAGAACCCGCTGTCCTCGCTGTAGCGGGACTTTCCACAACAGTAATGACCTTTTAGGATCCACTATGAAACTGTCCATGCCTGAGTATTCAGTAGGGCCGGGGGTCAACTCCAATTACATTCAGGAGATACATTTGTTACAGTTTTGTAATCATTGACTGAGGGAAAAGGAATTGACCCCAACCCCGGTGCCCCGTGAACTAACATGATGCTGAGAGAGGATGAAGAAAGAGAACTCAACTTGATATGGTGATCAGTCAGTTGTCTTGTGGGCAGCAGGTTCTCAGCTGATCACTTTTTTTTTTTTTAAGTCCGTGGTTTATGACGATTTTTATTTTAAAAGTCTTGGGGGTTTTTGTTTGATGTTTTCTGTTTTTGTTCCATGTAAATGTGTCTATTGATTTTATATTCTGTATTATGACAAATGTAACATGAATTGTACTGTATATTCCCCCTGTTAAGAAAGTCACAGGGCAGAGAAGACTCATGTTTATCTCTTCTGATGATATACATTTGCTCCAACTGCTTTTTAAAAAAAAACAAATAAAATCGGACATTACCGGAGGTTGGCATCTTTTTAATAAGGCATTCAAAATGCATACTCCAATGACGGTTTTCAGTGATTACCAAGATTATTAGTGACCTTTTTAGGAATTACAATGATTCTTTTTAAAGTGGTGATTTACTTTTATTTACATTTACATTTAAGTCATTTAGCAGACGCTCTTATCCAGAGCGCCTTACAAATTGGGCAAGTCAGTTAAGAACACATTCTTATTGACTGCCTGGCAAAAGGTCTATGGGGATGGAGGCTGGGATTCAGAATAAAAATTCAATAATAAATATAGGACAAAACACACATCACGGCAGGAGTGTCCACTGTGGACTTCATCACCTTTTAGAGTATATCTTACAATCAGGTTGATTGTGTGGGCAAGACATAGATGATGGGTCCATTTAAACATTTCCATAGCTTTGGTTATGTTGGCTGCATTGTTGCTAACACAACAGACCACTTTTCCATCTACTTGCCATTCTCTGGCCACTCTCAACAGTTCTTCTGACAAGTTCTCTGAGGTGTGTCTGTCGCTGAACTCAAAGCAGTCCAGAAGATAACTAGAAAAATCTTTAATGAAGTGACATGTAACCAACATGTAAGAAGTGGTTGCCCTTGATGTCCAGCAGTCAGTGGTAAGGCAAACTGCAGTAGCTTGTTGGACTCTTTCCCACACTGAAGCCTGTGTGCTCTTGTACAGTTGTGGAATAAGTGATTTTAAAAGGGGTTTCCTGCTTGGAATTGTGTACATTGGATTTAGACTATTGCTATAATTACTAAAACCTCTGTCCTCCACGATCGAAAATGGCTGGAAATTGGTGGCAATCATTTTAGCCAATGCAATATCAATTTGGCCTTGTTTTTCTACAGACATAGACTTTGGCATAAACTGGTCCATAGAAGACTGCGTTGCTGTGGGTCGCGGAGTAGGACTACTTGACTGAGTGGATACTGGCTCCACCACTATCACTAGCAGGCCCGTTAGTTTCTCGAAGCTCCGCTACAGCTAGCTTCACAGTTGAGTGCATAGTTCGAATATGCCTGTGTAGGTTGTGAGTAGAACCAGCTTTATATGATATTTTGTTTTGGCAAATTCTACACTGCTCTAACATTGTCTACATTATTAAAATGCATCCAAATGCTACTGTGCTTCTTACTCATTTTCCAGCTGTTGTTTTCACAGTTGTCCTTCCTCTCTCTCCTCGACTGCTAAGTGTGTGACTGTGAGTGTGTTGGCTCGGCCCTCCCTCACGCATCTTTGGTTAATTGGTTGACACTGCGTGTTGTGGTGGTTAATTTCTTTACTATCAAATAAGGAGAGACAAACTTATCACACCAGTCAGAGTTATACTTAAACAACATCTTTAATAAGTGCTTTGCAATAGCAATGACTTTCAACGATTCACAATTTGTAATGATCCGTTGAGAGTGATAAAACAAAAGTACAAAGGTATTTTATAGCCAAGATACACCTTTCAATTTTCATGACGAACAACAGATACATAGAATGTTCACAAGGTTGAGACTCCAAACTGGAACCATCTCTTCCTGGTACGGTATAGAGCCGAAGCATTACTCATGTTCTCTGGAATGCTCTTTAGGTTTTACCATCCAAATACAACGTAAATCTCCTCTGTCAGTGTTTTCTCATAGAGGCCCATCCTCAGTAGAACACACACACACAATAGTTAACAGAATACTATATTCTGTCGAATAAAACAACCATTATAATGCAATACAGGCATTATAACATAATCTTGCAATTTCCCTGACAGTGTCTGATTGACAGGAACAACAGGGGAGGCTGTTAGTCTGAGCAGACAGTCAGAACGAATGTGTGTGCGCTTGAGCATTTAGGCCTATAGTATATATATATATTTTTGTTCTTTGAATTAGTTAATTCTAGTCATTTAAATCTTTTGGTTATTCATATCTTAATTTTTTATTTATTTTAATAAATAGATTCGGCTCTTCTGATATGCAAGCCGGCTCCTAACGTTCACCTACAAGAGCTGGCTCTTAGAGCCGACTCGTTCGCGACCGAACCATCACTAGGACAGACTGTGTTTGTTCCCACAATCTCTGTTGGTTACATGGACTTTTGGACTCCCATCCTATTCTAATCACCTCTCGCTGGCTTTGTATTCATGTTACCTGATGAAATTGCTGTACACTATGATCTTGTTGTCATCTGATGCACATTCAGATGTCATAAATCAGCACTGCAGAGCTCTCCTGTCCCCTGTCATGTCTTGATTGTATTACTGTTGATAATATCTGGAAATGTGCATGTACACCCTGGCCCATCTACTGTAGCTAGCCCCAATTCTGACTTGTGCTCTGATATCTGTTTCACTGATTTCTGCTCTTATTAAAGCCTGAGTTTTCTGCACGTTAACACTAGAAGCTTATTACCTAAAATGGACCAATTGAAAGTGTGGGTTCACAGCTCCAATCCAGATGTGTTGGTCATTACTGAGACGTGGTTAAGAAAGACTTTCTGGTTATAACCTTTTTCGTCAAGACAGATCTTCCGAAGGTGGGGGAGTGGCAGTCTTTACCAAGGATCACCTTCAGTGCTCGGTTGTCTCCACAAAGTCTGTCCCCAAACAATTTGATTGGCTGGTTTTAAGCATTAAACTTTCAAATAGCTTTTCGTTGACTATTTCTGGGTGTTATCGTCCTCCATCAGCACCAGCCTGTACCCTACCTGCCCTAAGCTCTCTCCTGGCCCCTTACACTAAGTCTGAATTTGTCCTGCTAGGTGACCTGAATTGGGACATGCGTAAACCACCTGACCAAGTCCTAAAGCAATGGGACTCCCTAAATCTTTCTCAGATTATTACCAATCCCACAAGGTATGACTCCAAACACCCAGAAATGGCTACTCTCCTTGATGTTATCCTCATAAATAATCCTGATAGGTATCAGTCTGGTGTTTTCTTTAATGAACTTAGTGATCACCGTTTTACAGCTTATGTCCATAGTGGCTGCTCAATGAAATGACCTGTCCTGATTTGTCTTAGACACTTGCTAAAAGAAACTTTAATGAGCGAGCCTCCATCTCAAGAATTGCATTTGGCGAAACGCTCAGCACACGCATACTCAGGCTGACTGGCTCTCGTTCAGGCAAATGCGAAATAAGTGCACTCAGGCTATCCGGAAGGCCAAAGTTAGTTACTTTAAGGAGCAGTTCTCTCTCTGTGGGTCTAAATGTTGAAGCGGTTTCTTGAGTCAACGGATGCCATCATCTCTACCATGGCCATTGTCAATGCACCTGTTGATGCTCTGACCCAAGAGGAATGGGAGGAGGTGTGCAGAGTCCTGGAACCCTTTGAGCAGGTCACTGTGGATATTAGTGGAGAGAGGTACAGTAAGCAGTTATTACTACATCATTATTTAATCCAGTATTATATATGTGCATGAGCAGTAGATGCGAATGTAGTAGCAGTAGACAAAACATGAACCTGAACTAATAAGTTACTGTTCTCTCTTTTCAGCTATGTGACAGCCTCAAAAATGATACTCCTGTGTAAGGGCCTGCAGCGAATCACAGCTAGCCTCCAGAGAAAAGCAAATGTGACCACAGGACATGTGACAGAGTTGATGGACACCTTATGTTCATCAATGGACAGAAAGTTCCACAGAATGGAATATAATCACGTGCTATCAGAAACTGTTGCACTTGACCCCAGGTTTAAGAAGTTATCCTTCAGTGATGCCAGAGCGATTGATGAGGCTCTTCAAAGAATAACCTCAGCAGCAGGGAGGGACAGCCCCAGCAGTCAGCTGGCTCAGGCACCAGGGCAACAGGAAGAAGAGGGATCAGATGGAGCAGAAGCACCAGCAGTAGTGCCACAAACGTCTGCTGTTTGACGAGAGAGCAACTGGGGATGCAGCACGAAGGAACCCCTCAGCAGATGCCATAATGGATGTCTGATCTTATTTGGAGGTGGAAGAGCTGGTGGAAGAACAAGGCCTCTGTCTACCCACGGCTTACTAAAGTCATGACAGGGAGACTGCATAGTGGCCACATCCGTTCCCTCTGAGAGGGTCTTCTCGAAAATGGGACAAATAATTACTGAGAGAAGAAACCGCATCAGCCCTCGAAAGTCAGGCAGCTTGCATTTCTGAATGCAAATCTCTCATAAAAGCAAAATATGGTCAGCGTTATTGTGTGCTGCTGATTATAACATGGCAATAAAGAAGAGAGAGAAAAGAGGGACCAGTTTAATGTTTTAAGTTAGATGCTGCAGTTTTGCACATTGTTATGTTTTTTTGTTGTTATGTTGCAATATTCTATTATGTTGTTCAGATTGTATTCGTTTTGAATTGTTAGATTTATATGCACTTTGTTTATATACATTAAAAAGTTATACTTTTATAATTTTATTCGCTTTATTTTTTATAACAAACCAATGCATTTATAAATACATTGTGGTTTAGGTAGAGTATGATTTAATGTAATAATTTAATTAGAATTTAACACCAATCATAGTCAAACAAATTGTTTGACTTGAAAAATACACCTTTTTTTAAAGAGCCGTTTAGTCCCACGGTTGGGTAAACAAGAAGGTTTGTGATTGCACAAACATTGACAGTAAAAACCTCAATAACAAATATGAAATGTTCCCCGTTTGCTTGGACATTAATTATTATTTCAAGCCATTGGATCTTCAGGTTGATGAGTCGTTTCTGTTTTGTCAATGTGCAGTATCGCTCCACGCTCTGGTCACATCTGGTTCCACTGTTATCCATCTCCCATCATCCGTTTAATGAACTACGAGAAACTGAAGTCACGCTATCGCGATACTGAGAATCAACATGGCTTGCTTCCATAGATTTCGCTAGCCATTTTAGTCAATAGAAAAATTCTAAATTCTGCAAATTTGAGTTGTCCACTCAAATTCCAAATGACTCGGCTACTACAGCAAGCACCGTAGCTACATGCAGACGTTGCTCTTACAGGTTTAAGACATCTCTGTTAACAAGCTAGCTAGATAACGTTAGCTGACCCTCACATCCAGAGCTAACCTTGTTTAGCCATCCTACATTAGCTTGATTCGCCTGGTTGCAGTCTTTCACAGTGCTTGTTTTGTGGTTAGTGTCATCTTTTATTATTAGCATGTAGGCTGGATGTTAGTGGTCTAAGTTAGCTGTCTAACGAGAAGAGATTCTGGACGGGTGTTGGCTACTTGGCTATGTAGCTAACGTTGGCTAGTTGGTTATGCTTCAGACTGGCTCAGAACGAGATTATCGTGGCGGCGAAGAGACAGACGCAGGTTGACTCCCACATCACTGTATGTCAGAGGGTCAAATCTCTCTAAAATATTGTTGCGTGACCACCTTCGTGACCACCCGCCTGGGTAACACACCCCACCTGATTGACAGCACAGAAGTCCTCCTCTCCTTGAGTCTCGGTGTAACCATCTGCCCTATCTATCTACCCCTGGTTCCTCCAGAGCAGGGGGTAAGGGACGCCACTGTCGCCACAATGCTGGACTCTGTGAGGAATGCTTTCCACGCCCAGCTAGCCACCGTCATGGACTCTCTTCTGGCGGCGGCGGTGTGTGAGATCGCCAAGATCTTCGAGAGCAGTCTGTGTGAGCAGCAGGAAGAGCTGATGCAGAGAGGAGGGGAGATCACAGCCCTGAGGGGGAGGCTGGAGCGGGCAGAGAGGAGGCTGAAGAAGGAAGGAGATGGAGAAGATGGCCTACTGGATGTGATAGAAGGACCAGCAAGGGAAATAGGAGGAGATGACAGCCCAAGGCAGCAGTCTGAACCTAGACCTGGTAAGAGAATCAGATGTGTCTCTTGTACTGATTTTAGGAACATTTATTTTGAAACTAACACTAAACTACTGTCTGTCCTGCTCCGTCTGTGTAGGTTCAAGCTGGGAGTCAGATGCCGCCTCTGAGACCCCCCCACTGGTCCAAGACAGGGGGTGTAAGGAGCCGCCCAGGATGAAAAAGGAGGAGACAGAGCTGGAGGGGACTTCCGTCAAAGAAGAGGTCAGTCACAGTCATTCTCTAACATGATAAGAATGTCTGTCTTGCAGTCTTGTTACTGAGATTGTTGACTTGTATTTTCAAAGATTAACTAATTCAAATGCTTTTAACACTGCAATGATGCTAGCCCCCACATTAACTTTTTTACTTTCTTCCTTCAGCTTAAACATTGCCCTCTTCCACAGTTTGGGGAGTCCCACCCTGCCCCTGTGGAGGGGAAGGGACAAGGGCCAGGGGGGAGCTCTGCTGCTGGGAGCCAGAGGCTGGGAGACCCCCTGTCTGATACACCAGGGACCAAGGCAAAGTGTAAGGACTTTTAACCTTTAACCTATCAATCCGCACATTTGTGCTTTAGATCAAGTGAACCTCTGTTGCATTGGGCTTGTGTCTGCAAACATAGAGTAATTATAGATTTGGTTTGTATGTTTTGTCTTCTGTTCTTGATGTTTCTCTAAATATTTCTGTTCCTATCTCTTGCTAGTATCCCATTGGGAGGGAGACCATAGACCTCTTCAAAGCCAGAGCTCCGCTTCCTTCTTTCAAGAACCCCGGGTTGGACATTTTTCCCCCAGACCTGACCACAGGTCTCCTGGGCTTGACCCCTGGGCGAGTGGGGTTCCTCTAGACCTTCAGGATCCTAGCTTCCTGAACCAGAGCCCAGACCAGGTACTAGAGCAGAGAGAGCCCCGACAGTCACAGGACCAAACCAACCAATCCCAGAGAGGCCTGAGACCAAGAGACGACAGAGGGAGGGGCCTAGTTCATCAGAACCGCTGGTCATTGGCTTCCAAGGACCCAATCAGACCACACCCCAACACACACGCTCACAAACATGCACACGGTCACGCACACACACTTAGCGGGGCAAGACCCTACACCTGCCCGTACTGCGGTAAGAGCTTCAGCTACCCATCCCACCAGCGCAGGCACCTGCTGCGCCACACAGGTGTGCGGATGTACCCCTGCTTGGTATGCGACAAGAGCTTCCTGACTCCATCGGAGCTCACAGTGCACACCCGCGTCCACACAGGGGAGAGGCCGTTTGGCTGCACCCAGTGTGGGAAGCGTTTTGCCCGCAGCGGGAATCTCCGGGCCCACCAGAGAGATGTCCACCTGGGGAAGAGACCCTTCGTCTGCCAGGAGTGTGGCAAGCGGTTCGCCCACAGGGGCAACCTGAGGGTGCACCACCAGAGGGTACACCCGGGCCTGCCATACCATGAGGATGAGTATGACCAGGATGGCATCGCTCTCCCCTCTACTGGGTAAAGGGTCAGGATTACAGGGTCAAATTCAGTTGGAGTTAATGGGAGAATATATTATAAGATGGAAAATGAGTGTTCCTATTTGGCGTTTTTGTCTTACGTGAATTAAGCCTGCCCTGGAACTCTCTTTGCATTTTGAACGAATGTGCCGTAGGAATGACTTTACCCGTCGAGAGACGATGTTGAAGAGACAGGAAATTGAGAGGCAGAGAAAGAAAAGCAGCACTCCCTACAAAGAGGAAGAGGGGGTATTTCTAAGTGTTACATCATTTCAAAGGATGGCTTACCGGAGGTTGTTTTTATACTGAGAGAAACGGTGCTTCGTTTTCCTTTGACCCTTTAGTTACTGTACATGGTTGTGTATGTCAGCAACAGTGATACAAGTACACGCTGATTATGTATCATATGATAGCACACATAACGTTCCCTATTTTGTCTCAATGTTGTTCATCCTCTGTGTACTGTTCATATAAAGTAATTAACCATAATAAAACAAGGTGTATTAATGGTCAATCTTAAAATGATGATACAGTATCTTATTTCTGAGTATGCTTTCTTTGGTCCTTTAAGGTCAGGATATTTGTCAAAGGGAGAGAGGAAAAGCAGGAAGAAGATACAGTATTGTTTTCTGGGTACGTGCAGTACCATTGATTGCCACCAGAGAGCATTCTTACTGCTGTATTCTCCATTGTAAATGCATAGAAATCCAATCAAAATGTATTTGTCACATGCGCTGAATACAACAGACCTTACCATGAAATGCTTACTTACGAGCCCCCAACAATGTGTTTTAAAAAAGTAAGTAAGAACCATTTGCTCAACTAAAGAAAAAATAGTCATAATAAAATAACAATAACAAGGCTGTATACAAGGTGTATTGGTACTGAGTCAATGTGCAGCGGTACCGGTTAGTCAAGGCAATATGTCATGTGTATGTAGGTAAGGGTAAAGTGACTATATACAAATACTGATCAGAGCGTAGCAGCAGCGTGTGTGAATGTACAGTAAAAGTCAAAAGTTTGGACATACCTTTTCATTCCAGGGTTTTTCTTTACTTTTGTCTACATTGTAGAATTAAAGGGAAGACATCAAAACTATGAAATGACACATGGAACCAAAAAAGTGTTAAACAAATCAAAGTAGATTTTCAATTTGAGATTCTTCAAAGTAGCCACCCTTTGCCTTGATGACAGCTTTGCACATTCTTGGCATTCTCTCAACCAGCTTCATGAGGCATTCACCAGGAATGCATTTCAATTAACAGGTGTGCCTTGTTAAAAGTTAATTTGTGGAATTTCTTTCCTCCTTAATGCGTTTGAGCCAATCAGTTGTGTTGTCACAGGGTAGTAGTGGCATACAGAATATAGCCCTATTTGGTAAAAGACCAAGTCCATATTAAGGCGAGAACAGCTCAAATAAGCAAAGAGAAATGACAGTCCGTCATTACCTTCAGACATGGTCAGTCAATACGGAAGATGTCAGGAACTTTGAAAGTTTCTTCAAATGCAGTTGCAAAAACCATCAAGCGCTGTGATGAAACTGTCTCATGAGAACTGCCACATGAAAGGAAGACCCAGAGTTACCTCTGCTGCAGAGGATAAGTACATTAGAGTTACCAGCCTCAGAAATTGCAGCCCAAATAAATGCGTCACAGAGTTCAAGTAACAGACACATCTCAACATCAACTGTTCAGAGGAGACTGCGTGAATCAGGCCTTCATGGTCGAATTGCTGCAAAGAAACCATTACTAAAGGACATCAATAATAAGAAGAGACTTGCTTGGGCCAAGAAACACGAGCAATGGACTTTAGACCGGTGGAAATCTATCCTTTGGTCTGATGAGTCCAAATGTGAGATTTTTGGTTCCAACCGCCATGTCTTTTTGAGACGGAGTAGGTGATTGGATGATCTCCACATGTGTGATTCCCACCAGTGGTGGAAAAAGTACCCAATTTTCACACTTGAGTAAAAGTAAAGATACCTTAAAAGAAAATGACTCAAGTAGAAGTCACCCAGTGAAATACTACTTGAGTAAAAGTATTTGGTTTTAAATGTACTTAAGTATAAAAAGTTAAAGAATAAATCATTTAAAATGCATTATATTAAGCAAACCCGACAACACCATTTTCCTTTTTTTTATTACAGATATTCAGGGGCACAAAATTCCCAAACAAAGCATTTGTGTTTAGTGAGTCTTCCAGATCAGAGGCAGTAAGGATGACCAGGGAGGTTCTCTTGATAAGTACGTCAATTAGACCGTTTTCCTGTCTTGCTAAGCATCCCAAATGCAAAGAGTACTTTTGAGTGTCAGGGAAAATGTAAGGAGTAAAAAGTACATTATTTTCTTTAGGAATGTAGTGAAGTAAAAGTAGTCAAAAATATAAATAGAAAAGTACACATACACCAAAAAACGACTTAAGTAGTACTTCAAAGTATTTTTTACTTAAGTACTTTACACCACTGGTTCCCACCGTGACGCATGGAGCAGGATGTGTGATAGGATGGGGTTGCTTTGCTGCTGACACGGTCTGTGATGCATTTAAGCCTTGGTTTTTGCATTGCATAGAGACCGAGGACTCTAGTGCCCAAAATACCATTTTTAGCATGGCCAGCACCATTGAGCACTTTCACCATTTTGAAGTAGTCAACTAGGTGGGACTTCCTATGGGTTAGGTAGGATCACATAATTCTATCTAGTTCACCAGGAGGGATCAGCCAATTAATTATAGTCATGAGCAAACATTCCATATTTACAGGTGGCAGTAAATCGCCAAACTTGACTTTATACCTTTACAAACAACACACTTCAGGTGGCAGTATGCACCCTTTCAGTTTGTTTGTCAACTTATACAAATATTAGAAGAAAATGTACTACTTTAGAATGGAGATGGCCTCAATGGTGCTGTCCGTGCTCTCACAGATGCCCGAATGTCCCAGATACAATGATGCAATGTCTATCTAAGTCTATGGTTCATTGAAACATTACATTATCTGACTCCCCCGTGGAGCTCTCCCCTCCCCAAGGTCACCAGGCTCTCTCTGGGGTTGAACTTTTCCATTACAGACCTCCGACCCACTGCAATGTGTTCCATTAAAGACCACTGACCCAAGGCTTTAGTGTTATAGTGTTATACCAATCTCTCAGCCCCCCAAATGGACCACATAGAGAGAAAGGGAGAGGGAACATGTATGGGAAGCACTATCTATGGTGTGTGTGTATCAATGGAATGGCTATCAATGAGTGTTGGATATTTGTGTACACTGGGTGTAAGTTAGGTCCACGGGTGATGTGTGTGTACACTGAGAGGGGGGATCATCTTGTCATCCGTGTTTGTGTTTGTGGGGACTAGAAAGAGTGTAATCAGACAGACACAGATAGATTTAGGGCATAAAATGTGTTAAGGGGAGGGTCGCAAAGGCTTTGCTGTGTTTTCTGTTTATATATTTTGGTGTATTTAATCCCCTTTCAGCCCCTGTGAGCATAAGCAGCTTTGTACCCAGGGAGAGGAAACAAATGAACATTTAATCAGACAGATTGTGTGGTTGTGTGTGTGTGTGTTGGGAATGACATCACCCAAGTATTATCAGACATTTGTATGACCTAAATGTGGTGGCTCTCAGTGTCAATGAACTTCAGAATGTGGGAATGTCCTTAATTGTAAATGTAATGTCAATTTCCATTGTTATTTATATATTTCGACGAGGAATCTAACTATAAATGCCATGTTTTCATTGAGGGTAGGCAACAACATCTCCTCCCCGCTGATCCTCAACACGGGGGCCCCACAACGGTGCGTTCTGAGCCCTCTCCTGTACTCCCTGTTCACCCACGACTGCGTGGCCACGCAAGCCTCCAACTCAATCATCAAGTTTGCGGACGACACAACAGTGGTAGGCTTGATTACCAACAACGACGAGACGGCCTACAGGGAGGAGGTGAGGGCCCTCGGAGTGTGGTGTCAGGAAAATAACCTCACACTCAACGTCAACAAAACTAAGGAGATGATTGTGGACTTCAGGAAACAGCAGAGGGAACACCCCCCTATCCACATCGATGGAACAGTAGTGGAGAGGGTAGCAAATTTTAAGTTCCTCGGCATACACATCACAGACAAACTGAATTGGTCCACTCACACTGACAGCGTCGTGAAGAAGGCGCAGCAGCGCCTCTTCAACCTCAAGAGGCTGAAGAAATTCGGCTTGTCACCAAAAGCACTCACAAACTTCTACAGATGCACAATCGAGAGCATCCTGGCGGGCTGTATCACCGCCTGGTACGGCAACTGCTCCGCCTCAACCGTAAGGCTCTCCAGAGGGTAGTGAGGTCTGCACAACGCATCACCGGGGGCAAACTACCTGCCCTCCAGGACACCTACACCACCCGATGTTACAGGAAGGCCATAAAGATCATCAAGGACATCAACCACCCGAGCCACTGCCTGTTCACCCCGCTATCATCCAGAAGGCGAGGTCAGTACAGGTGCATCAAAGCTGGGACCGAGAGACTGAAAAACAGCTTCTATCTCAAGGCCATCAGACTGTTAAACAGCCACCACTAACATTGAGTGGCTGCTGCCAACACACTGTCATTGACACTGACCCAACTCCAGCCACTTTAATAATGGGAATTGATGGGAAATGATGTAAATATATCACTAGCCACTTTAAACAATGCTACCTTATATAATGTTACTTACCCTACATTATTCATCTCATATGCATACGTATATACTGTACTCTACATCATCGACTGCATCCTTATGTAATACATGTATCACTAGCCACTTTAACTATGCCACTTTGTTTACTTTGTCTACATACTCATCTCATATGTATATACTGTACTCGATACCATCTACTGTATGCTGCTCTGTACCATCACTCATTCATATATCCTTATGTACATATTCCTTATCCCCTTACACTGTGTATAAGACAGTAGTTTTGGAATTGTTAGTTAGATTACT
Source organism: Oncorhynchus nerka (assembly GCF_034236695.1). Classification (NCBI taxonomy): domain Eukaryota; kingdom Metazoa; phylum Chordata; class Actinopteri; order Salmoniformes; family Salmonidae; genus Oncorhynchus; species Oncorhynchus nerka. Next base: position 50,302,544 of record NC_088401.1, read on the forward strand.
TGTTGGTTATCACTGCATTGTCGGAACTAGAAGCACAAGCATTTCGCTACACTCGCATTAACATCTGCTAACCATGTGTATGTGACAAATACAATTTGATTTGATTTGATTTGATTTGATGTTGCATTTAATTTTCGGCCTCGGCTGCTTGTTAAATTTTCCAGATAACTATTCCGTTGCCTCTCCCCTGCACAAGGTTCCATTCCATCACAATCTCCACTTAGGAGTAAAATGATCCACCCCTCAAAAATGTCAGATGGAAGCAATTAAAAAAAAAAAGATGTTTTTCCCCAAACTTATGGAATCAATCTAATTATCGCTCCTCTGATGTGTATGTGTTTGTTGGGTGTCTGTGTACCGTACACACGTTCCTGTGTGTGTGTGTGTGTCTGTACGTGCACACGTGTGGGTAATTGTACATGTGTGTGTGTGTGTGTGTGTGTGTGTGTGTGTGTGTGTGTGTGTGTGTGTGTGTGTGACTTAACAGTGGGGGTTAGGGGTTTAGTGTCGTGTAAGGCTGCTCATAATCTACTCTAACGTCTGGTCCCCAGGGGCCATATTTTCATTTAGGTTGCCATTACTGACGGTACTGAGTCCTGCTTTAGGAGATTACAGTGTTGTCTGTAGCTGAAGGCAGCAGCGTTTTCCCATCTACCAGACTATACTCAAGCACTCACTTGATGTGCTAACAGTGTTAGCGGAGGCTGGTTTAAAACGTTCATCTCTGGCCTTTATCTTGTAAGCCCCTTTGTGTCTGTGGAAATGTGGATTTTGACACTGTTTTTGAATCCCGAACCATTGGAGATCATTTGCTATCACTGCATTGTACATAGAGCATTCTAGATCTGGTCACACTTTATTTGGGTAGTCCGGTCAGTCCCCTAAAGGTGCTCTACAAATGGTCCTACGATCAACAAACTATCTGTTGATAAAGTAACTGTTTTAGGGAAGGACGGGGAGACAGGAGGGATTAGAGGAAGAGTCAGTGAACAGACTGGTGTTGGAACCAGTCCAGAGGAACACTGGCAAATTTCAAACCCTCAACTGTCAGACGTAAACCTCAACATGAATCCGCTGTTCTTACGAAATAAATAGAAGATGTGATGGGATGGGATGACTTGATGGTGAACTGTTGTTTCATGAATCACTGACGATTCATTAGAATCTCACATGGCAAAAAAAAAACAATTATTTATAGACACTTAGTCTACAGATTCCGATGAACCCCAATTTGTATTATTTACAGTGCTTTTGCTCGACAAATGAACTTAGTCACAGAAAGCACACAGCATGATGATAGGGCTAGCACTATTATCATGGATACCAAACGATCCAATCAGAGAGCCTGATGGTTGTGAGCGACTGTCTGTTCCCTGTGACCCCGGTGCTCTTCCCTTTCCCCTCCTCCAACCCTCACTCTGGAACACTCTGCTCTGCTCAGACACATAGTTGCCTAGCAACCCGCAGAGGGAGGAGCCACTCTGAAAACATAGGAACTCGAGAACACCGGGAGAATGAACTCCCACTCCATCCCGGCATCCTTCTTCCAAATCCACTGTAATTCCCCATGTATGTTTTTCTGAAAGGGGGAATACACTACACACCAACCTCGTCAGTCCGGTCTCACCCCTTTCATACACACTGGGTCCACGTTAGACATGTTTCTAAATCGCATAGACATCCTGTAATTGATCCTATATGCAATTATATGACAAATCCACAGTTATTTGCAGATAGTGCTAGAATGCTCAAGATATTTAGATTATGGATCTAGGGTAACACTGTATTTGGATAGTCTGTAGAGCATCTACAGATAACCTATCTACAAACTATTAGTACAATTTCAATGAACTATCTACTAACCCTAACCTTAACCTGTATCATAACCTTCAACTTACCCCTTACCCTAACCTTAACCCTTATTCTAAACCTAACCCTAATCTTCGGGAGGATGTGCCCCGTAGTGTGGGACACCGTGGCTGCATCTCAATGGTCTTGCTCGGTAGGTCTATGTCCTCATTGTAGTTTTACAGAAGTGTTTAATACGTCTTATTTACACACTTTATTCAAATATTTATGAAATGCATATTGTTATATTTGGTAGCACTTATTTGGTTTTCCTTCTCCGCCAACCCCTTTCGATGTGTGGAACGGATGTGGGTGGGGCTAGGTCTACATGAGGGTGCTAATTTTGAAAAACTCACAAAAGCTCTGACGAAGGACGTGAGGCCTAGCCCTCGTCTCCTTCCCTTAATCTGTACTAACATGAACGAACTGGACAGGTGGAAGTGAATTCCCGGTAGGTATAGTCCCACCGTGGTGCTGTCACCTTCTCTGCCTTTGCAGATCAGTGTAGATGAAGGGGAGAGGAGGCTTGGAGGGGAAGCCACATTAGACTATTGAGATACGCCCGGTGCCTTGGGTCCAACCTCTGCGTTCCAGCATCGCCAAGGCAACAGGCTCAGTCTGTGGCCAAGCCTTCACGGCTGAGTGGTCGGCGGCACCGCGGGATACGAGCCCAGGATCTGTCCCTCTCATCTGCACACATGCAGGGCCAGGGTCAGGGATGGCAGCCCGTGAAGGACACTGCGCTGGAGTGGATGATGATGGAGCAGATGATGATGGCGCTGGACTGTGGTGTGTGGGTAAGATGTAAAAAGGTGTGTTTGTGTATATGTACAATACCAGTCAAAAGTTTGGACACAGCTACTCATTCAAGGGGCTTTTCTTTATTTTACTATTTTCTACAATAATAGTGAAGACATCAAAACTATGAAATAACACATATGGAATCATGTAGAAACCAATAAAGTGTCAAACAAATGGCGTTGGACCGCTGAGTGAAGGAAAAGCAGCCAACAAGTGCTCAGCATATGTGGGAACTCCTTCAAAAAGGTTGGAAAAGCATTCCAGGGGAAGCTGGTTGAAAGAATTTCAAGAGTGTGCAAAGCTGCCATCAAGGCAAAGGGTGTTTTCTTTAAAGCATCTCAAATATAAAATATATTTTGATTTGTTTGACACTTTTTTGGTTACTACATTATTCCATATGTGTTATTTCATAGTTTTGATGTCTTCACTATTATTGTAGAAAATAGTAAAATAAAGAAAAGCCCCTATTTTTCTACAATGTAAACATGTTTTAAAAAATAAAGAAGAATCCATGAATGAGTAGGTGTGTCCAAACTTTTGACTGGTATTGTATGTGTGTGTGTATGTTTGAGATGATAGATTATATTTGTAGGGATATGTTGAGGATGTTTAAGTGGGATGGCATGACTATACGGTAGTGGGTTAACGTAAGATAATAGTTTCATGG